>NC_135282.1:371875-738750 GCF_051311805.1 Agelaius phoeniceus | reverse complement strand
GATGGTTATTTGAATATGATGAGAATTTGCCTGAGCGAGACTCAAGCTCAAACACATTCAAATGTGATACAGTCTGTACAATTTTCTCAAGGATTGCAATTTAATACTATTTATCTAATGAAAGAAAAATAAATATTGGCTGTAACATCCCATTATGCTTGAGAGCCGGTTTTAAATTACACTTGAATAAAGTAACTGAGTGTGGGATGCTCACATTTCCTCAGGGATCAGTAACACTTCCCAAAATGGTGAGAAATATCCTCCTTCTCCAAGTGGCCTCCATCTCAATGAGAGGACTGCAGAGATAACACTGACAAAGTGGGGCCTGTTGCACTCCCAGCATTCCCACCAAACAGCGCTGCACCAGGATGGAATGAGACCAAGAGAGCCAAGTTCCAGGGAAAAAATACTCAGAGTATTTAATGACTAGCAAATAATAAATGACAATACTTATACTAGAAATGACACAGACATTTTATCAGAAAGAAGCACTGCTCATTTTAACCACTTGGTAAGGAAATCGTGCCTGGGACATTATTTGGTCTGTTCAGAGTGTTCCTCCCAGCTCTCAGAGATGACCAGAAGGGAGAAGTTCCTGTCACTTTTATGTATATTCATAGGTGATTGTGAAAAAAGATCTGTCCATAGAGAGGGAAATAACACCACAGTTACAATTTGTATCTACATTTTGCACTTCATCTGACACAGACATTGTGACAACCTCTATTACATGACTCTGATTTTATTTCTGAGCACTCTGAAAACTGTGGTGAGTTATGGTTCCAAATGAGAACTTTGCCATTCACACACCATAAAAATCACAAAAATTTTATGCTATTTTATCGTAGGAAAACCTCCACATTTTCTCAGGATATCAGATGCCATCTCTAGCAAGAAATAAAAGACTTCTGATATTTTCAAAACCAAATGCAATGGGAAGCCCAGCCATGAATGGTGATGCATGTGCAGTCACCTTGCAATACATTTTTACCTATGGAAAGTCACCAAGTCTGGCCAGCCCCTGGCTCTTGGTGATTCCAGATGTCAGTGATTTTAGCAAGGATGCAGTTTTCTGACTGCAGAGCCATATATTTGTCTTGCCAAACCTGAAATGGCCCACGACTGGATTCTGTGCTGCAGATGCTGGGGATAATTAACCAGCAAATCCAGCCATGTGAGAGAGATTATTTTATTTGTGTCTTCAAAGGCATAAGAAAATATCATGCCTAAGCTTAGTTCAAAGCCAGTCCTCCTCCTATTAAAATCTATGGGATTCTTTGCTGCTGAAGTTAACCTAAAATGACTTAATAGTTCTAATTATGTCTTGAACAAGACTGTCAAAAAGCTCTGCTCTTGTAAAACAAAGAGTGTTCTTGAGGAATAATTGAACTACCTGAAACTGTGATCTTGAGAAGCTAATAATGCATCTCTAAACCAGAAAAGGATGCAAGCTGGTGTTTTTACTGCAATTCAAATAAAGTGTCTTTTATAAAGTTAGGCTAATTCACTAAGTGAATCATGGATTTTTTTTACAGTTTGTTTTGGGTTTTTTGTGGTAGCTTGCTCATCTCCATCTGAGCTTCATGGATTTCCACTATCATCTTCCACTGTGAATCCACCACGTAACAGAAACACCTTCAGCTCTGATTAAAAGCCCCAGAATTGTGATGGAAAGTTGCCACCTATGTCAGCCTGTCCTGATGGAGGCTGCCTTCCTGCACACGTAGATGTCTCTACAGCAAACCATCTCAAAAGGGTTCTCACTTCAGTCCCGTTGCCACAACTTCTGGCTCCTGCCCTCAAAGCTACTTTTGTGTTAACCCAAGTCATCAAGACCAGCAAGAAGGTCATTAATAAAGACAATTACAAATTTGCCATTCTTGTAAGTGGGGAAGAAAATGCTTTCCAGTCTGGAGCTTGAGTGACATTGTAAAACAATATCAATGTGATTTTAGATTTTTCTGTAGAATGTTCTACAAAAATACTTGCTTGCTTCCCAGACAGGAAAATATTTTGATATTTCAAATTTTAAGGCATTGATAGTGGTGAGGAAGTGATGACAGCAACATTTCTACATAATGAAGCAAAGTGTATCAGTTTGACTCTCTAGGGTTATTATTCACTGAAGCAGCTATAGATATAAAAATACCAGGCATTTTGTGGTAGCTTTTCCTTTCCTCACACTGGCTTATTTTTGCACTGGGAATGCAGTATATTGGTGGCAATTTATATGCTAATGACTAAAGTGGTATATAAATTGTGTAACTGCATATTAATGAAGAATGAGGGGATCTAAGTTATGATGCCTTTATGCAGTGCACAGAGAAGCATTTTCTCATCAACTGTTGATGTTTAGTTCTTGAACTGGTCTCTAAATCAAAATTCCCACAAGTTGAGTAGAAGTCAAGGAAAGGTGGAAACAAGACAGGTATAAACTTAAACTGAATGGAGTTCTTGATGACTAAAACCTGACTAGAAATGCTTATTGGAAAAAATATTAGGAGATGGCCTCAGCCTCAGAATTAGCAAATCAGATCTCAGGCCTAAATCTTTTTAAGCTGGAGTTGCTGATAACAATTTACTGCTTCTTTGTTCAATTGTTCAGTGTGTGCTTGCTGGACAGTTAAAAAAGTAATTTCCTCTCTAATCTTGGTATCAAAATATTCACTGAAAAGAGTAACTAGAAATATAGCTCAGGCCATGTCTTTGATTACTGGTTGCATTAATACAGGGTCTAGACCTGGTGTTCCTCAGTTCCACTGCCAGTACTCATATACAGCTCGATGTCCCTTTCATTTATTCACACAATGCATCTGCAAATGTCCCGCAGAAAAATATTTCAGGTCTGTCTCTGGGGGCAACACCCAATCACACCTCTGTGACAACTGAGGCCGAAGCTGCAGTGGCCTGCACAGACAATAGTTCTGTGCACGTGCTGGGGTGCCCTTCCTGGGGGTAACTGAAATCCCCAGGTCTCATGATTTTGTTTTTACGGTTGAATTAAGCAGAACTGATTCAGTCATGTCTCATAGGCAGAAACGTGATGACAACTTGAGCATTGTGCTGTTGAGCTAGAGGGGTTTATTCACATGGCACTATTTTAAGGTAGCTCATCCATTATACAAGGAAAACATAAATATTTTATTCATATTAAGTAATTTTTAGAGCCTGGTTGAGGTTCTGGTATCCCAGAATCATTAAGGTAACTGGATGGAATTAGTTGTCCTCCTGCTGCCACATAATAAATACCAGAGCATCCTTTCCCAAGCATTTCCTGCACTCAGAGAGCTGCTGCCTTTGCTGTCAGCCACCCTTTTGGCCCTCATTTACCAAAAATCCAGCCCAGATGTCAGCACACAGAGCGAATTTCTGCTGAGCTCCAGCAGCCAGCCCTGCTCTCCTCCACTGATAGCAAAACCTGCACCGGAGCACACACATGGCTGCAGTTATTGCCCTGGGGGGATTGAGAGCACGTGGCTTCAGACACTGCACAAAATAAAGGGAAGGCTCCAGCACTTTGACTAATCTGAACTGTTTAAAAAGCCTATAGGGAAACTCTTTTTTTGGAAAAGTAATATGATAATAATTTGCTTTGAAAAGTTCTAGGTTAGTCTGGGGAGATGGTGGCTGGTTAGGAGATAAAGAATAAAACAAAAAAATGACTTTTTTTCTCCTGCTATTTTCCCAATTAATTCAATACATGGATAAACCCTTTCTTGACATCCGTTATGAATTAATCTCAAGGATTTACTGTATATTAAAATTATAAAGATAAAGAAGTTGGCTAATATATCTACCTTCTGCAAGGCAGACATACAGGTCATTCCTGGCAGATATTCTTGTGGTGCTCTAGGGCTGGACCCTTTGGAGAGTGCCATGTGGCCTCCCAGGACAGCAATTCCAGGCTGTTATCCCTACTGCCATGTTGCTCACTGGAAAAAGACACCCAAGTTCTTTGCAGCAGTTTGTTTCCATTTTATCTTTCTCTGTGCCAATGATTTCAGTACATGCTGTGTAAATTTATTTTTTTTAATTGATGTTTGCTGGAAGTCCGATAAATTGAGGTAAGAGATGAAGCAGTGTTTTCACCTCTGTTTTTTTAAATGTTTGGAGAAATCGATCAAGCTGTGAGTTTACAGCTCCACTCTAAGCAGGACTATCACACTGGTAAATCAGCACAGCTTCATTAATTGCATGACACAATTCCAACTGGTCCAGCAGGAACGGGGAATATTTCTGTTCCGTTCAGCTCTAAAAGCAGACTGTAACTCACATTTCTGCCTAGCTGTGCTCTGGTTGCTCAGCCTGTTGTTCCTTCCATCCCAAAGGCCAGGAAGGTGTGGAGGAAGAGCAGGAGCATGCAGGGGAAGGTGTGCAGGGAAGGCTGAAGGGAGCTCAGTCAGAGCACAGCCAAGGCAGGAGCAGAGCTGGGTTCTGGGGGACACTGCTGCAGGCCTGGGGCAGCTCCCTGCTGCCAGCACAACCACAGAGGGGCTCCAAACCAGTTTTTCACTTGTCTTGCTTCGTGCCAAGTGAAGGAAACCTCTTTGGACAATAAATACGTCCTAATTTTGCAAGGTTTATTCAGCTCACTTGAATTATTCTGTCTTTGAAACAGTTCTTCCCTGCAAAATTATCAGGTAACTGCTCTGAAGGACCAGCTCCTTCACCTTCGCACACACAAAAAAAATTGAAATTGAGTTTTTAGGAGAAGCAAGAGTTTTAATAGCAGCCATCATGAGCCACTAATCGGAATCAAAACAGCATGCTGCTGTCAATCTGATAATGGAGGAAGCCTTACGGGATATTGCAGTGATTATTTTTTTGTCAGGTAAGTGCTTCAGGTAGCAAAACAACAACAACGGTTAAGTGTTGAATACTTTTCATTTGATTTAACATGAAAAGATCACTTCAACCAAAAAGCTGCAGAAAGCAGATGACTCCCCCTTGGTGATGGCAAAGTAACAAAAGCCTGGGAAGGAGGCTGGGCTGCAAGGCAAAAGGGCACGCTGGGGCTGATTTAACTGTCAGCTAATAAATTCCAGATAATTTTGCATCAGTACCTCCTGGACAAATTACAGTATAATCTACATCAATCATGTGAACTTAAAAAAAGGAAAAAAGCTTGAGTTCCACAGCCTTTAACTGCATTACTTTCAAACCTACATCTATGCATGGGTGCTGAGAATAACAATCTCTGTTCAATTCCATGTGGATATAAAAGGGAACTGAAGGACTGGATTTGTGTAAGCAGTATATGAACAATTAGTCCTTCCCTCTTTTAATATTTTCTCTTTTTTTTAATACAGACTGTGGACATCAGCACAAATACATTTATTATTCCATATGCATACTCCAATATGCAATATTTTTTCACTTGAAAAACCTACACATTCATTCAGGCTAAGACATGCAAAAAACCTTTTTTGGGGTAGAAGAAAAAAACAGAGGCATGAAAGAAAGAATAGTAATAAAAACCACATTGCTACATTTTCTAGTTCATTAGAAGAAAAAATTCCAAATATAAAACTGTATTTTACACACACTCAACTTCAGTCTTACAGAAAATCATAGATTAACAACGCAAAGGAAGCATGAATTTGATTTTTTATATTGTTACCTCATCAATTCCTGAATTAAGCCTTGATAAAGTCCCTTTAATAAACTTGATCATTTGAACTAATCTTTTAAAAGCAAAGAGTGAAAAAACCAATGCTCTCCTATGAAATTTATATTCACAGAAAAAAGCAGAAGATTAGGCTTCAAATTTTATTTCGTGTCTATCCTCTGGGACAGAAGTAATTGTGAAAATATTTACTCATATGAATATTCCTGCTGAATTTAATGCCTAAAATTAACTCAGATGTTTTCAACATGATGGTTTTCATTGGGATGTAAATGTATGCAAGTAAACCAAGATGCACTTTGTTCCTGTCTCAAGCAGCAGCCCTTTGCATGGAAATAGGCTGGAGCATTAACCAGAAAATGAAAGGGATGAGGGGAGGTGTGCAGCACTTCCTGATGAGCCCAGGAGATTTTGTAAAGCCAATGAACTGAAAGACTTCCAGACAAATTGACTAAAATCTTAACTGCTTATTCAATTAGGGATAACTGAGAGTGTGCTGCAAACACTCAGGAGTTTCAGTGCATTTGAAGTTATTACCTGTAATTATGCCTCAGAAGTCTATTCCAGCACAATGAATTTCTGGGAAAAAAATATTCCAAATCTATCTCCCAATACAAAAGCAGTTTGATCAACAGTTGATGTGCTGGGGAGGATTTGCTCCTTTTTGAAAGCATGTGCTTGGAATTTTTAGAAAGAAAAATTATTAGCAAAACAGTTCATTTTAATAGTAAAATAGTTCAGTTTAAGGGTTTGGAAAAAGTCTGTTACTCTCCAAGAAGTTAAATTCTTATCTTTATGATGCAAGATCTGCCTCAGTCAACAGTTACACTGCTAAATAGTACCATGCTGAAAGAAAACTGATTTCCCATAAGTTTTTGGAGCAGAGATCAGATAAATCTAATTCCTTCTGTCAGAAGAATACATCATGGATTTCTAGGGATCAGCACCGCTGTGGCTGAGAAGAGGAGGTAATCAGTCTTTCAGAAATGAGGTAGTGACAGAGTGAGGCATAATGGCTTTAAACTGAAAGAGGGCAGATTTCGATCAGATATTAGGAAGAAATCCTTCCCTGGCAGGGGGGGCAGCCCTGGCACAGGTGCCCAGAGTTTCAGCCTCAGTCACCTCAGCACAAGGCATCAGCTCCCTTTGTTTCATCAGGTTTGCTGTGATAAAGTTGGATCCTCCTTACAGACTTCCTCATAAATTTACAATAAATTACAGTTTGTATTACACCATAGATAAATCTACCACTGTATATAACAAGAAAACAAAAGGTCTAGCCTAATATGAGTGAAATTCTTATGTGGCCTGTGTTATTTCACAGTCTGTTAAACAGGTAATGAAATATACATTTAGGTTATGCTATGGCTATTCTTTAGCACACAGGTCCAACAGCAAATAGAAACAACTCTACGAAATCAGAATTGGGATAAATCTGATATTCAGTATAATGCTGGTTTGAGGGATACGCCTCAAACAGAACCCACGGTCAGTTCAAACCCCAATGCAAGCACACCCATACATATGCAGAAGGAGTGCAGGCATTTTCTCAGCATTGTTGAGAGCAGCTGTTTCTGGCAGCCTGGTGTAGTTTTCCTTCTCTACAAAGCCTGCTGACTGTTCTGAACTCTGCTCCTTCCCAGCCCCACAGGTCACTCACCTTGGCAGTGCCAGCACCTTCTGCCAGGCAGAAAATACCAAAGCTAGGAAATGCTTTCCTTATGACAGTGTTAAAGTTGGGTCGTTCAACATCCAGAACACATCTAATAAAATCTTAAATGGTTGGTGTGAGGGGCAGCCCCACCTGCAGCCCTCCTCCCAAGGGAATGGGGTCCTTCCAGCTCCCAGCCCAAGGTCCCTGTGGAGATCCCAGCTCACCTCACACCCAAGTGCCCGCCATGTCGCTGCCTCCCTCATGGGTCCGTGGCTCAGTCCGGCTGCTCCAGGTGAGCAGGACCCGCACCAGGAGCTCATCTCGCACCTGGCATCATGTCCCTCAGCGTGTCCTGAGCCCTGGCACTGTGTTCCTCAGCCTGCCGCGAGCCCTGGCACTGCCCATGGGTGCCCAGACCCCTGGCTGGCCGAGTGTCGTGAGGGCCATGAGGGGCCATGAGGGGCCGTGAGGGCCATGAGGGCCATGACGGCCATGAGGGGCCGTGAGGGCCATGAGGGGCCGTGAGGGCCGTGAGGGCCATGAGGGGCCATGAGGGCCGTGAGGGGCCGTGAGGGCCGTGAGGGCCGTGCCCGGACAGGGCCTGACGGGCACGAGGGGTCATGGCCGAGGTACCCCTGGACAGCAGGATGGCCCCTCCAGTTTGCCATCACCAGGTAAGGATGAGCCTGCTGGGCTGGGTGGGCAGCAGGATGCAATCTTTTCCTTCATTTGACCTGCCAGCTGAGCAGGAGTGGCGGGGCTGACTGTGTGCCCGTGTGTGGGGGAGCCAGCCCGGCGAGGCCAACATGGCGCCCGTTGGTCGGTACTGGTGTGGCCTTACCCTGCAAGGGCAAGCACTGCAATCAGCTCATGGTTCTGTCATGTCTGGGCTTTGTTTGTCTTTAAAATGTCCTTTTGACCTGTTGGTAGGGTCACATTTTATGGTACTGGTTCTACTTCTTCTTTGCCAAAGTAGATTTCAGTTAAAATGGGAATTAAATTAGCACTTCTGTTTTTCTTCTACTTTGACATTCCAAGAGCAGTTCTTACTGGTATGACCATTTCTTACTGGTGTGCCAAGGCTTTCTTCTTGAGTAGCTGGGTAATTAGCAAGTTCTGGGATATGTTTTTAATAAGATACAATGTAAGCATCCCAGAAGAGAAGGCTGTACTTGAATGGATGATGTCAAAATGGTGTGAAACTTCAAAGCTGTTCGTTTTCTTCAAGTGTGTAACTATGACTCTGTGAGACCTCTTAACAGACAGCCCTTACAGATATGGCTTGGTACTGCATGTACAATAGAAATAAAAAGCTCCAGCAGCCCTAGTGTTTGTTTTTAGACTGCTGGCATCACAGACAGTTTTTATGTATTACACAACAGGAACGTCTGGGCTCAAAACTTAAGGTCTTCTAATAAATAAGCAATTTTAACCTGATTTGCAATCATGCTATTTAGTCACATGGTGGCTGTAAGTGGTAAATAAAAGATTCCCCACAGAGAGAACTTCCTGAGAGTACCATGAGTGCAATCTCCTCTAGGACAAAAAGTCCTCAAGCAGCCTTGGGATGCTGACCCTCTGATTCTAGATGTGCAACCTTAATTAATTCCTGTTTCTGCTCAATAAGGTTTTTACAGCTGATAACTATCTAGTTAGTGTGCTGCTTGGCAGCACTGCAAATGAGCAAATTAAGCATAGTGCTTCTTCCTAAGTAATTGCCATTTAATCCTGATTTTAAAAGAAGCAGTAGTGATTGGAAAGCAGCTTTAATTTTGTTAATGCAAGGTTATCTTTTGGGGAAATAAATCACACAGAACATGAAAGAGAGTAGGTTTAGATTAGATATTATGAAGAATTTTTTTATTGTGAGGGTGGGCAGGCCCTGGCACAGGGTTCCCAGAGAAGCTGTGGCTCCCCTGGATCCCAGGCTAGGTTTGACTGAGCTTGGAGCACCTGGGACAGTGGAAGGTGTCCCTGCCATGGCAAGGGTGGCACTGGATGAGCTTCAACCCTTCCAACCCAAACAATTCTATCATTTTATGACAGTTTGTTCACTTTATGAACTTTCATACATCTGTCTGGTAGTGAAAGACGGGTATGTTAACAAAAAATAAATCTATCTGTATTGAAACTAAAATACAACCTGCTGTTCATCTGTTTGGGCTTAAGATTTCACCAGGAGAGTTTTTGGATGGAGTTGACCAATTGTAAAAGCAGCCAAACCATCTTGCCTGGTAAAATGTGCACCTGCAGTAAATGGAAGGCAGAAAATACCAAAGCCAGGAAATGCTTTCCTTATACCAGTGTTAAAGTTGGGTCATTCAACATCCAGAAAATATCTAATAAAGCCCTAAACGGTTTCTTACTCCTTCTTTTCTGGAACAACTCTGCTATCTTCAATATGCAATTTTCCCTCAGCTTCTAATATATGGAAATGTCAATAGTGCCTCGTTCTCTAAAACACATCAGACACTTTGATATTGCATTTCGGTTCATAAAAGTGTGCTTGAGCTGATAAGCAACAGCTGTAGAACAGGTTCTGTTGGATCAAAACAAAAAGTGATTTTTTTCTTATGGACCAAAGGTTTTAAGAAATAGGCCTGGCTTCTGAGACTGCATTTTTTGTCAACGAAGTTTTGAAAGCTGATTGTCGTGGTAAATCTTGGGTTTAAAGTTGTTTAGAGAAAGAACGGATCTGTTCTTTATCTGACCTCTCTGTTCTGAAATATTTTGCTGTTCTAGGGTAGGACACATGAAACATTTGTCTCCTCCTGTTCTTCCCCTGTGCTCAGTCAGGGTAGATGTGCACAGAGTAGGATTAACATCATCTTTAAAAGGAAAAAGAACTATTTTTACCTTGTCTACTCTGCAGCTCTAAGACAGTGCTAAGAGGCTGGAGGTGAATTTTGAGATCTAATTTCCCCTAAATAAATAATGAAACCAGATATTTCCAGCTTATTCTGGCTTTTTGGAGTTTAGCTCCACGTCTGAGAACACGAGTTTTTCTTTTCCTAGGGATGTCTTCTAAGAATAATACTTTCCTTTGTCTGAAGAAATATTTTTTGACATACAGGGGACTCCAGGGAAAAAAAGTACAGGAACAGAAAAATGTTTTGTTCTTCATGTCCTAAAATAGCTTTGCACTTTCTTTCAAATACTTACTACAAGTTAGGAAGTCTCGACTATCTCAACAGTGTATTTCAAAATGAATAAATAATTAATCAGTGTATAAGCAGTGTGTGGATTTGTGTGGGAATGGGATGTTTCCAGCAGGTTTGTTCTGTTTTTTCACAAAGCAAGTTGATGCACACTGCTTGATTAACTAATAGTAGTGTGAGCAGTGGAACACTGAAAGTGATGAATACAACCTTAGTGTGCTTTGCTTGGACATGAATGCAAACAGTGCTGGGGCTGCTCTGTCATCACTGACCAGTGCAGGGCACAGAAAGAAGCTGGGTTCAGATACAAGGTTTTGAGCTGAGCTAGGAAATATGAGCAGCAATAGCCTCCTGCATGGCACACAAGATAGACCATGATTTTTTTTTAGTTAGGAAAATTAAGCAACTTTATTCAATAAACTTAAGTCTCAGTTGTCAGGAATCTGTTTTTTGTATGTCCCAGCTTGCAAATTGGCAGTTCCAGATGAAAACAAATAGTTGGCATATTAATGATAAATATCCACAGGCAACTTTTCATTACCAGGAAATAATGACATTTTTCACTATTGACTGCATCCTGCAGAGCAGGATCTATAAAACTTGTGATCCATCATTCTGCTTTTTGTGTACACGTATGTTTTCTTTATTAATTAACTGCACTCAAGTAAAGACTCAAGTCTTCTCACAGTAGCACTGAAGGCTGTCTAGAAATCAGAACTGTTCAATTTGGGCCAAACACTGCCATTATATTGGATTTAAGTGCCTATAAGTAGTTACAGCAAAGTGCAAAGCTCTGGTAAATCAAAAGCTTAACTTGATTTCCTTAGTATGGAAAGCTGAGGGCTTAGTGGACTTAGAGGAAGTTACTCTTGGATTTCCCTTTGGAGAAGCTCTGTCCCATTTCTGCAAAGATCCAATGTTTCGATGTCAGAGCCAAACACCACCTGCTCTTTTAAGGCAATATCTGGAGGTCTCCCAAAAGTGGGGGTCTGTGGGGGTAAAACAGCTGTGCCCAGCAGCTGACAGCTCAGCAAAGGGGGTCAGTCAAACCCTGCTGCTTCCCATGTGCCAACATCAGCTCACAGAGAGCAGCAGCTGGAGCCTCCCCTGTGTGCGAGGTGAGGGCTGGGAGGGCTCTCTGCGGTTCAGCAGCTGGAATTCAGAGGAACAGCGTGGGCACAGCCCTTGGGGTGTTACACAGAGGTTGTAAAGTCTGCTGTTGTGCCTCCTCCTGTTTACTGTGTGTGCAAGTTGATATTGCAGTGCCGTGAGTTACTTCTCCTAAGCATGTATCTCGTAAGCACTTACCTCTCAGCTGCTTTACCGAGAATATATATATAAATACCCTGAGAATATTCCCATGACATGCTGGAAAACAGTGCTTGATATTAATGCTACAAGTTCAAGGATGAAGTAATGGTAAACAAATTAATTTTTAAAATCTAAAATAATTGCCTAAGTCAATTCTGTTTACTAATGCATTTATTTGGCTTTCTGATTAAAATGTCACATGAACTTTAATGCTTTATTGCCTTTTATTTTAGCACACATTATGTTATGTGGTAGAGTTTTCAATTACAGAGATGTAGTCTTGTATTAATTTGGATATCTCACTTCAGTAATTAAAAGAAAGCTTCTTTTCTGTTTTCCTTAATAGCCCTTCTGAGTCTGCCTTTATTTCTGGTGCAATTATTTTAGGTTTTGACATGCAGGGATCTGATTTTCCACTCCAGCCATTACAGCGTTGCCTGGTTCCATATTCAGGGCTTGAAAAGGATATTTCATGTGAGAGCTGCCTGAAGTGCTGCCGAGTCATTTGCACGTTAGTGCTGCACCTGGAACAGCCCCTGTGACTCACACACATTGAACGTGCTGTATTCACAGTTGTGTACTCATCCATCAGGAGGCATTAAGAGGAGCCTGGGGTAAGGCAGGAGCGCAGGGGAGCTCCACAGCACATTCCTCTCTTAGTGGTGGGAAATGGCAACTGTAAATACTGCTGAGTGCCAGCCTCCTCCCTGCTCCTGGCAGGTCTCTAGCCCTTGGTTTAAGATCCTCTGACACCTAATTCCAAGAGTTTTGCACTATCTTACAAGGAGTATACACTAATGGTAGCTATTTACTAAATGCAGTGTTTGTCACTTTGGTATCCAAAAAGCATAATGGAGTAAATAGCAATATTCATGTGTGCTTGCCAAGGGGAAAATCCTAATCACAAATTGGGAAATCAGAATAACCAGACTCAGTTTGTGCCTGATACTGGGCAGCCTTGAGAAGGACACATAAGGGGTAATGTTTAAAAATTCTGAATATACATACATACTGTAAAAAAAAATAGCAGGAGTTTGGGTATTGTCAGTCTGCACCTGGAAAACTGGTGCAATGATACTGGCCTGCCCTGAAAGGGTTTTATCCAAGGCTTTGAAAGACTTTTTAATATCAACTAGACATGTAGTTGGGATGCCTCACTGGCTTTTCTTCTGAAACCAAAGAACTGTCCCTCAAAAATCATGAGAAGAAAAGAATGATGGGAGATTTACTTTCTCTGATCTGACAATTAAATTGATTTGAAAATCACCTTAGAAACATAAGAAGATATTAATATTTAACTTCTTTTTCTCATAGAACCACTTTTAGAAGTACAAGGGAAGTCAAGGAAAAACATTTTCAAACTTCTGTGAAAAAGTAAGAGTTGCTTTTACCAAAAGGCTCTTTACATATTTATTAAACAGTTTTTGGAGATGGTCTTATATTTTTCACATGCTTAAATACCACATGCAAGAAACCAGAATTTGGATTGACAACTCTTTGCCTAAAACCAATGCAGAACATCTGAGATTTCTGACCTTCAGCCTAAGAAGGTCTTTTGGTCATGTTGCCTATCACTTTTTCTCCTTGTAAAAATCCTCTTAATGGTGTTTTCAGAAGTAACCTCTCATTGGTAAACAATATTTTGGAAATTCGAAGAAATGTTTACTTTTTCTGCCAAACCAGCTGGGTGGTTGAGTAAACAAATTTAATTATCTTTAAAGTCTTTTAGATTTCTAATAAATATCTGCTTCCTTTTCTATTCATGATAAAAGCTTGAACACTGTATTATTAGGAAAGAGCTTTGCATGCAACATTTGTCACTCATTTTGTTGGGAAGCATAAGGCTTTGGCAGCAGCCTAAATCATTGCTAAAAATGAAGTTGCCTTGCACTTTGTCAGTTTATGTAGTGATGGATTCTAGCAAACTTCTGCTGAGACTGAAATTCACAATTTCAAAGTCCAACAGCTCAGGAGGCAAAGGAAAAAAAGGCTGAAGTAGATATTTGCTTTTTGCCTGTGTCTTTGCAGGCTCTTTGCCCATCTCTCAGTCCTAACAGAATCTAGAAGAATAGAACAATTATGATGAATATTTGCTAAAAACAAAGTCCTTATGGAAGGGCTTTGAGCAGTGCTCAGTACATAGTCCCTGTGTAAATAAGGGTAAGTGAGAGGACTGAGAGCACTGCTGTCTGGTGAGTGTGCAGACTGGTGCCAGCAGTGTCTGACCCACTCTGGGTGCTAATGCTGCTGCCTTTAGTGGGCCTTCAATGAGCCTGGTGGGTCCAGCAGTGTCTGACCCACTCTGGGTGCCAATGCTGCTGCCTTTAGTGGGCCTTCAATGAGCCTGGTGGGTCCAGCAGTGTCTGACCCACTCTGGGTGCCAATGCTGCTGCCTTTAGTGCACCTTCAATGAGCCTGGTGGGTCCAGCAGTGTCTGACCCACTCTGGTGCCAATGCTGCTGCCTTTAGTGGGCCTTCAATGAGCCTGGTGGGTCCAGCAGTGTCTGACCCACTCTGGGTGCCAATGCTGCTGCCTTTAGTGCACCTTCAATGAGCCTGGTGGGTCCAGCAGTGTCTGACCCACTCTGGTGCCAATGCTGCTGCCTTTAGTGGGCCTTCAATGAGCCTGGTGGGTCCAGCAGTGTCTGACCCACTCTGGGTGCCAATGCTGCTGCCTTTAGTGCACCTTCAATGAGCCTGGTGGGTCGGTGGACAAAGCATCACCAGCAAAACCCTCCCTGGCAGCAAAGGGTGAATGGCAGAGGGTAGGAGCACTTGACAGCTCTGCTGGCTGAGTCATGCCTTGCTCCTTCCCTGCTCTCAGAGGAAGTGAGCCTGCTTCTGCTGCGAGAGCAGAAGAGCAGCTTCAGCACAGGGCCCGGCGAGATCCCAGATGTTGCCCAGGTGTGCTCCTGACATCTGAAACCTCTCTGTGCGCTGCCTGCCGCTGACCCTCCCTCTGCACGGCATCTTCTGCAGGATCTGCACTCGCTTTTCCCTCTGTGCGTTTCCCTCTGAAGCTGAGCTGGGGTTTTGCCTGATCATTCCATATGTTGCGTATTCTGGACCATCCCCATCACAGATGTTTCTCTCCACGCATTAAAATTGGGCTTCAGCTCATTCGGCTTCAGCACTTGACTTTAAAAGCCAAACAAATCAAATCCTTTTCTTGAGGGTATAATGCATCATTTTCCTCTCTTTGACTGTGTATTATCTTCTTTTACATCTGATCACATCATCAAAATCTAACTTCCTGCATCTGTGCTGGCTAATTAGTGCCTTGGCTTTAAACCTCCTCCCATCAAAAATACACACTTTTCAAACTAGTCAGTATTTTT
Organism: Agelaius phoeniceus; assembly: GCF_051311805.1. Taxonomy (NCBI): domain Eukaryota; kingdom Metazoa; phylum Chordata; class Aves; order Passeriformes; family Icteridae; genus Agelaius; species Agelaius phoeniceus. The sequence goes on along the minus strand of NC_135282.1, from coordinate 723,663 downwards.
ATTTATTTTATACGAAGTGTTCTGAGCATATTTAATGAGAAGAGGAAGAGTGCTGGCTCCTCTAAATTGGACATGCCAAAGAAGAGTGAAAAGATTACGGGATGTAGAAACAAAGAAATCAGTGACTTGGGGGAAAAAAGAAAAAAAAAAGGAGCTGTAGTTCATTGTTTCGTGGCCAGAATATATTCACATGTTACAGGCTGGTGGCAGTGTTAAAGACCACGCTGCTCTGGTGTCTGGGTAATGCCTTTGGAATGACTGCAGCCATGGCCATGAGGAAACCTGTATTGCACTGATAAAAATCAGTGAGAGTTTTCCTATGGAAAAAAAGTCACAAGAATGGGCAAAATGGAAGCAAAAAGCTACAATGGGGCAATGCAAAGGAGATGGAGAATTTTAACAGTACAAGCAAAGTTTTCCATGCATGTGCTCTCATTTGCAGCATTACCTTTTTTCAGATAAATAATGTGATATTACGCCTAAGTTTGAAATCATTTAATTCACCAAACAGAACTTCCTGTATACTTCACTTATTTTACTACCTTCAGTAGCAAATATTCTATCTACTAAGCACATGTAAATGCACACCTTCACTCAGATTTTCATGCCTGAAAATCAACATGAGTTGTCATTTAAAGCACACATGCTCTAAAATAATATCTAATTAATGGATTTTAATTAAAAGCAAAAGAGTATCTCCTTTCAATAGGGATCTCAAAGTACATTTACTTTGTGGTTTTGAACGTGACCCTTTTGAGTACATAAACAAGTTACAATAAAATATATTTTTTCTAAATATCTGCCTGTAAAGCAACATGCACAAAATTATTTTATAGAGTGTAAAAGACCAGACAGAACTTGATGCTTATATCCTGCTTTTCTTTTCTCTCTGAGCAAATTGTACTTGTTCAGCAGCAGTACTGCTTAATTTCCAGTTTAATTTTTTGTTCCAGGATTTCTGATAAGAATTGTTTGTTCTGGATGTAGGTGTAGATCCTAATGCTCAAATGCCCAGGTATCAGAAGCTTGCACAATACTCAAGCCAGCCAATTGACATTTCCATTTTTACCCCTTTTTGTTACATTTTCAGGAAGTACTGCAGTCATTTTAACTATGATTGTTCTGGCTGTGGTTCTGAACTCACAGCTAATGGCAGGAGAAAGAAAGATCAAAAGAGGTCAAGAAGAAACAAGTGTTAGGACTTGGGATTTCAAAGCCTCGTGGTGGAGTTAGGCTTTGTGGAAGTTAATGGGACATGGCAGATGGCCCAAATTCAAAAACTTTCTGTAAAGTGCCAGTGGCCTGTGTAATCCAGGAGTGCCTCTGGCTGAGCTGCAGGAGTGCTCTGGTCATGGAGAGCAGGATGGGAATGGGAAATCCAGTGCAAACAAGGCCTGCAATTCCTGCCAGGCCCCTTCTGTGACCTTGGGGACAACGACAATCAACACTGGCAGAGCTGTGGCACCAGGAAAAGCCATGGTACCTTCTGCAAGGTTATCCTGCATTCATTCTGGGAGGAGGTGTGCCATAACACAGGCATGTCCCACCAGCCTACCAAGATGTCATTGCTCAGGTTCCTGCTTGAAATTGCAGCCTTTCTTAAATAACACAGCTGAAAGATAAATGAGTGCGCCATAATTTAATGAGAATAAATGGACAGAACTTTGGACACTTGTCACAGCTTCTGCACTGCCTCATATCTGAACAAGGAAGAATTGCTAAGTTCAGAAATGCCAGGATCGTGAATCAGCCCGTGGATGCTGAGGTGATGTGATATAATGTTCAGAGCTTTTAGAATACAGGAATTCGTTTTGCCTCGATCTGCCAATCTATTTTATGTTGGGTTCAGCCTCAATGTAAAATCCAGAGAACTAAAGTGACTGAATTCATGGATCTATGAATATTATCTCTGAAATACCACACAACATAACAGGAAAGGATATATCTGGCTGGAGCACTTTTCATGCAAGTTGCGGAGATAATTCCTCCCGTGGCATTGGCTGAGCTGAGGGTGTCCCTGCCCCAGAAGCTGAAGCTGCCGTGAGTGCTGGGGCCCGAGCTGCTGCCTGTGGAGCGCAGAGAGGCTGGAGGGGATGGGAGAGCGGGAGTGGAGAGGCGGCTGCTGACACCTACCGGCGCTGGGCCCCTGCGCTCCCCTCGGCCCCGGGGGTTCAGCGCCGCAGCTGCAGAATGAGCCTTGCTTTTAAAACTGCAGCTCCTTCGGTCCCCATTCCTCACCTGCAGCACCTCTGTACCGCCTGGTTGTGCAATAATTAATTCTCATATTTCTCTTTGTCAATCACCTCAACAGCCTGTGGTCTAAACTCTCAGCAAAAGGAAATACTTCCACCTTCGTGTCAGTTCTGCATGTTAATGCAGGGTCTGTCCAAACTGAGTGCAGTAGAACAGCCTTTAAATGGTCATTCAGTTGTTTTATGCAGAACCAGAATGGTGCTATAGAGACCACATGAAAAGCTTTCAGCCCTGAACAATTGTTGGATCATTGTGTTTCAAGGTACCAAGGCAAACCCTTGAAATCCATTTCAGAACAGGATGTGGGGGATGTCCATTGTGTTTCCAAAAGCAATCCTGGCACTATACAAATTTGGGATTTTGTCAGCCAATAGTGCTAATAGTTTAAAAGTGACTGGACAAAATCATGCAGGAAACGACTGCCAAGAACTGTTCAATTCAGGCACATTTACTGGATTTAGAGATCCTGAGTCCAAAATTTATGGAAGCTGGTGATGACTGAGGAGCATCACAATCTCTGTGCCTTGTCCTCGTGCTTTTGCTGGGGCTGTGACCAGACAGGGCTACTGCACCTTTGGTGAGACCTAGGGAATCATTATTTAGGGTTAGGGGAATAATATTTTATGTTTTCTGTGTTGTAACATCCTTAACTAAATATCACAACTATCTTGTCCCGTTTTGTTGCTTTCAGTGAGCTGATTTGATTTGAATCACGTTTTAGATATGTACTTTGCAATTCTATCTAATGAATAAAAATTTTAAAAGCGTCCCAACACAGAGAAAGGCAAAAGATTGTGTTGCATTTGAAATGCCACATAAATCTATATTTCCTGGCACACATTGGCTGCTGATTTCAAAATTGTGTCTGATGTGATTAAGCATTTTCTTCATCTGTATTCTATCGCTTGTATTATGTCTGCTTAATTTCCTTCTTTGGAAAGAGATCAATGGAGAAAGGGAATACAGAGAATGTTGAGATGCCCCCTTTAGCATTTAATGTTGTTGTGCACAGGATCTCAGCTAGCTAAAACTGAAAAAACCAATATTAAATACTGCAGTGCTTTAGGGTCAAAAGGTGCCAAAAATCAGGCACTTCATCTCTCTACTTCTGTTTTCATCATATAATTTTGCCAGGATTTTAGATCTGTTGCTGCTCTATCAGAAGGGATGTCAGCCACCTGTATTCCTTGATGTTTAAAGAACTTAATCCACTCTGTTATGCCCTGTTTCAGAGCAGGGACATCATCTTACAGCAGTCCTGTGTTTGCCAGCTTTTATCAGTGTTTGCTGGGTTGTCTTCAAGCAAAATGAGTCATTATTTCTGTTGGTATGATTACATGGATCACTTCAGTTTTTCCAACTTGGATCCCAGATGCAACTGAATCGCATTTTTATTTGAAACTGGTTATAGTGAATGATCTAGGTCTGGAAATTTCAAAATGCTCTGTGACATTGTGTTGTTGGAATAGGATGGTCTGAAAAAAATTGTGGTTCAGGATTTTCAGTGCACATAAAAGTTTTCTAAATGAGTTCTATCTTCTCTGTTGCTGAATGCTATTTTAATTCTCTAATGTTGAATTTAAATTGTCTGAAAAGTAAGATCTGCAGCTGCTTTACACAATTACAGTCAGACCCAGACCACGATCAAATGTGAGAAGTTCCTCTTGAACTGAAAGTTCCTGTTACATTTTTTTCCCCTGTGAAGTCCAGTACAGTCCATATCCAAACACCAGTAAATGTCCGAGACCCTAATGGGAATTCAACAGGGGGAAACAGTTTCTGAGCAGTGAGATTTTGTGTATGTGCTCCCGTTCCCTGTCATAAATGGAACAACTTGCTGCTGACACACAAACTGGGGCTTGGCTTCCCAGCGGCTGCAGGGCGCGGCCGCGGCCACGGGGCGGCGCTGCACACAACGCTTGGAGCGGGGAGCGGGGCTGGGCCTGGGACAGCCTGGGACAGCATCGGCACCGGCTGCGAGCGGCACCGGCCGGGAGAGACCCCAAATTCATCCGGGACCGCAAACTGGGATAGTCTGGGACAGCATCGGCACCGGCTGCGAGCGGCACCGGCCGGGAGAGACCCCAAATTCATCCGGGACCATAAACGGGGACAGCCTGGGACAGCATCGGGACCGACGCGGGACTCGAGCTCCAAGCGAGCACCGGCGGCGGTGAGAGATGCCAGATTCACCCGGAACCTGAACCACTGACAGCCTGGGCGGGAGGGCAGCAGGGCCCGCTCCTGCCGGCAGCCACGGCGCTGCTCGGGCTGGCGGAGAGATGCGCTCTTCACTCGGACCTCAAACACGGACAGCGCATCTGCTCCCCAAAGCTGAACCAGCCTGCACCTTCCAAAAAGAATTCCGGCTCTGGACTTGATTGCAGGGCAACGTGTAACGGGATAGGCAGTGTTTATTTGGCAAGGCAGTTCTGAATTAGTTGCTAGAGAATACGAAATGTCCCACAAATATAATGTTCTTTTTCCTGCCGTCAGTGTAATGCATATGTAGCATTCCAGAGCAAGACATCTACATGGTTTGACAGCCTGTTATAGTGGTGCCCCTGAGAACATTCTCACGCAGAAGGTCAATAGCCTGATTTTTCATGGAAGCCATGCACCTGTAACTTATTTGTGGTTGCACCCACAGATAAGTGTAGCCGTGATAACTGAGAATTCTTTGTTATTCTGAAATTGATGGGTCCTGACAAAAAAATATGTGGTTGAATGACCTGAAGTAGTTCAGAAGTTGTAGTGCTATTATTTCTTGTTATTTCAGGAGAGGAATGAAGGGTTCTGTTCTAGGACTGCATGTAGTACTAGGTCAAATTTAGATGCAACATGAACTACCATTTTTTTTTCTTCATGTTCCTACTTCTAGTTTCAGATGTGCTTCAGGATTTTCAAGTGGAAACAAACCAATAAAGAGATTTACTATACTATCCAGCATAAACTTTTGATACTGAATCACCATGAATGTGTCCAGTGTCTGGCAGACTGGAAGTGCAGCCCACAGATTTGGCAGTTGTAACCATTTTGGAGCACTAAAAATGCACTGAATAAACAGTGCTCAATTCCACTGCCAAGCAGATTGTGGGGAAGTGTGAGTTTTACATATTTCTGTGCTTACTGTAGTTTTTCTCAGAGCAGATTTTGACATGCAAGAAAAGTTTCTGTGTTACATGGGAGTGGTTGAGGAAACAATGTAGAATTATCTTGAGGTTAGGGAAAAATGGTGCACCTGACTTCTAAAATGCAAATGCTGCAGATATTCTCTGATAAGAGAGCAGATGCAGTTTTGCTGTGGAACCCGAGCAGGGTGTGAGGAGCACAGCGTGATGAGGATCATCACCAAGGGATCATCAAACACATGAAAGATTGGCAAAGAGAAGGGGATTAGGCTCCTCTCTTTATCCCCTACAGACAGCGTGAGCAGCAACAGGCGTGGGTTGCAGCACAAAGCATCCAAGTCACACATTTAGAAACACTTTCTGATGGAAATAGAATAGGCGCTGGAACACATTTCCTGCGGTGAAACTGCCGTGTCTCCACCGCTAAAGGTCTGTAAGTGCAGGTAGAGAAACATTTGTCTGTCGGAGTGACCTAAGCAGAGCTGATCTTGCACAGGGCCTGGGTGACCCCTGGGCTTCCTTCCAGCCATAATATTTTATGGAGGGCTTTGTGCTCCGGTTCCAGACGGGCTTCACCTGATTAACTGGAAATGGCCCTTTTTGCAACTTCGGTGTTCAGTTCCTTGAGAGTTTGTTCCATAATCACTTTCGTATGCAAAGCAAGAAGTTCAAGGGCTTTTGTGGTTTCTCATCCCTCTTGCATTCCAAGCATTTGCTTGCCTTAAACTTGATGTACTTTGTCCCAGCCTTCCCCTGCTCTCCCGTTCCCGCTCCTTCGAGTGTTAATGCTTTTCACTCGCTCTATCTGGCACACACGGGTCCCTTTTATCAAAGGACTTTCACACCTGAGGCCTCCAGTCACATACTTGCAGTAAAGTAACAGCTTAAAAGCAAATCCTTTTAAATCCTGAGGCCAAACACCGTAACAAACATATCTTCTCAAGGGATCAGTTTCCAAATGTGCTTTTGAACCTAAGTCCCAGCAGGCATTTGGCTTTAAGTGTGCGATAGGACTTCATTTATTTATTTATTTATTTATTTATTTATTGCAGAGCCATTCCCCCTCTCCCTCATTGTTCCCATCTCAAGATGTGCTATTGAAACCTGTACCTCTGGTGAATTCTGCCATTGAAGTGCAGATGAGCAGAGTGCTGCTGGCTGGTGAAACATTGCAGGACAAAAAGACATATCAAAATAAAATCTTATGAGAAAGTGTCGCTTCCAGGGAAAATGTGCCTCTGGTTTCAGGAGGGAGAGGAAGGGGAAATCATGGGTTTGAATCAATGTTCTTTGAAAATCTGCTGTATGTGGGACAAGGCGCTCAGGCTGGGGCACTTTGAAGGAGACCTTAGAAATGTGAGTGAGCTTTGTGAAATATTGTGCAAGATGAGCCATAAACTACTTAAGGTGCTCTGCAGGTCTCCTGCAGTGAGGTTACACCTGAGATATTTATAAATAGTATACCTGGATTCTCAGTTTGCAAACTGGTACCTGCGAAATGAGCAGCTTGCCTTAGGAGACAGCAGAGTTCATTGTGTAGAATTATTTCCTGCACTTGCAGATTAATATTAGCACTCTCCAGGGCCTGCTCAGACACGCAGCTCTGCAGTTTGCAATTAGCTGATGACTTCTGTATTTTCAGTGGGTATTATTGCCTGGGATGTTCAGCCCTGTGTGAGCTCAAAGGGTTGTTTATATAATATCACAGTGGTTTCAGTCCACGCTGAGCACTGCCAAACTGTAAAACAAGATCAACCCCACATTCGGGAGCAACCCCCTGAGGACAGGGCCAGGTACGAGATAAGGCTTGAGTTTAATCTCCCTCTTGTCATCTGGATCTGCTGACAGTTCATTTTCAGGTGGCTACGTACTCCAGCTCCATCACTCACCTTCCCTTCCTGGCTCCCAGTTAAGCTCAGTCACATTAGGTTGTTATTCTTGTTTGAGGAAAGATATCGAGTAATCATCATAACGTGAGGTCTTAAATAAAAAATGGTTCCACAGCGTCTTCTCTTTGGATTGTTTTAATTCCTCATAAATCAGAGCCACTCCAGAACTTCAGTATCTGCTTACATTCTCTTATTCTAGTAAATCTATCTTTTCATTCATACTCTTTTTCTTTCTCACTTGTAAAGGAGGGTTTGTTTTTTCATGCTGTGGGACTTAATGTACTAAGCAATCTCAGTTCTCCCTCCTTCCCTGAAAATTCCTTTATTCTCATTTTACTGAGAAGAGAAGGGGGGATTGTCGGTGGAGACAAAAGTTAGAAAACCCAGGTCTGTAATTCTGTGTAAATCTATCCCTCCAAATACCACTTTTCCATTCGCCCTAAAAAGCCTTTGACACTTTCCAGACCTCTGACACAATTTGGTTCCTCTGTGTCCTGTTCCCCAGCTCGATGGAGGTGTCAGGTGAAAATCTGGGGCTTATCTTCAGTACATTGGAACCCTTCAGATTTGTTTCTAACTCAGCTCTTATTCATACATGCAAATCTCCAGCCCCGTTTATCTGATGCTTTAAATTCGAGCTAGTTAGTGTGTGTTGGAGAGAGAAGTTGAAGCTTTGATTTCAACTGATGCTTGATGTAATCGGCCCTCAGCAATTCAAGTTACCCAGCTTATAAAATGTTAATTTAGCTTCTCTTTGCTGGCCAATGCTTTTCAGTTTGTTCTTACCCAAGATACAATAGTTTGAAATATGTTATTTCGAGAAAGTAACTCACCTCTGCTGTAACAGGGAACAAAAGGGCATGAATGCATCCAGACACTGGACTGAAGAAAAGCAGGCAATTCTAAAGACAAATATGAATTTTATTACGATGAATTAAAATTGCAAAGCTTAGAAAGGTATTATGAACTTTTGTCTAACAAAGGAAGGCAAACAAAAACAAATGCTTAAAGCTAAATGTGCCACAGATAATGTCAAGAATCAGGACCCTGTCTAAATTTTTGCTATGTTGAAGGTTACCTCAATGAAGCATGTAAATAATAATTTTCAAAAAAAAGTAAAAAAAGTGATTATTTATTCCACATCTTCTGCACCAAAGGAGGGTGACTATAGTTCAATCCTTTCTTCTTAAGAATCAGAAGCCCAAAGGCAATCTAATGTAGCCTAAAGCAACATATTCATAATTATATTAATAGCCATATGCTCCATTTCAGCTAAGCACCCCCTGGCAGTGTGGTAATCCTCCCTGATTCTGAAAGTTACACAGGAGTCTGCAGATATAAAAACTAATAGAAATGGAATGTGTAACAGAATAGAAGAGATTGTAACTAAGTTGAAAGCACATCCTTTGGGCACAATCAGCAGAGGGGATGTCTGTGGGATATTGAAATGTAAATGAGCTGCAGCACATGAAGCCATTGTGCATTCATTTGTCCGATGGAGTTCAGATCCGTGTGTTGGCTCACCCGTGTCCCGGTGTTCCCTCCCCTCGGTGCAGGGTGAGATGGCCGCAGGTCCGGGTGCTGCCGTGTTCGTGTCCCTGCAGAGGGAACATTCCTCCCAAGAGCAGCCCTGCCTGTGAGCAGCAGCCTCTGGAACTGCGACCAGCTCAGTCCAGCCTGTGCGCCCATCCCGTGTCCTGTCCTAACCCACACAGCCACCCTGCCATGGGAAATGCGCCGCTGCCCTGCCTCGTGTCAGGGATGTCACAAACACTGGGCATTTCCACTCCTCTGCTCTGCTCACTTCTATTCCTTTGGTCTCGTCAGGCAGCACGAGCATTCCCCAGAGGACAGATCTTCCCAGTGCCTCTTTCAAGTCGAACACTTCCATTATTCCTCTTCTGCAGATTAAGATTTTTTTTGAAGTTGTAACTAAGAAGGGTAAATTTTGAGACAAGTTAAATGCCCAGCTCACTGAACTCTGTGGAAGAATAAAGCCTTCTATCTGCTAGTGGCTATGTTTCTCTGGAAAACATTAATCCTCAAAACGGCTGGGGAAATGGGAGTAAACAAAATCACTCTGCCAATTGTACCATCAGCTGAAAAGGAGGTTACACGTTCAAAGCTTTGCATTTCCAAAACTGCCAAACCCCCCTTTGGATTCTCGTGGCAGAAGACCCTCTGGAAAAGTGCATTTTCTTTTCAGGTCTTTAAGCAGTCCTCGCTTTATCAAACTTGCTACAAATTTGCAGGTCAATTCTGCAGCATACAGATATTTCTCTGCTCGTTCCAGTGGCCATTTGTGAATTTGAGATGTTTGACAAGCTTGTACATTGTCTGTAAAAATACTGAATTATCAGCAAACTTGCAGTTTATCTGAAAAGTGATGGGATTGATGTGAGTGAGCACAGGTACCCAAACGTTCTTCATCTTTTCACCCAGGAGTTCTGTCTTAATTTTCTCTATACTCCCAGTCTTCCAACTGTCTGTACATATGAAAGCTACAAAATTAAGGATTTACTTTCAGAAGTTTGTATGGAGACTGTATTTCCTTGGTCTATTCGGTGTTCAACAGAGAGGTAGGATTTCTAAAAAGGCCTGAGATGCTTTTGAAAAGACACGGGGCTGTATTTCAGAAGTGTTTACACCACTTTCAGCCTCCCGTGATCACCTGTAAGCCCCGAGGTGAGTTTTGCCTTGCACGCAATGCAGGCAGCCGGGGCTGCTGAAACCATCTCTTGTTCTCTTGCTGGTGCTGTGGCGTGGCCTCGGAGGGGCAGTGTGAGCATCCCGACATTCCCTGACGCTGAGGCATTTCCCCGTGCTGGATCCTGCCGCACGGATGCTTTCTGCAAGGCTGGTTTAAAAACAACTATAAAAAGATGTATATAAAATTTTTCCTTCCCTTACATTCCTTGCTACCTATAGGACCTAAACACACCTTGGAGAATTCCATCTGAGAGCACTCGAGCACTCCAAAGCCACTGCACTTAGGGAGAGAAGTGCCAGGCTGACTCCAGGAAGTGAAAATGTGCAGTGTAAATTAAAAAGTGAAAGCTCCATCTCCCATCAGTGAATTTGCAAATTCTCTTCTCTCCTGTGGGGTGTCAGGGACACGATTTCAGATAAAGCTGATGTAAATTAGATACTTAATAATCCAGCCAAGCCTGCCCTAATCCATATTTTGTGCTGATAGGCCAGTTCACAGATTATTTTTTTAGAATAAAAAATCGTGCAGAGCTAATAGCACGATCCTTTTAAAAAGGGAAGTTTTTATCACATTCAGCTGGTTCTCTCATGGCTGTATCAGCCCTTCTGCCCTAAACTCTGGAGTTTAATGTCATTGTATTTATAACGATGCTCCCTGCCCTTCTCCCATGTTCCTTTTCCTGCTGCCCTTCCTTTGATGGAGCTCATTTTGTTGTCATTCAGCCTATATGCCAAATGTTCCTCCAGTGATGATTATGTTAGATCAAAGGTTATTTTCCACTGGCCTTGTTAAAAAGATAGTAGGGGAGTAATTTTTTTGTTGGTTCCACCAGAGAAGTAGCAGCAAAGCAGCAGGAAGAGGGGGTTCCACAAATCATAGCACTTTATTTCTCTTCAGCTGCCTTATCAATGACTCTAAAGACAAAGGCAGAGAGACAAACTGAAAAGAGAGGCTTATTGGTGATTCTTGTTGGTTTTTTTATTCTTTAATGAAGATGTGGTATGGCAAAATTAATTACTTAGTGGAAATGTTGGCAGGCATTCTTAGGAGCCGAGAAGCTTGGTATGGTTTGATTTTTTTAGACAGATATTTTAAGTTTCTTTCAGGAACTTTCACCTCTTTCTTTGCTGACATTTACTCTGTTCCACACTGACTTACTTTTTTCTTTTAAATTGTCTGGTTGATTATCATAATTAGGTTAAACCTGTTTTAGCAGCTTTGTTGTCAGAACTGATGAAAGGACCACGGCCCTTACATATTTTCTAGTCAGCAGATCCAATCGCAGATACTGCTCCCTGTGTTCAGTGCTGGCTCCTGGGGATTACAGCTCGGGCAGAATTGGGAACAAGTCAGCAAGAACTTGCCTGTGAGAAAGCAGTGATACAGCACTGCCTGTTTAGAAGGATCCATTTATGTTATCTCTCTGTTGGATTGCATGTCTGAATGTTTGTTTATAGGTTAATATTACAAACAATCAGCAGCTCAGTGGTTTGTCCTGCCTGTCAAGCAGAACCTTCCCGTGCAGGGGACACAGGGAGGGTCTGGGGCACCCAGAGTCACCCTGCCCAACCCTGCAGGGAAATGGACCCTGGGTTGGTGTTAGCACAGGAAAAAGGGCCAGCAATTCAGAGCTGCAGCTACTGCGGCTGGGGCATGTGAAACCGTTTTTAATAAGAATATCCTCCCACATCCATTCAGCATCTGTGCCTCACTGAGTCCTAATGATGTGTAATAAGAGTTTCAGCCAAGCACAAACAAGTGTTCTCTCCTCATAAAACACGAGCTCCATCTTCCCTGTATTTAGGAATTATATCCTATTATAACAAACAGGGGACAATCACCCTGCTTATCTGTAGTAAGAACATTTCCATTTAAATTATAAATCTTTTAGAAACCTAGGAACAATTGAAACCAGGAAATCATTCCAGACCTAGGCGTACAATGAATCAGAACCTGCATTATGGCTCTGATTTGCAGAGCTGAATGGAAGTCACAGAGCTGTGTCTAGTTAGCACTGATAAGGCAGTGGTTCAGAAATGGTCCTGGATCAATGCAGCCCCCCTGGCACAGGCCCAGGGATTGCTGCCCATGGACACTGCTGATACATTCATATCAGCAGCTCCTGGTGGGACCAGGACACAGCACTGATCAGACACCTTGGAATAGATGGTTTGCTAAAGTACAGTTTCAGAATCTAATTTGAGACAAGATCAACCAAAAGAGAAATCAAATGCCTTTTTTGGAAAAAAACCCCACACTGCAATAATGTGAAAGATGGAGAAGAAACTACAGAACCACAGTGCACAGCAAGCCTGCAGGAAAGGAAGATCACTTACCTCTAGCTGCTGAATGGCATTAAGGTGTCACAATGCCTGTGGCTAGCTGCACAGAGCCAGGGAAAGGAGCAAGAAGCTTTGCCACCTTTTGATTTCCCCATTTGTTATATATCATCCATTTATGTTAGCCCTGGCTGGCTTTGATTGGAATCAGAAGCTGCCTTGTGAATGGTGCAGATACATGTTTGGCTTTTCTGCACCCTTACAGCAGTATCTACATTCCCCAAGAAATCCTCTAATTCAGAGAAATCTGACAGTGACATCTAGACTTAGCAGAAAACACTTCACATCCTTTGAGGGTTTTTACCTTCAGTCTCTAAAATAAATCTAATTTTAAACACCTCCATTTCAGCCACAGTTACTTTGTACAAAACCTTTGTATGGGGAAAGCAAGGGTTAGGCTGATTGCAACCACTTCACACCTGTTTGATTTACTGAGCATCCCTCGGTGCTCTGCAGAGCCAAATAAAGGGCTAAATTATTACAGCTCCATTGTGGAAGGGCAAAACACACACAGACACAAAAATACCTGTGAAGAAAATCAGGCCAACTGAATTCCTGACCCCAGCTTTACTGCTTTCTTGATTTTTTACTTTTCTTTAAGTACAACATCCTTCTCGTATTCCTTATCCTCTCTAATTTGGCATTCCACAAGGATTTATGCAGTGTACGTTGTCCTTGCTTTTAAATTTACTAGAACAACAACACAAAAGCAGAAAATCAGCTAAGAAAGTAACATTACTTGATGGGCTGCATTTTAAGCCCACTTTTTGTTGGAGTGTAGAATAAATGAAAAGTGAGAATACCCTGAGAAAGTCCCAGTTACAAAAATACTAAAATTTCCAGGCAATAACTTGAGCTGTCCTTGCTCCCTATCCCCCACTGCTCCCCCTCCAGGAGCACCAGCCTTCCAGCTGCCCGATATTGTGTAAAAAGCCAGGGTCACGTTGATGTCACATCTGTGCTGTGTTCCTCAGCTTCTTTGCACGCTCCTCGGGGTTGCTAGGGTTTGGCATTTGGATGTTCCCGATGTGCTAATTACAGAGGAATTCGGGCATCTCCGGCAGTCGCCTTTCCGACCGATTTCATTGTTGTAGCTGGCATCTGTAATCATTGTAACATTTACCTCCCCAAGTCCATAAAGTCCATCCCTTTCTCACTCTGAATGGAATAACCTGAAATATGGCCTTTTAAAAGAAATCACCAACAGGGGAAACCTCCCCACCAGAAAATGGTGAAATCCTGAAAGCTGGGCTTTTACGTGAAGTACTCTGGTGAGTCTGACCTGCTGTACAGATCTAATGGGTGGATCCAAACTGAGTCCCATGGCCAGAGTTTTAGAGTGGAATGAGAGCCCTTTACTTGCTTTGGTTCCATTCTCTCAGGTAGGCTGGGTTTTTGAAAACTCCATGGATGGATTTATGGATTATGTTGGAAACTGTGTTTGTGTAACTGAGATCTTACTCAAATGAGCTGCTAACAAGTGCAGCTGGTCGGATTGCTGCCTTCACTTTCCTTGGTGTTCTTGTGGAATGAGCTGTGGAGAATCCCTCCAGCTCCCACAGGCCCTGAAGTCAGCCCTGCACACATCTGCTCATTCAGAGCTGGCTCTGGTGATCTCCACAGGGAAGGACAGAGCAGACTGGAGCTGGGACCTGTGACTGCCCGTCCTTCCCACAGGGCAGCATCCAGTGAACCTTACCAAAGGCAGGGCCCAGTGGTTCTTAACCAATTTAAACCACAAACAGGTTATTTCTGCCTTCAGCACAATGCCAGCACACATCCTTCCCCAGCTCACCCCTCGTGTGGGGTTTTCAGGTGTGCTTCACTCTGCACTGCTGTCAGAGTTTAAGAGGTTAGATACAGAAATGTTTGCTATGATCACTCTACAGAGCATGTTTGCTTAATTCAATGATTACTTGCTTTTTGCTTAGCAGCCAATTTTCACATTTTTTACTTGTTTTAAAGGAAGGATTGTATACAGCCCAGGAGGTTTTTTTGTAAAAGTGAGGTTTTTATTAATAGGCTCCAGCTCTGCAAAGCCTTCTATGTGTGCTGCATTTACCTGGCAGGTGGCATCTCTTGCTTTCAGGGTGATTACTCCCACCAGAGCTGCTCACTGCATGTCAGGTGCACAAATCCAAAACATTTCCTTAACTTGTTTATTCAATATACGAGAGGCTGGAGGCTTCTCGAGAAAGGTTTTTCAGCAAACTTGCACAGGCCAGGTTCCCATCCTTGCCAAACCCCAGAGAAGTGCCAGTGCTCTGTTCTGCTCCATCCCCGAGCAGCAGCTCTGGACCAGACTGCTGCAGGAAGCCTTGCTTGGTGTCCCCCAGACACCATTAGCAGCAGACTCTTCATGAAGGTACATGTCAGGAGATTAAATTTTCTTGGCAAGCAAGGTAGCCCAGGGTTAAAAACATCAGAACATCTGCATGCTGGTGTCCTTCAAGTTTTAGCATGCTATCTTCAGGATTATGCCCCAGATTAAAGAGTTTTATTTTACCATCAAAGTTCTATAACGAGAATGTCTTGGAACAGGAAACATGATCTGTGCTGCTCACTGCTCCAGGGGCTTTCTTCATCTTTTCAGGAGTTTGAAAACTAATGTTCTTTGACATTCACTTTGCACTGACACTTGATATCCAGTAAATCAAAATAAAAATATAAATTTGAGCTCTGGAAATCAAGATTAGTTTAATGTTTACTATCCTGATGCAAATTTGATTTCTCTTCCTGTCTACAGGAGGTCAGTTTAGGGGTAGTACAAAGGTTTGTGTTGACATCTGACTAACTGAAACAATATTTTGGCTAACAAGAGACTGTTTATTTAATGCCTCTCAGTTCATACATATAGCAGATCTTGTGTATATTATCCGTTTAATTTGCCTTCTGTTTCACATGTGAAACTGCAAGATTTATATTTTTATGACAAAGCTTTTCCCTCTAGTGAGAAAAATACAATGTATGTTGATGTAACTGATATGCCTTTCTTTAGTTAATGACTCCATAACTTAAATTTTCAGTGTAGCCAGAAGGAAAAATTTAAGACTGATATGTTACATATATATTTAATTTTTTTAATAAGCTTAAGTATCTCGACTGTGATCTGAAAAAGTGTCCAAAATTTCCACAAGCAAGCTGTGGAAAGCCTGGCAAACTGTAGAACCTTTTCTCTACCTTCCCATGCTGTTCATCCACATTCTGTGCCTCCAGCTCTCCTCGTGCAGCCCCATTGTCCAGGGTGCAGGAGGGTGGAACCACAGGCACCGAGCTGCTGGAGGACATTCCCAGTGCCTGGAGTATCAGAACCGCTCAGAACACTGACAACGTTTTTGAATTTTGATTTTTGAACATTTTATTTAGCTGGCAGACTCCTCTGAAGTGAAACTTACTGTGTGCTCTGGCAGTGCTTGTTATGCATGGAGTAATCCAAGAACTCTACAAGTGATAATACAACAGGTCCCAAACATGGACCACTGTGCCATTGTAAGACAGCTCGTGTTTTAGAAAGACTTTTTCATACATTTGCACTACAATTAAAATTATGAAAATCACTGTAATAGCAGAATTCCTTGAGGGTAAACAAGTAAAACAGGATTTGCTTTGTTAATAAAGAGTGAAAAAACCCCAAGCAACTTCAATTCAAAAGCAAAAGCACACACACACAAAAAAAGGATCTCCAAAAAACCCCACCCAAAAAGAAAGTAAAGAAAGAAAAAAGATTGTGTGGTAAAACCTTGAGCAGCTTGTTGTGCTCTGAAGGTGTGCTGGGAACACGTTTGTCTAAAGGCAGGCGTGGAAGCATCCCGTCAGTGATACACACAGGCATGCCAGTTTGTGCAGGGCATTCTGACATACTCCTGTTTCTGTGCTGCCACCACAAAGACCATTTGTTGATCTGGATCTCAGACTATTGTAGCAAATGTGCAATTAAAAAGGGTGTGTGCTGGGGGAGGAGGCAGCATTGCTGGAGAGGAATCACTCCTAGTCAGGCTGCTAACCTAGTTTTGAGAGGTGCAGATTTACTGCTGTACCCTGGCCACCAGCTCGGTAAGAAAGCTGAAGAAAGGACTAAAAAGATAACTTGGTGGAGTTCCTGCCCTGATCCATGAAGTGAGAGGAGCAATGCTTTAAGACTGAGGGTGCAGCCTGGTGAGCCCTGTGCTGGAGCATTGCACGAGTTCAGCAGCACCACATCCCCAGGGAAGGCTGCAGCCTCCAGGGCTGGCACTGCTGGCTTCAGACCATGCACACGAAATGCTGGTTATTGCTGTGCTGTGCACAAAGCACAGCCTGGTGTCAGCATCCCTGGCCTTTCCTGAGGATGCTGGTGCACAGCACAACAGCACAGGTTCCTTGTGAGCAGCTGATTCTGCCTTGGAGAGCTCGTGCATCTGTACAGCAGGGCCTCTCTGGGACAGCTGGGGGTGTTTGCCAGGTCCTGAATCTGTGAGGAAAAGGGAAAGAGGAACTTGGGGAAACTGAAAAGTAAATACAGTAATTCTGGTAACTGAATGAATCTATTGCTACAGGCAAATACCCCACCTAAGGACAGTCCCTGCCACCCAAATTTCATTCATCAAGCACAAGTTCTGTTGATAACATTCTGTACAGAACAATCCAATTAATGGACAGATTCCAATGCAGAGCAGCTACTGTTATTTTCTATAACAGATTTTCCATACCTCTTAACTTCTTACATTTTCCATTGACTGTGATTTAAGAACGACAACAAATATGTAAAAAAATCTGTTGTGTGTGCAGAAAAATAAAAATACAGAGTCAGAGAGACACTGATTTTTTATATTGTCTGTGTGTGTTTGGGTAAATGTTCTCAAAGTGCTCTAAGATGCAGCTTCCCAGGAATGTTTTCTCTAACCCCTCTGTTGTGGGTGGGCAATTTTGGGGGTTATCACCTTTCCTTTTCCTGCTCTCCCCTAAGTGGGACTTCCTTTGCTGTGGGCAGTGCAGCAGCTCTGCTCTGCTCTACTTGTCGTGTCCCATTTGCTGCCACCCCAATCAAAAGCAGGGCGTTTGGCACATCTCTGAGACAGCTTTTTTTTCAAAAACAACCTTCCAAGGACATAACTCCACTCAGTGCCATTCCCGGGAACCAGGCTGCGTTTCTAAGCCCATTTGCTTTATGTGCTGCTTCCTGTTCTTTTCACATTCTCCTCTCTTTTGTCTTTTAAGCCTGAACTGTGGAGATTCTCAGGGCCAGATTAGAACTTTCCTTCCAGGTGAGATCAAAGAGGGTCTGTTAGAGGCCTGGTTGTCTCTTTTTCAGCTAAAAAAAAAATAAAAATCAAACTTTCCAACATCTGCTGGAGCCAGCACAGATGTACATGCATTGTAGTATGGTAGAGGATTTAAGACAAATTTCTGAAGCCGTTCTCAACACCTTTCACTGCCCTTGATATTTTATTTGAAAGGATCTAAATGCCAAATCTTAGTTTGTGGATTATGACAGAAGAATTAGTCAGGCAGGCTCTTGAATTCCTTATTTCCAGCTGCTTTGTTCTTGTTGAGATACTGAAGCATATGAGCGCACTGAGATCT
Source organism: Agelaius phoeniceus (assembly GCF_051311805.1). NCBI lineage: Eukaryota > Metazoa > Chordata > Aves > Passeriformes > Icteridae > Agelaius > Agelaius phoeniceus. Next base: position 705,779 of record NC_135282.1, on the reverse strand, counting down.
GATTCATTATATAAGCACTGCAATGTAACTTCTAAAAAGTGTTCATTGATTATGGAATTCCACTGTTAAATTCAGAGTATAGCTCAGGATCTCATACTGTTAGCTAGGGAAAAACACTGGCTATAACTGCTCTCCTGAAAGTGTTATCCTATCTTGTCCACTTCCCATTGCTTTCTATTTCACAATGTAAAGATTTGCAGTGTCAGGGTCAGCTCTTTTAGGAGTAGGTAACGGATGTAGGATCTGCTGATGTCACAACTTCCACACAAAATTTCTCCTCTTTACTATTTCTTACCTTTCCCCACTGCCATTTTCCTATTTTCCCCCTTTCCTTTCCTCTCAGGATTTGTATGATTTCTTTTGGATCCACATGGGATAATTTCCTCCTGAGCCCCCAGCTGTGTCCCACTGTCACACAAATGTCACACACCAATGGGACTGAATCTGTGGGGTTTGCTCCGAACAGGAGGAACCAGAACCATGCCACTGGTGGTGCTGAAACAGGCTAGTGGCACTAAAACACCCATCATGACAATTGTGCCAGTGGTTAAAAGAAGGGAAAATACAGGCACAGCGTACGGAGAGCACTGCAGAGTCTGCAGATTGCATTTGGACAGGAAAGAGGAACAGGGCATGACAAAACTCTGACCTTACTGTCAGCGTAAGAGCTTAGCAGGAGGGGAGGAATGGAGCCTGAGTTAAGATTAAGGGAACCTTCAGGAGACAGACTGGAGAAGCAAAGAAAAAATGAAGTAAGAGATGGAATTTTGCCCTCACCTACACAGAGCCTTGAACAAGTATTTGATTTTAGTGCAGAGGAAAATGCAATTGGATGAAAGGATTGGAGAAGGTGGGCAAAGACACAGTGAGAGCAGCAGGAGCTTAAGAAAGCAGCCACGTCTGCAGGTGGTTTGGGTTGAGGAGGGCAGAGGAGGTGGCAGCAGCTCTATATTTATTCCTTCCCTGTCATTACAGGTCATGTGTGTGCATGTAATGGCGTTTCTCTCACAGCTTTTTCAAACCATCATCCTTGGCTGGTAGCATTTGTGCAACTTCCACATAAGATCAATAACAAAACCATGTCCCTGCAGGACTTCATAAAATCTCAGGAATGTCTCCTTTGCAAGGGTCGAAACTCTGCTGGGAAAAGACAGGATAGGCGTTTGCTTGAGCGTTTTTTTATTCTGTTGTTACTCTGTGGGAGTGCAGCATAAAGGGTGTTAGTTTGGTGACTGAAGTTCTGCAGATGGAAAGAGTTCTTCCTCCTATGTATGTTGTTCATTTGATAAATTTGTAGTTTTTATCAGCATTTGCTTGGTTGTACACTTCCAGAGGGGCAAAGCACAGATAGGGCTGGGAAAACTTAGGGAAATTCTAAGGAAATTCTTCTGATTCTGGAAAAAACTTGTTACAGCAGCTGAAAGTGCCCCAGAGTGGTGGCAGCTGTGGGTGCCAGTTAGTAAGAATATCCTCCAAAGCCCTCCAGGCCTTGTGGAGGGTACCAGGCTCTGCCCCTCTGACAGACACAGTGCAGCAAACCCTGGTGGCTGGGATGCACTCTGGATACTCTGGGGTTTTTCCACTGTGTTACCAAAATGTTTATGACAAAAATGCAAATGACAGCTGCAAGGCTTGCAAATGTACACGATGCTTTGAAGGGAAGTGTACTGTGTGAATTCCTTGCTCCAATTTATGCTCCCTCCTTTCCCCCTCAGGTACGGACTCTTGCAATTCTTCATTTGAGCCTTTAGCACATTGTGCCTCAGACTGCATAAGAAAGTTACTTCAAAGTTTTCTTTTGTGCACTGAACTAGATTTGTTTGTTTGTTCTGCAGCCAAATGCAAAACCTTCTCCAGGCAAGTTTAACTGAGGCTCATCCTTCTGGACCTGCTGCCATTGGGACTGACATCGTGCCCTGCTGTGCGTGGGGATAAGAGGTGAGACACAGTAGCTGTTGTTACACACTGGGTTTGCTTGGCATCTGACAATAACTGGGAATTGCTTCATCAATGTTGAGTCTGTCAGTGCATGCTGGCAGGTGAACAGGATCATTCAGGCACAGAAAACATCTCAGCACAGGGTCCTGGGCCTGGGCTGCAGCCTGGCACTTGTCACCTTGTCACCTTGTCACCTCAGCTCTGTAGCCAGCAGCAAACACAGGAATTGTGCAGCCACATCTGCCCTTTCCTGTCTCTCTCAGGCCCTGAGAGCAGGCACTCAGCTACAGCTGACTGGAAAGGGGCACTTGGCACAGGGCCACCAAATGGGTTGTTCTTCTGTCCTGCAAAAGAAAAGGTGTTATGGCAGCAGTTTGGTACAATGAAAATTTATATTTTTGCAAAATGTTGGATGTTACAGTCAGAAGAAAAGAAATCTGTAAGAGGCTGTAAGTAAAGGAAAGGACTTATCAAAAGAAGCACAGTATGAAAGGAACTGTAATTTCAGTTGCCATTGATACTCATTGCTAAACTGGTGATAAACTCATCTGTTAAGGAAATAAATGCCAATGTACTTTTGTAATTTAAATGAGAACTTGTAATATGGAAAATATGCTTCCTGTTCAGATCCTTGAAGGTTTGCTTTGAAATGGGAGTCCCCTGTGATGTCTGTTTCATTTTCTTTTATTGTTAAAGTGTTGTGTCACTGATGACATTTCTGCTGAATGCTGCCCAATTATAACATTGAACATCTGCACAGGGACGTTATCTCCTCCCAGAGGGATTGTGGGAAACGAGCACATTGGTAAACACAAGAGTAACTGAAATTGTTTGTAGGAAATTCAGTCACTTTGCTGGCTGCCAAAGGTTGAGCTTTACTAACAAAACAGATTTTGCCTTTTATAGTCAGATCAAACATTAAGGGAAAGAAAGCTTTTATAATAAATATGAGGAAAAAGTTGTGGCTTGCACTGTACTTATAAAAATAATTTTCATGGGTGAGTGGGTGTTGGGGGGGCAATTTGCTTTGATTTAAGGTATGTGTTTGTAATATCCTTACTACATCATTTAGGGCAGCATTTAATGTATTCTTTCTGTGAAGTAAATGAAAATCTACTAAAATGCCCAGGATCACATCCAATGGCATATAAATGTAAATGTCATATATTCAGTCTAAAGTTAAACCATATTATCTTGGTGCCAAGGTTCTGGATTTTTAACAATTCCGTTGATGTTTTAATTCCAATTATGGTTTTTGTGGTCAGACACTGAAATGATTATGCACAAAATTCCCATCCAAGTCGGTGGGAATCTCATGTGTGCAAGCTTTGCAGGCTCAGGGGCATAACCACCCACAGGCTATTTCCAGCAGAGCTTTCACCAGAACCCTTTCACCCAGACCTTCGCAGGGGAGGAAAGGAGGAAACAGGTGGAGCCTCTGTCTCCCCTGCTCAGTGTCCTTGGGGAAAAGGCAGGAGAGGAGATGAGATGGGATCCATTCTTGCTTGGTCGTTAAGGTTGCCTTGATGAACTCAAATCATACTTAGCTATAGTAAAAGCCAAGAATTAATGTCTCCATTCCTGTTTTTATTTTATCCGTATATGTTGGGTTCAATAATAGCTTGTTCTGATCCTGGCAGTATTATAAATTTTGAATTATTCTCTTTAATTTCTTTCACTGACCACTGAAATGGTCTGCAGCAACATCCAAAATGCTCAATTTGAAGCATCATTGCAGTGTTTAGGACTGTTGCTGTGGAATGTTGTTCCTTAATTCTTCCCTGTTAACTTTTATGAGGGATATAGTCGTTGAAATGGGTGGGAGGGATTCTGTCACACAGGAAGTATTCTATATTTTCTTAATGGCTAAATATCGAATGTCTCCTTTGTTTTGATTTATCTCAACAATATATCTGTCTGCAGTTCCCCCTCCCTCCCCGGCCCAAAATGAATAGTTCTGCTGTTGAAATGAGAGAAAGTATGTTTCTGTGTCTTGGAAATAGAACTAAAAATACCTGCTTGACCTGTGGGCCTGCAGACAGCTCGCAGTGGTGGTTAACACGAGCCCCCTGCGGAGATCAAAGCCTGGCCCCATCCTGCTTGCAGCGCCGCCGTCAGTACCTTGTTGTTAGGCAAAAAGTGAGAGACTGCTCCCCTCTGCTGTGGAAAGGCAATGTTTATTTGATCTTGGCCCTCTTCTGAATAATTTCGCTAAATCTAATTGCTCTTGATGTTTTACCCAGTACATCATGGGCTTTTTCAGAAGTAGCTCTTTATGCAATGGGTGAAGCTTCAGAATACAGTAAGGACCACTTCAAATATCTCTCATCAAGGCAAAGAACTCTAGATAGATTACTGCAGATCAATCTGTATAAACCCTGCAGAAACACTGAGGCTCTTTTAAGTTAAAATGTGCTTTACAAAACCCTTATGCTGTGAAAGGTGAAATACTCCACAGTTATTAAGAGAGTTATCATGTGAAAAGACCTAGAGAGGGCTGTTTAATTCACTGGTTCCTGTCAATTTATGATGAAACAAAACATATAATTAAATTATTTCCAGGGTATTTATTACCGTGCATTAAGATTTTATGTTACCACAATGTGAACTTCCTGCATGTCCAATGCCAGCCCTGGCTCTGACAGGAATGCTGCTGTTTCTGCCATGTGTTGCTTGAGTGGAATCATGAAACTTGACTTCTACTGACTGTCATGAAGGGCTTTGCAGTGGGCTGGGACCTTTGGTTGCTGCTGACACTTCTGCTGCCATGCAAGAGACCTAAAAACTTTGCTGCACATCCCTAAGAGGTTTCCCAGTGAACCCACGAATGGGGATGACAGCTGGCAGGTGTTTTCCCAGTAGAAATCTCTGCCCACTGAAATTGTGCTCCACTGAAGGGTTCACAGTGTAGGATGCCACACCAGGTGTGGTGGGCAATGCCTCCCTTCCTGTGAGACTGGAGCAATTGGGAAATACGGGTCCTCTTCCAAAGGCTCTGCAGGTTTGATGGGTGACACAAGCTCTGTGCTTTCTGCCATACAGTTACTGAGAACCTCTCCTTGCTGACCCTCAAGCACCATGCAGGTATCCAGTATGACATTCCAGTGAAACCCTGTTCAGACATGCAGGTGACAGATTGTCCCCCCTGGGCAGGAGGACACCAGCTGCTCAAGCACCATTTGTTCCTCCATTTCTTCTGCTGCAGTCAGAGGAGCTGCTAGGTGAGGTGGGTGTGGAGTTGGTTTGGGGAGGACAGTGATCAGGAGCCATCTCTGCAGCAGCAGGAGCAGCTGTCAGCCCCATCTTTCAGCAGCTGCAGGAGTAAAGCCACCGTTGGACAAGGAAGGGCTTTTGGTCCCTCCTAGAGACAGAAGTGGCTCAGCCCTGCCTTGGCTCAGACGTGGCTCATCCTCCTGTGTCCCCACGTTCTCTCACTCCATGGAGCTGCCTCCTGTGGCCTCTTCCTGCAGCCCCCAGCTGGTTATTGGCTGGCAAACATTCCCAATTTCCTGCTCTCTGAAGACAATCTACTGTACCTTGGGGCTTGATCAACAAGAGGATGGATGGTTTTTGTACCTGTGTGTGCTGTCAGTGTGCCTGGAGAGAGGATTCCATGTGGACGGGCACCAGGCCTCAGCTCTGGAGCAGCACAGCTGCCTGGGCTCGGGCTGTGCTCAGGGCCTGGAGCACAAGCAGATCTTTGCTGCTTCTGACCTCTGGGGAACAGAAAACCCTTCCCTGCACTGAGCCTGTCTATTTAATGAGTAAAGGATTCAGATCAATCAAAGAGAATAGCAGTAGGTCTGGAGGAATTCCCTAGGGCCAGAGGCAGCCTCTCCCATCCTTGTACACTGATTTGCTCCTGTCTCTTCCAGAAGAGCTTTCCCACTGCTGCTGGGGGCTGGACCAGGTTCTTCCTCTCCACTGCTCAGGGCACAAGCTCTGCCTGGGCTTGGCCTCTCTACAGGACTGAGTTTTGTTCTGAGGTGATGAAGTGATCCCTCCTTTACACTCCTCAGACTTTCACCTCCCCACTTTGCTTGATGAGAGATTTATAAAGACAGAGCTCCTCTAGTCATCATCCTTGGCATTTATTTCAACATTAGATAGAATTTGTTATTAAAATCATGACTCTGACACATTAAACCAAAGTTCAGTGTGAAAAAAGCAGCTTTATCTTATAAGTGTTATGATGAGTTCCTTTATTTCTTGGTTTTTCAAAGCTCCTCCCCAAAAAAACTTTTTAGTTTAAAGACTTTAAATTCAAAACATTTATTAATAATGTAAAGGGCTGCCTGCCACTCAAAAGCTATAAAGGAACTCTAAAATCAAAGTGAAATAGTTTCTTCATCAAAGCAAAAAAAAATCCAACTACAACTTTGGTACAAGCTTTGGTGGTGCTTTGCTGTGTTTTTCAGCCCTCTTAATAAATCCATACCAGAGCCAGTCCTCAACACACAAATTTGCAGTCTGTCTCAGCTGGTCACTGATAACCTGGATGGTACAAAGTACTACATTTTAAATTTTCTGGATTGCGCTTCTAGTTACATTATTGATTTGTATGTGAGTGTCAAGAAATCAATTATGCCCAGCTTTTTAAAAAGTCCTCAATTTCTGCTGCTTTAAAACATGGGTTACCTGGGGAGAAACACCTTCACTCACTGAAAACCTGCAGCTTCCAGAGGGCTCTTAAAGACTGAGCACCTTGCTGGGGTGGAACTGGTGCCTTTGAGAAATACACACTCGATCCTTGTGTAAAACGTCTCAGTTGGTATTGGCTGAGTGGTGAGAGCACCTTTGAGCCAGGTGAGCACTGATGGGCACAGGAGAGCTCAGCCTGGCTCAGCCCGGCTGGGAGCCACGGCTGGGGCAGCTCCTGCCAGGATCGGGCCCCACAAAAACCAAGTTAAGGCAACCTCGGGAGAAAGGGGGGCTGGCAGAATGTCCTCCCTTGGTGGAAACCAGCTCATCTTACATTTCACTACTGTTTGTTTGCTTTGCAAAGGGGGGCTGGGGATTTTCACCTTGTCCTTAGGGCAGCAATTTGCTCACCTTACACCTTCTAGTACTGAAAACATTTGTTCAGATTACTGTGTTTTCACTTGATTTGTTCTCTTGTTTCTATAGAGGTTGCTTTTACGTAAAATCAAGTATGATTATTGGCACAATTTGTTTGCACTATAGATTATATCAATCTGCCTGGGACATACAGTAGAAAATTGGGGTTTTTTATGTTGCCTGAGGTGCTGCTCCCAGGAACTTATTGGGAAGATTGCTGGGATAAGTCAGAACAGCAACAAAACAAGGAAACAAAAAAGCCCAAGTGAACCAAACACCCAAACCCTGCCAACACATAGCATTTTTGAGATTTAGTTTTTTTCCAGAATATCCTTATTATAGGAGAGTTTAGGCCACATCCTCACTGTACTGAATAAACTGGGTAGCGGAGAGGAATCTCCTGGCAGCATTTCAGTCACAGCACTTCCCTCTGAACTCATGGAAATACAGAACCAAGGCTGTTATGCTTATAACCACATTCAAGAAAGTACTAAAGATTTTGAAGTGGTTTTTTAATATTTATTTATTTTTGTGCATTATGTCAGACATATCACCGGGAGCTTTTTATGCAATAACTAAATTCAAATGCTGAGGCACTTTTCATATAATTCTGTTGTGAATGGTGACATAAAATACTTTTCAGAATGGCTGAAAACATCTATTCTTTAGGTCCAGCAACAGTTAAACTCCTGGCTGGCACTTTGTGAAGACATTTTTTAATTTGTGACTCTCTTTGTGACCTGCAAGAAGAGTGGAAACCATCAGAGTGAATTTCCAACACCAGGCTTCCTGTTTACATTGTTCAGGGGTAGTTACAGCTTGTTAACATGGACTTGCTGTTCATGGCTAATGATACAATGGAACCATCTCTGTGCAGTTCTCAGCCATTTAAAACTGTCGTAAAATAACCCAAATAATGGGATGATCAAAGCAGTGCAGCCGGCTCTGCATGAGAGTGTGACTGCAGCATTTGCAACCATTACTATGGAGTACTGTAAATATATTCAGAGTACTACAAAAGAGATATTCAGGTTACAAAAACTGCAGTTCAGACCAGGATAGAACCATAAAATAAATATTCAGCTGTGCTTGAGGTCCTTGAATATTCCCCTAAACGCCTGTGGGTGAGTGCTGTGATGTGCCTGATTCCCAGTGAGCAGGTACCCAGCACTTGTTTGAGAATGAGGATTCATTAAAGCATCACAAATCATGCACACCAAAAGGGAGATACAAAGAATGATTCGAAGCCTTTGCTGGGTTTTATTGTTTTGGTCTTTTTTCTCCTTCCAGTTGGCTGCTTAAACCAGGTGATTTTGGCTTTCTTTGTGAGAGCTGTGGTCCATGTGCTTTGCTGGCTCTGGATGATTTCAAAGTGTGTTCTATTTTCCACAAAAAGCTTTTGGTTGTCATTGCACAGAGTGTTGCATAAGTCAGTGATAAATCAAATGAATATATTTTAAAAACTAAGCATTAGGAGCTTTTATAGTTTAAAAGAAATCACAAAAAGCACAAGGGCTGACTTTTTATCACCTCTCCTTTGAGACCCAGTTTATTTCATCACTGATGTGAAGCATGTAGTACAAAACAAGATGACCTGTTTTCATCCCTGCTATAATTCCACTCCAGTAAAAAGCCTTATGCCAGGAATGAATTTGTCCCTATGTAAAAAAGGGCTTCACTCCTCCCAAGAGAAGACTGGAACTGGATTCTGTCTGTTTTCATCAAGTCTCTTTATCTCACATCAAGGGGAGCTGATTGAACAGAAGGAATTCCTAATATGAGTCACTTGTCATTCAAGCTCTTCTGGTTGAGGATACAGCAGTTCCAGCTTTGTTTGGCACAGCCAAAACCACCTGGCTGAGCCAGCCCAGCCACTGAGTGTGGAGCTGGCAGCTGAGCCCCATGGGCTCTGTGTCTGTGTGTGACAACCCCTTCTGGAGGGCTTTGAGATGTGAATAGAAATAAACCTCAATTACGGCGTTTCCTTCTGAATACACTCGGTGTTTTGGGATGGATCTTCCACGTTTCACTCAGCAAGCACTCCAAACCAGGCTGCAGCAGCATCCCAGGAACACAACAAGGGGAGCGGGGCTTTTAGATTTTAGTGAGATGGAGGGGTTTTGGATTGGTATGTACTCCAGAACAGAACTGACTGTATAGATCTCTCAGCAAAGAAATAAAGAAATTACACTTATTTTCTAGGCACCAAAGTGAGGGGTACTAAAATGCTTCACTAGCTTATATATAAATATATATATATATATATATATATATATGTATATATATAGCAATTTTATAGCTATTTTACACTACAGGGGAGTTTGCTTCTCTAAATACATGAAGGTCTTGTAACTTTCTCTGGATCTTATCACAAAAATTCTTCAAATGTAACTTACAGGTAGACTTTCAGTTTAATTCCTGCCCACCAGTAGAGGAAATGTTCAGTAGAGGCAGAGAGTAGCTTTTTTTTAAACGGTCATACAAGAGAAGCAAGAGCCAGGAAATCTGTAACATGATTGCAGCCATTTTCCTTGTCACTTTTCCATTGTTTTCATTTCTTGGTGTAGTGAGAACCCTTCCCAAACCCTCTGAAAAAAGCTGCCACTGCTGCTGGCCAGAGTCAGGCACTGTCAGTGTCTGAAAGGGACTTTGCTTAAAGGCACTGGGTAAGAAGAACTACCAAAATGTTCAGTCCTGTAATTTATTTCAGGTGGAGTTCGGGAATTTAGAGGGAGAATAAGTTATCTAAATCAAGCTGGGGTGATAAATCCTGTAGGTTTGTAATAGATCTGGGTATTTTTTGTGTTTTCCTTGAGAAGGGCACTGCGAAGTGCAGATGTGAGGGTCGTTATCTCAATGACCCTGCAAAGTCTGGGCAGTCCCAAAAGCTTTCTCACACAGCCAAACTGTCCTGGGAGAGTCTACTTTGCTGTTGAGGTATAATGCCAAACAAATGCTTTTCATTAAGGATCTGCATGATACAGGATCCGTCTGAGAAGAGGATTGGGCCTTTGAAATGTAAACAAAGTGGCTCCTCAAGGTAACATCCTCTGCCTTTAATTGAATCTGCCTTGAAAACAGCACTTTCCTTGGCAGAAGAAAACAAACTTTTACTGGCACACTGCTGCACCCCTCCAGCATCTATCTACCTGACACATTGCTATCACGGGGGCTTGAAGGAAAATGGATGGTTTTTCCTAAGTGCTGTAAGCCTTATGCTGCTGCCACAAGGCTGGAGCCCAGCTGGGAGGTGCCGAGGTGTGAGCAGGAGGGTCTGACCAGCAGCAGCTCTGCTGAACATCCCCGGTGGCCTCTGCAGCTCCACCTGCTCAGTGCAAGCCGAGCACCCCCTGCACCTCGCAGCTCACGCACAAGCACCAAGGCCAAGGCTCTGGGTAATTCTGATTTCACCGCCCACGCCTGTCCCTCAGCTCAGCCCTCAGGTTATTCCAGTGAGGAAGACACAGCAGGGCTGAGGGGATTTTTCTGCTCTGTCACTGTCTGAGCCTTGGCCATCAACAGGTATTCAATCCCTGATATAGGAATAGATATTTATGGGGATTTTTCTGTACAATCACAGCTTTACAGATCTAAAAATAACCAAGCCCAAGTATTTGTACAAAATTATTTTACAAGATTCTGTCTGTACCTTATGACAAAGTACAGATGTTAAAGATAGGATGAATTCAATTCTTTTTGCTCTGGAGACCAAAAGTTTAGTCTCATCATCTGAAGTTTTCTCTTTTGTGGGGATTTTTATTCAGTGTGCAGTAAATGCTCCAAACTCCAAGCCTTGGTGAAGAATGTGTTTTGACTAATTTCAGTTTTATGGATGTCAGTTAAGAATACCATGTGTGTCTCAATGTCAGAAGCTGCTTCTTTGTACTTTGTGGCCTCATGGTTCACATCTTGTCAGAGCAGGGGTGGCTTTGTCTGTCTGAGCTATGTCTAATGTTTATTGGAGATTTTACACCTGGACCATGAAAGCTCCCTAACAAACGGGGGCTGATTTCAAGCACAACATCCTCAGAATTTCTGTTTGATTCTTAGGCTCCTGCGTAAGCAGCAGAAGGGCACATGCCAAACCTGACAATGAATTCAAAAAACCATCTAGAGCTAAACCCAAATCTCATACGTGTAATGGGAAGGGATTTTCCCAGCATTTTCTTTCTGCTCACTGCCATGGTTTACATCCTATTATGGATGGGAATGTGCTTTCCCTTTCCTTTAAGTATGCAAAGTCTTGGTAGCAATTTTCTACTTTTTGGTAGCTTTGTACTAAACCCAAGAGCTTTCGTGAACAGATTGGGAAATCAGTTTGTGATTTTCAGGTGACCCTAAACTGGGAGTGAAGCAGAATCCTTGCTGTGTATTTCTTAGAGGTGTGTGCAAAGGCACTCCCTTGGATCATTGCTGGCGTTCTGGGGGCATCTCTCTTTGGCTGGGAATTCACACAGTGAAAGCCCCCAGAAAACAGAGGGTTCTTAGAGAAAGGAAATAGAAAATGCCTGAACATTGACAGCACTGTGGGAAGCACTGCCCAGGAATCCCTGCCTGGCTGGGGGAGCAGGAGCAGGCAGGAGCTGGACTCTGCTGAGAGCTGCTGTGTCTGTGAGGGAGCCTGCCCTGGGGCAGGTCCTCAGTGCTGTGCCTGAGCAGCCTGGAGTGCCCTTGGGCTGGGCACTGCTCCCTTCCCTGCTCTGCTTGCAGTGCCCTTGGGCTGGGCACTGCTCCCTTCTCTGCTTGCAGTGCCCTTGGGCTGGGCACTGCTCCCCGCTCTGCTTGCAGTGCCCTTGGTGTCCCTGCTCCCCGCTCTGCTTGCAGTGCCCTTGGTGTCCCTGCTCCCTGCTCTGCTTGCAGTGCCCTTGGTGTCCCTGCTCTGCTTGCAGTGCCCTTGGGCTGGGCACTGCTCCCTGCTCTGCTTGCAGTGCCCTTGGTGTCCCTGCTCTGCTTGCAGTGCCCTTGGTGTCCCTGCTCCCCGCTCTGCTTGCAGTGCCCTTGGTGTCCCTGCTCCCTGCTCTGCTTGCAGTGCCCTTGGTGTCCCTGCTCTGCTTGCAGTGCCCTTGGGCTGGGCACTGCTCCCCGCTCTGCTTGCAGTGCCCTTGGTGTCCCTGCTCCCCGCTCTGCTTGCAGTGCCCTTGGGCTGGGCACTGCTCCCCGCTCTGCTTGCAGTGCCCTTGGTGTCCCTGCTCTGCTTGTAGTGCCCTTGGTGTCCCTGCTCCCTGCTCTGCTTGCAGTGCCCTTGGTGTCCCTGCTCTGCTTGCAGTGCCCTTGGTGTCCCTGCTCCCTGCTCTGCTTGCAGTGCCCTTGGGCTGGGCACTGCTCCCTGCTCTGCTTGCAGTGCCCTTGGGCTGGGCACTGCTCCCTTCCCTGCTCTGCTTGCAGTGCCCTTGGGCTGGGCACTGCTCCCTTCCCTGCTCTGCTTGCAGTGCCCTTGGTGTCCCTGCTCTGCTTGCAGTGCCCTTGGTATCCCTGCTCCCTTCTCTGCTCTGCTTGCAGTGCCCTTGGGCTGGGCACTGCTCCCTGCTCTGCTTGCAGTGCCCTTGGTGTCCCTGCTCCCTGCTCTGCTTGCAGTGCCCTTGGTGTCCCTGCTCTGCTTGCAGTGCCCTTGGTGTCCCTGCTCTGGGCAGGAGGGCAGCCCGGGAGGGTTTGCACTGCACAGGTGGGCTCAGCACCCTCAGGTGGTGCCTGGCACTGCCACAGCCCCCACAATCAGCACACAGTGAGGCCCAAAGGCAGCACTTTGGTGTGGTGTTCCTGGAAGTGCTCCGTGGAAGCCCAGCTCTGAACCAGAATACCTCCATGGCCAGCTCTGTGCATGCAGTGGGGGAAGGGGATGATCAAAGGAGATGATGATCAAGGATCTTATTTCTCTGCCTTATCTAGTTCTTGTTACTACATAAATAATGCAAATATAAGTGCAGTCACAGGGATCCCAGTCTTCCCTCAGCTATGAATATATTCTAATAGATTTAGTCAATTATAACAAAGATACAAAAATGACAGAAGTCTTTCTTCATTACAGCAGAGCTTCTACAACAATTAAACAGCTCCAGTAAACCTAAATTCTCCTTTGAAAGGTTTATTGTATGAACACTAAGCTTTGTACCATTCTGGACCTGAATTAAAACCATCCGTGGGGCAGTGGCATTTCTGGGTAGGAATGGGAAAGTGGGCAGCTTGAAAAGAAAGAACAAAGTCCTGGTTCCAGTGGCTTTAATTTGTTAAAGGTCTTGTTAGGGCTATAAAACTTTACCAGGTACTGTAGTTGCTTAGTTTAAGGAGGGAGGTCTGGTCTGGCCATTCATACCAAGAGGTTGTTTCAATTCCCAGCCTTGATCTTTATAGGCTGTCGTGTATTGAGCTAGTCCTGGGCCATGAGTTTATTGAATATTTCGAGAGTTTGAGGTTGCCTTTCCTTTCTGCCTTGGGTTTTTAGTAACTACTGGAACCTGAAACAGTTCAATTGGATCCGCAGCAGCATTTTGTATATTCTTTTGGAAGAGAGAAAAGGTTTTGTTTTCTTTTTCTACCATGTAATAATTCAAAAGAACAAAGCAGTCAGGAAGCACAGCATTTTTCCCCTTCTTCTAAGCACCATCTCCTTCTAATAACGTGCTTAATATCTCTAGCATTCATCAAAGGATTATTTAAAAGAAACAGAGCCTGTAGGTGTGATACTAATTACATATGTGAAGATGGATGTTATGCCAGGGCTAAATGTCTGGATTACTGGTGATGAATGGGAGAGGGTAAGGCAAAGCCAAGGCCACACCAGGAAAACTCTACACCTCAACTTGCTCTTTGCAGTTGCACTCCCAGGGTTCACAAACAGACATTTGTCACACTCTGAACGGGCATTTAGAGGCTCTGAGCTGTGGCAGTTGAAGGAAATGCAGAGACCCTCATTTCAGCAGCTTTGGGCAAAGCCCACAGGCACACAGCAGCACACAGGCAGGTAGACACAGCCTGATGAGGCTAGTTCCTCAGCAATTGGCTTCTTTGGGATAAATCTCAGTGTGGAATGTCTCAGAAGGAGCATTCTGCCCAGAGCCATGCCCACAGGTGTAGTGCTGTGACCTGGTCCTGCCTGCTCTCCCAGCTCCATGGATGAGGAGCCCTTTCCTCTGCAGTGAGTGAGCAAATGCAGCAGAGCACCTGGCCAGGAGTTAGCCTCAGCTTCCACAAGTGCAGGAGCTTGCAAGGTGCTTCTCATCCCGAGACAAAAATCCAACAAACTTTTGGAGTTTTCCAGGAACTCTTACAGATTTTGAAATCAGTTCACAGGCAATTAGAGCAAATAGAAAGAGAAATCTCAGAAAGCTAATGAGAAAGAAAAGGCAACTTCAGAGAAGTTTATCCATGTCCTTTGGAGTGCTTTCCTAAATTCAGGCCTTCTACAACTGCTCTGGCTTTAATGAACTTACAGAAAAAGGAACTTTGAGCCATTGTTTAGTACATCTTGTGGCATCTTAAGCTGCCACTCTGGTTCTCTTATCACCTGTGTGTAAGGAATCTGACAGTCTGTGTTTAAAGTATTATTAATAAGACTTTTAAATTACACTTGTGCTTGAATGAACTAAATGCTCCCACATGACAAATTGATATGAATGGTTTTAATAAACAGAAAATGAGAAGTAGGCTCATCTGTCCCTGGGGGCTTAGCTGGCTCCATTCATTCTTCTTATTAAATCTTGTCTGTAGGGCCCTGTTGTGTGCACTGACTGATCACCTGGCTCACCCATAAACCTGGGGCTCCCCTGTGTTTCACAGGGCAGGGGATCCCAGGCTCAAAGTATCTCCAACAACAGAACCCATTAACACAGACTCCATGCACCAAAACTTTCCCTGGCTGCACAAAACTGTTTCTCAAGGGAGGCTGGACAGCAGCAGATGAGTCAGAACTCTCACAGCTCAAACCATATTTTGTCAGGATAAAATGCTTCCAGCTCATTCATTTGGCAAGAGATTAGAAGCAAAACAAAATTAAGGCCACGCTTCTTTTATTTCCCCCTTAAAGAACCCCAAATAACCCAAACACTGAAATGTAATAGTAATAAAATCAAACTGAACTATAGAAACAAGAGCAAGTATTCCTCTTTCCCCTGTTACAGATATCCCCCACTACTTAATAGCAGGCTTTTGTTTGGAATGAATGCTATAAAGTTTATGACCTATGTCAGCAAACATTCATCATAAGAGGAAAGAAGGGATGTGTCTGTCCTCTGCTTTACCTTTGACAGAGCATTTTATAAACATTTGTTCTAGAATTGAAAGACAGATTCTGCAGGAGTACCTGGGGCAAGTAGAAATGGGGAGGTGATGGCAACTGTATTATTTCATTGCTTTGAAATGGTAAAGTAAAACTGAAATTAAGTAACCAATCTGATGGTAAATGTGTATTTACTCCAATAACATAAACTACCATCTAACTGACTTCAAGTTGAATTTTTAATAAACCCAAAGCCAAGGACAGTTAAAAAATTAAAAGCAAATTCTAGAGCCCATAACTGAACAAAATTAGGATTGCTGGAGCAACTTCTCATTTATGTCATGGACTTTGAATGGTTGCTTTTTAATATATTCTGTTTTTCAGACAGAATTTAAGAGGGACCCTTTTTCTCATGGTGAAATTCTCCACTGTGCATCACTTTGGCATTACTCAAAAAGCTTCAGGGGTGCCCAGGCCTCGTTCAGGCCCCTGCAGAGATGATGGGAATTTTCAGTAGGGGAGTTGTGCCTGACCTCCAGTAGACAATTTTGGGTAATGAATTGCATACTTGGGGTCTCCTGTCACATCAGCATGGATGCACATCTGTCACTGCCCAGAGGGTGAACTGTCCCACCCAGTGAATGAGCCAATGCTGGTTACACAGGAGGAAGGTACACGGTAATGACCTCAGGTATTGGTCTAAATATTGATCCCATCAGTGACTGCTGGTAACCATGGAAACTATTTTGATTCCTTAAGTCTTATCCATAGATTAGGGCAGAGCCACCACTTTTCCTAGAGGTTATCAGAGATAAGCATCTGTCCTAAGCCAAGCATCACCGACAGAGATGTTTGTGAGTGCCTAAGAGCTCCTCTGTGGCCTGGGAGGGAGCTGCATGCCCTGCTTTTCTGGCTCTGCCACTCACCCTTGAGCCGTGGGCTCCAAAGCTGCATTTGAACATCACCTCTCCAGCTACAAAGTGCTGACTCTGTGTAAGGCAGCCAGAGCTCTGATGGGGACTTCCATGGCAGCAGACTTGGCCTTTTTTGTCTGAAAGGCATCCCAGCTCCTCAGAAGGCTCCTGCTCCTGGGGCTTGCAGGGCTTGGTTCACACTTCCCTTGGGTCTGCTCCTTTATTGTGCTTGGACAAAGAAAATGTCAAATGCTATGAAGTCAGAGATTTAGTATTTTACACTTTAACATTCTCATTATATGTGGGAGCACTTAATGAAGCAAGAGGCAGAAAGCAAGAGTATCAGGCAGACTGAAAATAAGTAGCTTGAAATAATAATCATTGGGAGTGAGTACTTTGATATTTGGGTGGTAGTTTGCCAACCAGTACAATGGAATGTTACAATGGAAAAGATTACATCAAGATTGTTGTCACAATGTCTGATTGCTATTTGTGTGTAATTGAAGGAGTAACCTAATCTTCTGTGCTAACACACATCAAAAAACAAGGAATCAGTATTGCCAAAGAGGGCAGCTTTATAATTTCCAGACTGTCCTTACAGTACAATTTCGGTACAAACAGCCATTCACTCTGTGGATAAAGTACAGGTTCAATACAGCTCATTTGTCTTCTCTTCAGGACTTTTCTCCACCAGCCTTCTGTATATCCATTAGTTTCATGTTCTTTATCTGTGTATCACCAGTAGTTGACGGATGCCATGTGACACAATTTATTACACCCTTGTAAAGAGATGTAGTTCAGTAAATTCTTGGTGAGATAAATGAAACTGCACTTTCAGAGCTCTGTCTGTGCAAAGTAGTGACCAACTATTTTCAAAACACTGTCCTGCCCTTTTTAAATTATATTTACCAGTCCAAAGCTGCAAACCACTTTAATAAGCACGACATAATCAATCCCAGACTAGCAAGAACTTCAAGTATCTACAAGTAGCTCACCCTTACCAAAAGACCCTGTAGGCATTTTGGTGCCTGACACATGTGCACATAGGTATTTATTTATAAAACACACATGGCTGGACATATGTTCTAGGCATTTATGTTACAGTGTTTAGGTAAACATTTAATTCAGTTAGCCTTTTTGCTGTTGATGTATAAACAAATCTGCATCCAAGAACAGGCTTTCCATGGACAAGGGCTGAGCAGCTCACTTGGGGAGTTAAAAAAGAGCTGGAGAGGGCTGGCCTTGGGTTTGAAAGGCTGAGCATCACTTGTGGAGTAAAAAAGAGCTGGAGAGGGCAGGCCTTGGGTTTGAAGGGATGTCCAGTGTGTGTACACAGACAGGGGGATGCTGCAGTGCTCCAAACAGAGCACCTGTACAGGTGGGACACACGCTGCCCTGAGCATCCACACTGGCACCGTTCCAGGAGCAGCAGCAGTGCTGCTGTGCCCCCTGGGTGCTGAGGCTGTGCAAGCAGTGCAGGGGATTGGCCAGGGGATTGGCCAGGGGACTGTCCTGGGCATTGATTGTCCAGGGGATTGTCCTGGGCATTGTCCTGGGCATTGTCCTGGGCATTGTCCTGGGCATCGATTGTCCAGCGGCTGCAGGAGCCCGGAGAGCTGAGGGAGAGGGCACAGCCTGGCCCAGCCTGGCCCAGCCTAACACAGCCTGGCACAGCCTGGCATAGTCTGGCCCAGCCTGGCATAGCCTAACACAGCCTAACACAGCCTGGCACAGCTGAGCACAGCCTGGCCCAGCTTGGCCCAGCTGGGCAGACGGAGGAGGCTCCCCCAGCCCAGCAGGTACCCACGGACCTGTACAGAACAGCCTTCCCCTGGCTCTAGCAGGGAGCTCTGAGAGCAGGCTGGCACTCCCCCCAGCAGGTACCCATGTGTACAGAACCTTGCCCTGGCTCTGAGAGCAGGCTGGCACTCCCCCCAGCAGGTACCCATGTACCTGTACAGAACCTCGCCCTGGCTCTAGCAGGGAGCTCTGAGCGCAGGCTGGCACTCCCCCCAGCAGGTACCCATGGACCTGTACAGAACCTTCCCCTGGCTCTAGCAGGGAGCTCTGAGCGCAGGCTGGCACTCCCCCCAGCAGGTACCCATGTGTACAGAACCTTGCCCTGGCTCTAGCAGGGAGCTCTGAGCGCAGGCTGGCACTCCCCCCAGCAGGTACCCATGGACCTGTACAGAACAGCCTTCCCCTGGCTCTAGCAGGGAGCTCTGAGAGCAGGCTGGCACTCCCCCCAGCAGGTACCCATGGACCTGTACAGAACAACCTTCCCCTGGCTCTGAGAGCAGGCTGGCACTCCCACCAGTGGGAACAAAGCTGCAGCAGCCTGTCAGCTGCCCCGGGCCATCCCGGCAGAATGAAGGGTTGAAAGGTGTGTGTGGGGATGATTCATACACCTGAGGCTTAGACCAGGTGCTCTGCAATTAACTGCATTAACCTGCAGCTGGAGAGAGTTCAGAGCCAAGGTTAGCTATTCTCAGTTCAATTGGTTTGAAATCTGTACTGGGGATTATATTCAGTTATTTGTATGGCTGGGGGTTTTTTGTTTGGTTTTTTGGCTTCTTTTTCTGTCTGGTTCTGCTGAGAGGATAAAAAAAAAGGGCGTGCTGTCTGTATGTTGAGGTCTAATAATATTTAATGCAGAGTATACGGCAATTCTCCTTCTAAACTTAGAGGGAGGAACCACAAAATGACATTTAAAGTTAGGATGACATTTATTTGGAATATCCACTGACTTGGGGTAGGTGGAGGGAGAGAGATGGCTTTGAAAAGCAGAATGCTTACAGGGATAACCCTTTTTCAGTTTTACAGAACATGGCAGGGCTTAAAAATGTGCCTGCCTTAGCACATGGACAGACTACATGATCTCTTTTGAAATCTGCACAGGATCTTTTTACCCGCTGGGTTTAATTTCAGAATCCAGTAGAGTCATTAAAGAAAATAAAATTATGTTTGTTCTTTCATCTGGAGCACAGAGCAGTATCAATTTTTCATTCCCTCCTCCTTTGCATTCCCACTTTCAAAAAAAAAGATGTATAGATGGAGGAATTCACCCTATAGCTCCCCTAAAATCTCTGGTCTCCAACAGCTGCTTTGAATTGATTTTGTATACATGGTTGCCTAATGTGTGCAGCATGTCACAGTGTTCCTGTGCTCTTGAACAGGAGATTGCCAAACTCAAATGTCTGTGTGCTGAACTGGCCGTGAATCTGGCAGTGCCTTCCCAAATGTCTGAGTTTTCTGATCACTCTCATGGAGTATGGGGCATTCCAGCTGTGTCCCAGCTCTTCCTGCTCACCTTCATCAGGCAGAATATTTCTCATTTAAAGACAGGGAAAACACAAAGTTAGACAGGGGGCTGGAGGACACAGAGACATTTCCAACGCTAATATCTCATTTTACTTTACCATGCTGCTGTCTGTGCATTCCCTGTCTGGTACAAGCATTTCAGACTGAGCAGGTCTTTCCTCCCACTGTGTTTTAATCGCTTCCATATAATAATAAGTTAAATAGGAAAAAAGACCTCAGAACATCTAAGACTGATATAGATGTACCACTTCCTCCCCATATTTCCTACTGGTGTAACTCCACTGTACAGGGAAGTTTTCTGTGCCTCACTCTGTGCCACGCTGGCAGTTTGTGGGTTTGAGCCAGATGGATTCTCTGACAAATGCTTTAACATTTCTATCCAACTCCTGCTCTGCACAGCCTGGTCACGTCCTGTATGATGAGGGTAAAAGAGGAGATTGTATTTGGTGCCATTGGGATGGGTGTAGGCTGTGAGTGAATGTGGGGCTCAAACAGCCAACAGCCCCTCTGGCCCCAGCTCAGCCTGAGCTGAGTCCCTTGTCCTGCAGCCTGACATTGAAATTACAGGTGCTGCCTCCAGCTACAATTCAGGTTTAGTGCCATCAGGTGAGGGAAAGACTGGGCTAGGAACACACCAGCCACTTTTGGATAGAATCAACTTTTATCTGTGACCTTTGTGCTGATTTTGAGAAATGTGACATGGCTGCCTTCCCTCCTGTGCCTCTCGCATGCAACGTACACAGAGCATCTCTTTCTCCTGATCTGGAAATAATAAATAGCATTCCAAACTATGGCATTTCAATTTCTCACTCTTCATGCTTCCTTCAGAGAATGTGTGATTGCCATCACACTCTTCAAATTCAAATGCCAGATGGAGAATGTGCAAGGGCAACTTACAGCAGTGATTAAACCCGTATCAGGAATTCCTGCTACCTGAGAATGTAAAAGGGATCAGCAGGTGGGGCCAGGAGCCCTTCCAGCAGGATATCCTGTCCCTGCCAGTACCCTCTAGCAGAGGGGCAGAACATAAAGCTGTGCTGGGATTGGTACTTCCTCAATAAATCATAGTAAATAATGGGGGAACGACATATTCCTGTGGGGAATATCATATACATTTGGGAATCTTTCAACTGCTAAATTTTGGTTCAGATCTGAACTGTGTCAAGGATTCTTAAAGGTTAAATTTGATACTATTATTTATCCATCAAAATTACCTTAAGACAGCACCTCCAGGGGTACAGAGGCGCCATGGGCAGGGACAGGAGTGCCCAGGAGTGCAGTAATGCAGAGCCCTGGCATCCCAGGGAGGGACTCTGCACCTCCAGGGGTACAGAGGCACCATGAGCAGGGACAGGAGTGCCCAGGAGTGCCCAGCAGTGCCCAGCAGTGCCCAGCAGTGCCCAGCAGTGCAGGAATGCAGAGCCCTGAGGTCCCAGGGAGGGACTCTGCACCTCCAGGGGTACACAGGCACCATGGGCAGGGACAGGAGTGCCCAGCAGTGCCCAGGAGTGCCCAGGAGTGCCCAGCAGTGCAGGAATGCAGAGCCCTGGCATCCCAGGGAGGGACTCTGCACCTCCAGGGGTACACAGGCACCATGAGCAGGGACAGGAGTGCCCAGCAGTGCCCAGGAGTGCCCAGCAGTGCAGGAATGCAGAGCCCTGGCATCCCAGGGAGGGACTCTGCACTTCCAGGGGTACACAGGCACCATGGGCAGGGACAGGAGTGCCCAGCAGTGCCCAGCAGTGCCCAGCAGTGCCCAGCAGTGCCCAGCAGTGCAGTAATGCAGAGCCCTGAGGTCCCAGGGACAGCTGGCTGGGGTCTGGCTGCTCCTGGGGATGGCTGGCTGCTTGAATTTGTATTTGTGTGCAAGGTGCAGGGGCAGACCCACATGACACAGGGCTTAAAAGACTGGTTTTACCTTGGAAAGGAGGAGTGGAGAAGTTATGGATGGGAATAAGGGAGGAAATGACAACAAGAGAACTAATTGATCCTTGCTATCATCTGCACTTTCCACTGTTTATGCCTTCACAAGCCCAGATTTGGCTGCAAGATATGCAAACAGTGTGTGCAGAAAGGCTGGTGAACGAAGGTTATCAAATGGTGTTTATAAGAAAAGAAAATCTGAGTGCATTTTCTTTTTCTGCTGAGTCTGGTCTTGTTTTTAGTGTCTGTGGAACTTTCTGCTCCAACCTGGGCTTTAAAATTATAATATTCCTGTAATATTAGAGTATAAGTGAAAAGGATGTTTTCATCCTGCCTTTCTGTAATTTTAGCATTATCAGGTTTATTTCTGACCAGGAATTTTCTTTTTTTTCTGCTTTGGCTTTAGTTTTGTCTGTTGTTTTTGTTCCTAAGAGCAGAAAAATACTGTATCTTTAAATTAGGAGTAGCTGAATAATGAATCTTGGGCAGTGAAAAGGCTAATGTGCTGTGGAAGAGAAGGAGTTTAATCTAATTTAGTTGGAGGGTGTCTGTCTGTGGTGTTGTTTTCTGGACTGTGGGAATAGAGGAGGGAAGCTGCCCCAGTGAATGGTTCCTCCTGAGCCAGAAGCAGTGGGGAGTCCCTTAGATGCCACTGATCCGAAGCCAGGCCATGAAAAGGGGATTAAAGAAATGTTCTGATTTGCAATTCACACTAATGCACCCCGTCGAACCTTTGGTAATATTTCAAACCACATTTCAAGGGAAGTGCCCTTAAAATAGCCAGCTAAATTGTATTAGAGCAATACTATACAACCCACTCATCCATTTATGATTTGTTTTTGTTTTTAATTCTTTTAACTCGTGGTGGTGGTGGCTTTCTAAGGCAATTAAAACTTTTGTGCTTTGTGCAGATTCGCACTTGCATGGGAATATTTCTCAGTGTGCCTGTCCTATTAGGCAGACGTGTTTACTTAAATTTTGGAGGAAAACTGCTACAAAGAATCTGTAGCTAGGAAAAAATAAACCCATTTGGTTTAGAAAATAAACATTTCTCTGCATGCCATTTAATTTTATTAATATCTAGTGGAAATTCAGTAAGAAATGCAGGCTTATAACATTGCTGGAATAGCTATCAGCTTTCTTTTCATGTGTGTGATCCTTTTCTTTCACAGTTGTTATCTGTATGGCTAACATTTTTTAAAATATATGTTTTAATACCTTTGGTTTTAATATATAAATAGAACTCATTACTGGAATAAAATGTGTGAGTTAAAAAGCAAATGAATGTATAAAAATATAGATGAGAATAGCATTATTGAATAGGATTAACATTAAACTGATCTCTCTTTTTTGTGTAATAAAATGGCTGGTCAGAAATATTAAACTTGAAAATCAGTTATAGCTGCAGACTTCTTAAATATTGGATTGCCAATATCAGTGCACGTTCCGTCATGACACACCATTGTTCTTTGTAAGTAATTGAGACTATTTCACTAACAATCTTTAATGTACTAATTAACTCTTCAACTCCCCGAGCTGCTCATTTCATTTCTCTTTTCTGCTGAAGTGTCAGAACATTTTCTTTCAAATGGATTATTTGGGTCTTCTTTAATCCCATTTCAGAAAACCTTGCCTGGCTCTGTAATTTCCAATGACTCTAACATGGATTGGATGGATGCAACTTTGATTTTCACCATCAGCCATATCAAAGTGTTTTATTCCACTGCCACTGTAATAGATTATCCAGCATGAAACTTTGCCATTGCAGGGACCAGGGCTTTTTATTTTCCTGGCTCGTTTATGGTTTGCTTTACCTACAAAATATTTAGTTATGGTTTGAATTATCACATGCCTTATTAAATATTCAAGTTTTTAAATCTTTTCCTTACGGGACAGAAGAAGAGCTGGACTTTAAGATAGAGATTATTCCTCTGCACATTTTTGGGAGGTGGGGAGATGGATAGCTAGAGGGAGAAATGCATCCTTCCTGTGAGTTGGCACATTATTTGAAATCATGTTTAATTATAAAGTTTCATTAAAAATCTTTTGCTTAAAATTTTAGAAGCCTAATAAGATTTCCATTAATTTAAACATATCACTATTCCCACAACGGCCCAAATGCTTTCTTTTTCCTCTTTCATCCATGGTTAAATATGTAAATAAAATGTCTAAAGTCATTCTTCAAAGAAGACAAAAGAAAAAAGAGCTGAGGGAAAAGACAGCCATAAAATTCCTCCCAATTCTCCATAACATTTGCCAGAGGGGGGCCAACTCCTAGCCAGGGCCTAGCAGCAGGGGTGCCTGGCTGCTCCATAGAATCACACATCTCAAATCCCACACACAGGAGAAAAAAATAAAATAAAATATCTTTTCAGCTGGAGCCTTCAAAAGGTTCTTTTCATTTATTAGTTACAGAGGTATCTTCCAGTTGCTGATTTCTCAGCGCTCTCATTTTTCTCTAATAATGTTCTGTTTGTTACTCTCACTGACTCAGCCTCGTTGAATGGCTGATACATGTAGATAGTCCTTAAAAATATAGAAAGTAAAATAAATGATCTAAAGCAGGATGCACTGGCTAAAGCAATGGCTAGAGAAACAAGGCTGATTTAAATTGGCACATGAAAGATCAATTAAGGGAGACACAACTACAAAGGTTGGAGGTTCCCCCCTTCTTTTTTCTCACTTTCATTTGTGTTTCTTTTCTCCCTCTTAGGAGAAAAAGGTTGCTATCAGTGTTACAGAAGAAAAAAGGCCATGTTTTATATCATGTGTTTTTTCTAGATTACTTTAATGTCAGTGCTGATAGAATATGCTCTACAAAAATACTTGCTGGAAAAAAAAAAAAAGAAAGAAAAACAAGCTCCCAAACAATCCAGTTGGATAAAACAAACATTGAATATGTGCCTGTTATGCATTATTTAAATTCTACTTTTTTATTATTATTTAAATTCTACTTTTTAAAGCAGAATTTACTTGTCCCTTGAAAAAGCTTTCCCCACACATCCCTGCTACCCCCAGCTGAGCTCTCTAGAAGAGGAATCAGGATGAATACAAATACTAAGAAAACAGGCTTAGATTAATGAAGAATGGAAATGCCCCAGCACACCCTCTCTCTCTCTCACACAGACACACTAAAATAAATAAAGCTCTTTTTCTGCTCATAGCCCTGCCTGCTTTTGAAGCATTCCCCGAGGAATCTGCGAGTGTCCGAGGAAAGGTCGGTCCCTCAGAGCGGTACTTTATAAACCTCATCTCCCCGGTGCCCTGAAAAGCCACGGAAAGGGCCTCGCTTCTCAAGGCACATTTTTATGATGGCTTTTAGTCCTTGGCAAGAGCTGGCCACGTCTTCGGGGCTTTCAGAGACAAACATTAGCCCCGGTTTGTTGTCCTTGCTTGGATCCATTTCACCCTTATCACAAGTGAGGAAGCCAAGGGTTTCCTTTCTAGAGCTGCTGGGGTATTAACTCTGACCCTGCGGGATTTGGGAGTTTCCAGGAGAATCCGTGTTCTTTTCGATAAGAAACAGGCACTGATGGAGAGGAGCCCGGTTTGTGTGGGTGAGCATGAATGAAATGAAAGAGAGATTTCCCTCCTTCATTAATATGTTCGCTAAAAGCGAGCTCAAAGGGGGCAGGGGGGCGGGGAAGGGGGAGCTGAGCAGAGCTAATCTTTGACTTCTGCTCGCTGTGCTCCTTTCCGTCTGTAAAACTGCGAGCTGGAGTTTGGCTGGGGATTTAACTTCCTCCTTCTCTACCTCGGAGAGACCAATAAGCAAAATAAATCTCAAAGCTTAACTTTAAAAGTAAACGCAACTCACTTTAGAACGATTCCCGTCTCCAAAAATCTGAAAGTATCTTTTCTATAGTGGATGAAGTAACTTCCCCAAGGGTATGTCTCCTGTCCTTTTAGCATTTCTTATTTAAGGAAAGGGGGAAAAAGAAAAAAAAAAAGCAAGCTACTTTTCGAGTGATGCCATACTGTGATTAAAACCATAATCAGGTACTTTTCCAGCAATCCTGCCTGTCCTGTTCACTTAGGAATTCGAGACAAAGCACGACATTTGAAAAAAGCTGAGTCTCCAGGCTGAAAGCAACCATATTTTATGACCCTGGCAGCGAAGAGTTTATAGCACTCGCCATAAAATGCATCCTCCTCCCCACATCCTCCCTGCTAAAGCTTTGCCCCCCCTCCAATAAAGGCAGTCAAGGAGGCACCACCTTCAACCCTCTTATTAGGAGACACGAAGTCTGAAGCCTTCGCTCTCCCTGGCTTCCTACCTGAGCGAGGGAGGGCAGGCTGACGCCTTCTACAGAAAAGATCTTGTTAAACTTTCAACAGAGGGCAACGGGAGGGAAAGCAGAAAGCAAGGAAAGAGAGAAGGAGAGAGAAACAAATGGGGCTTTTTCTAATCTGTGCCGATCAAGGAGAACCTGTAGGGGTCCTTAAGGAGGTTTCAAGGCGTTCCGAGTGATTGGAAAGTAATCACCGTGTCAGCTTCACCTTTCTCATGCAAAGTGGATGTCGTATGCGAGGCGGATCCTGCACAGGTTTTTTTTCTTCTTCTTGGGTTTAGCTTTTTTTTTTTTTTTTTTACTTTATTTTCCCCTCGGATTGTGCCTCCCCCAAGCCCCAGCTGCCGCGGCCGCAGGAGCAGGCGAGGCGGGGGAGCGGAGCCGGCACAGACACCACGCACACTCCAGCCCCGCTCGGCACGGCGCGGCGGAGCCGACCTATTGCAAACCGGGAGCAGAGGGCGGCGAGCAGGGGGGGATTTCTCAGGCCCCCCTCTTCAATGGCTTAGATATTTCCTCCCCCTCCTCCTCCTTTATTCCGCGCTCGGATAAACCAATCTCCACCTCTCGGCAAGAGAGTGAGGAGCCGCGACCCGTCGGAGGAGCGGAGAATCCCCGGAGACAGCGGCGGCAGCAGAGCCGCCCGGGACATGTGCGCGGGGACGCGGTGATCGCCCGGCCGTGCCCGCACCGAGCTCCGCGGACACCGCTCGGCCGGGCGGCGGCGGCGGGCCGCAGGAAGGAGCGGAGCAAGGGAGGCGGGCGGGCGGATCGCGAAAGTGGAAGCCCGGCGAGCGGAAAGTTGCCGCGCTGCCCGCAGTAAGTTGGGCGCTTCTGCGGAGCGGGGGCGCTTTCCCTTCCGCCGGCCGCCGCCCGGGCGCTCCCCGCGGGGCCGCGGCGGCCCGGGCGATGCTGCCCCGCTCCGCCGGCGCCGCGGCCCCGCCGCGCTCGGGGCCGGTGCTGCGGCGGGCAGGGCCCGGCCGGCCGCTGCTCTGAGCCCCGCGGGCCCCGGCCCGCGCTCCGGCCGCCCCGCAGCCGCCACCATGGGGCCGGCGGCCGGCAGCACCGCGCTGCTGCTCTGCTGGCTCAGCGGCTGCTGCGCGGCCATCAGCTCCATGGACATCGAGCGGCCCGGCGACGGCCGCTGCCAGCCCATAGAGATCCCCATGTGCAAGGATATCGGCTACAACATGACGAGGATGCCCAACCTGATGGGGCACGAAAACCAAAGGGAAGCTGCCATTCAGCTGCACGAGTTTGCCCCCTTGGTGGAGTACGGGTGCCACAGCCATCTGAAATTCTTCCTGTGCTCCCTCTACGCCCCGATGTGCACGGAGCAGGTTTCCACCCCGATCCCAGCCTGCAGGGTGATGTGCGAGCAGGCGAGGCTGAAGTGCTCCCCGATCATGGAGCAGTTCAATTTTAAGTGGCCGGACTCCTTGGACTGCAGCAAGCTGCCCAAAAAGAACGACCCCAATTACCTGTGCATGGAAGCCCCCAACAACGGGTCGGATGAGCCGCCCAGGGGCTCCAGCATGCTGCCACCCATGTTTCGTCCCCAGCGGCCCAGCAGCGGCCACGATCTGCAGCAGCACAAGGACAGCCTGAGCAGAGCGTCCTGCGAAAACCCCGGCAAGTTCCACCATGTGGAAAAGAGCGCTTCCTGCGCGCCGCTCTGCACGCCGGGGGTTGATGTCTACTGGAGCCGGGATGACAAACAGTTTGCTGTCATTTGGATTGCCATCTGGTCCATTCTGTGCTTCTTCTCCAGCGCTTTCACTGTGCTCACTTTTCTCATCGATCCTCAGCGTTTCAAGTACCCCGAGAGGCCCATTATCTTCCTGTCCATGTGCTACTGCGTCTACTCGGTGGGGTACATCATCCGCCTCTTCTCAGGTGCTGAAAGCATTGCCTGTGACAGGGACAGCGGCCAGCTCTATGTCATCCAGGAGGGGCTGGAGAGCACCGGCTGCACCATCGTGTTCCTGGTTCTCTATTACTTTGGCATGGCCAGCTCCTTGTGGTGGGTGATCCTGACCCTGACTTGGTTTCTGGCGGCTGGGAAGAAGTGGGGGCACGAGGCAATCGAAGCCAACAGCAGCTACTTCCACCTGGCAGCCTGGGCCATCCCGGCTGTGAAGACCATCATGATCCTGGTGATGAGGAGGGTGGCTGGGGACGAGCTGACAGGGCTCTGCTATGTTGGCAGCATGGATGTGAACGCCTTGACGGGGTTTGTGCTCATTCCTTTGGCTTGTTATCTAATCATTGGCACTTCTTTTATTCTTTCTGGCTTCGTGGCCCTTTTTCATATCAGGAGGGTGATGAAAACAGGTGGAGAAAACACCGACAAGTTGGAGAAGCTTATGGTCAGGATTGGTGTCTTCTCAGTCTTGTATACAGTGCCTGCAACTTGCGTGATAGCTTGCTATTTTTATGAGAGACTGAACATGGATTACTGGAAAATTGTGGCAACTCAACAGAAATGCAAGATGAACAATCAGACTAAAAATTTAGACTGCATGATGAATAACTCTATCCCAGCAGTAGAAATTTTTATGGTCAAAATTTTTATGTTGTTAGTTGTGGGCATTACTAGTGGCATGTGGATCTGGACTTCCAAGACTCTTCAATCCTGGCAAAATGTTTGTAGTCGGAGATTGAAGAAGAGAAGTAGGAGAAAACCCGCAAGTGTTATTACGAGTAGTGGGATCTACAAAAAACCTCAACATCCACAGAAAACTCACCTTGCAAAATATGAATCAACATTACAGCCGCCCACCTGTGTGTGACCAGGCTTTAGAAAAGACTGTATCTCACCTCACAGACTTACAAATGTCCACAGTAGCAGTCAGAAATTTAAATATGAATGGTGCTTTTTTTGTCAGAACATTTTAATATCTCAAGGCACAAAAATGTATCATGCTGAATTCAGGACCTGGTGAAAAACTGAAGGTAAATGTACTCATGGAAAGGTTTTATGTGAAAGAAATATTGTGAATTAAAACAGTCCGTTCTGTTACTAATTTGTAGTTAAGAATCACATCCATCCCTCAGATTAAAAAAAAAACCAGCAACATAAAAACAAAGCCAAACACAACAACCAATACTTATTTAACTTCTTCATGTAGCTGGGCTGGATTTTCTCCAGCTCTCTGAGTAACAAGGTATAGCCAAGTTTTAGGGAGCAGTGCTTTGATTTTAGAAGTGCCCGAGTGAGCATTGTCCCTGCAGGGACAGGAGGAGGCCTATCCTGGGCGAGGATGCTCTCTGGGAAAACAACCTCCGTGCTAACTTTAAACCCTTCTCAGCTCCTCTCAGCCCACTGGGCTTCGAGTGCCTAAAAATAGGCTCGATCTATAATGCTCACCAATATTCTTTCACCAAAAGAGAAACTTCCTGCACCAGACACAAACTTTGTGAATAAGAATAATGTGCAATACATTTTTTTTTCTTACCATGACATGAAAAGAGAAACAAGTATTTTGCTGTACATAAAGACAACAAAAGAAATCTCTTAACAAAAGAACTAAGAGGTCTAGTCCTCAGAAACCCTTTAGTGTTACATTTTGTGGCTTTTTAATGGAAATCAAGCCAATGTTATACACGTTTGGACTGATTTGTGCAAAAAAAAAGGGGGGGATCAATTCAAAGAGACCCAAAGGGCTTATTGACTCTTTCTATTGTTAAACAAATTCTCACTATGAATAGATCAAGAAGCACTAGATTCTGCAAAGGGAAGCTTTGTATAGAGTGATGCTCTTTACTGTGCTGGGGGTGCACAGTTCTCTGCTGTATATATTTGTAATATACAATTATTTTTCATGCTCCACTATTTTATTAAAAATAAAATATGTTCTTTAGTTTGATAATTTTGTGTGTTCTAAACTTTCTCTGATGTGCTTTGCAGTTAATAAACTTGTTTCCTGGATCATTTGGTAAAAGCACACTTTGAATATAATAATTGTTGTTATACTTGCCTGCAAGTATAAATAGAGAGAACAGTAATTTACTCGAAAGGAATTGCAAGGTGGAATGAAATAAATGGATTTTGAAGGTGCATGTTTCTGTGAGCCTCTGCAACTGAGCAAACAGACTGGGCTTTAGTGCTGTAAAAAGCGGCAGCGTGTAGAGCAGGAGCGTGTTTACAAAGCGCTGAGATTACAGCAGTGATCCTCGCTTAGCAGCCCTTTAAGATTTGCATAGGCTGCGTTCAGCATGTTAAAGATCGCTGCCTCGCTTCACACAGCTGGAACACAACTCAGTCCCTACCCTGCAGGGATTGCCCCCTTTCCAACACCGCTCCAAGCATCGCCGTTTGTGGAAGGACTTAGGGGACACCGGGACTACAAACGCGGGATTTGAATGCTGCTTGAGGGCAGTTACCTGGTGAAGCTCAGACTGCGAATACATTTTCAAGAAGTTTTTAGTGGCGTGTGTTTCTGTGTGAGGCTGAAGTTTTCCCTGCGGTTTTCCGGGTGATGCCAGGCTGGGTGATCAGCTGGTGAAGCAGGGACAGAACCTCCCTTTCTCACCCAGCTGCTCCAGAAAAGATCCCTTTGTCAGGGATCTCATCCAGAGAGAACAGATCCTAATGGGAGAGTGGGGATCCTTGTGACAGTCATGTTGTGGCTGGGAATTTGCCCACAAAAGGTTCTTTAGTAGTGGTTTGGTTTTTCAACTTATCTGTGCAGTGTGACAGATAAATTCTTGCCTTTTTGTACTCATTTGAAGTGTTCCCAGCAGTGATGAGGAACTTGAGTGGCAGAAATGATCTTGCAGCTATTATCAATAATCTTCATGTCTAAAGTGCACATAGATAAAGCAGTTTTGATACAAAATTCATCTTTTGAGGAAGAGAAAAGATCTTTTTTCTCTTTTGTGCCACTGTTTGACACAGGGCTTTGAGATGGCCTGGAAGTTAATCCTGTCAGAGGACACTGCTGCAGCCAAAGTAGGACATTGCACTAAACAAATCCACTTGTGAAACTACTGAATTATTGCCTGTGCAGCTGTGTACGCTCCAGCTAGAGCAATGGCACTAGATCCTGAGAAATACAGTTTTGAAATCACCTGTGTGCTGCAGGAAGCCTTCAGGTGTGTGTCACCTGAGGGAATTCACACCTGACAAGGCCAGTGCTGGCTTCAGCAGGACAGGTTTGTTCAGGGAGCGTCCCAGGCTTCTCTCCAGCCTGCATCAGTCACTGCAATAAACACCTCACTCTTCTGTGGGCCACAGAATATTATTTGCTGTATTGTTGCTGATGAATTCCTACAGCCTGCTGTCAGGATTCTGAAGAGAAACAAGTGCAGATAGATGTTGAGCCGTGGCTGAGCTCCTGCTGCCATTCTGAGCTCGTTCAATTGTCAGCTTGGGCCCTTCATTGCCACCAGGGCAGAGCTGCACCTTTTCCTCTGAGAACGACAAATGGTGCTTGGCTGGAGGCATTGTGTAACAAATAGATCCTTGCTAAACTGCAAACCAAGTGTTCAGATTTTATTTATTCTTGCAGTTATTCAGGAGTTATTTAGGGAGGTTACTGGTAAGCAAATGAGATTCCTCAAGTACATAATGATGCTGATTCTTTACATCAGGACTAGTGCACTGTAAATGCAGCAGAATGTAATGATTGGCTTTGACGACATCTTAAGAATTAATTCATTCAGAAATTGCATTTCTTGCTGCCCCATAGCTCCTAACAGTCTTAACAGTTTAATACTGAAGTTGCTATTTAAGGAATTGGAAGCTTATTCCTGTTAAAGGAAAGTGATTTACTTATTTTCAAAACAATTAATTTAATACGGTTATTAATAATCAACACAAATTTGTATTCTTGTCTTAGAAGGCTGCATATTAGTTACATGATAATAATACTAAAAGTCATTAAGGCAACATCTCAAAAATATTAAACTTCTTTATTTTTCACAGTAATTTTATCTTTTAGTGAAATCGTGTTTGAATTTTTATTTGTTGAATTTTATAGGATTTTTCTCTACTGCCAAGGGCCAATAGGTATTTGCTTATCTCAGACTTTTAGGAAAAGTGTCTGCATGTGGTTATTTTAACAATCCAGTCTCTCCATGGGAAACTTGTTGAGGAAGAAATGTCCAGTGGCATTTATCAGATAAAAGTTATAAAAGAAATGCATTCTGTTGGTGTGTGCATACACCAATTCAAGAACCAGATGTTTGCCACGGGCTTGTGAGCAGGCAGAGGAAAGGCAGAAAGTTCCTTTTTCTGGCAAAGGTAGCTTGGTACAATAGTGTGATTTACTGGGGAGAGATTAATGAGGCAAGAGTATGAGATCAGCGGGGGAAAATGGGATTCAGGGCAAAACCCCACAAACTTCTAATTAAGATGGTAAAACTCTTGTTTCTCAGTGAAATGCTGATGCTTCTCATAACCAGAAAAACAATTAAGCTGAGCATTTGCAGGTTTAGACCTGACATGTTGGGACACTTGGAGCTGTAGAGCGCAGGCACCACGGCTGAGAGGATGTGAGGGGCTCAGCCCAGGAATGTTCAGATCCCTTATCAGGCTCTGCCCAAACAGCATTTCACGTGTCTGTTATTATGCAGCCATTATTCACATCTGGCTGTCATCCCTGGCTGCAGAGAGCAGGAGCAGCCGTGTCTGACACAGACCCTGCTCCCCAGCCCTGAGCACCCCTGCCTGCCAGGGGATGGCTCTGCACTGGTGGCACACTCCTGCTCAGGTGGCCTTGTGATGGCAGGTGGTCTCCAGCAACAGATGGACGAGCTCCAGTGGGTTTCAGTTTAAAACATTTTCACATTTCTTAAAAAAAAAATGGAAACGTTATCCTCGTGTAATGTTTTTAAGTATTGCAGACAGAGTAACCAAGTTATTAACAGTGACAGATGATAAATCAGGGCATCCTTTAAAAGGTGGGTGATGGTGATTATGTGGTCTTGGAGCTTGCTTTGATCAGAAGTGACAGCCCTGTAAGGTCTGTGCCACTCAATCCCCCCTGAAGGGAGATCAGCACCTGTTTGCACTTTGAGGCTCCCCTACCTCCCACTGCCTTCCAGCACTATTTCATCTTTTTTAACACACTTGATGTTGATTAGCTTTAAGCAAAGTCATTATTCATTTACAAAACACTCCCTGATGGAGCTGGCTCTGAACTGTACTTCAGTGGCAGTGTTTGTGCTGTAACAGGTCAGGAAGTATCAGCATCCCCATTTTCAGGAAGCCACAAGTTCCAATCAGTCTGAGTGCTAATATTAACCTGGTTTCCATGTTTTTTTGGTCCAGACAATGGTACATGCTGCCCTTGGATCTGTTCTGTGTCTGTTCTCTGGCCTGCTGTACCTTCACACGTTTATCCAGCAGAAACACAGGATCAGCTCAGCAAAACAAACAGGTCCTGCTTTGGCAGATCCCATTTCAGCAGTAAATACTGCTCAAACAGCTTTAAGTCCTGCTTGGGAAGTGGAATGGATATTTCCAGAAGCAGCACAAGAGGGCTTTGATTCACCAGGGGCTGTACAAACCCCAGAATGAGTGCCCATGGTCACTGCAGGCTGTGGAGCAGGATTTGGACGGGCAGATGTGAATTCCTGGGCAGGCAGCAGGGTGGGATCAGGCACTCCCAGGCTCTGAGAACTGAGATGTGGCTCCTGGGGCCAGCTCTGCCTTTCCTGTGGTGCAAAGCTGAAGCTTTGGGGAGCTGTACATCAAAGGCAGGACGGGGCAACCCTTGTGTGTGTTTGTAGGGCATTGTTTAAAGAGGAATTCCTTCAGTTTGTTGTCACTAGTTTTTTCCTTCCATTCTTCAAGATCTTCTCACAGATCTGCTCTGCTGAAGTCAATGGGTGTCCCGCTAAATTCAGTGTATGCTTTGAATCAAACTTCCTATCTCAGGGAAAGCATGAGCTACAGGAAAAGTCGTTATTTTGATTTTGTTTTTCCCACCTCAGAGCATCTTTTGAAAGTCCTGATGTGACATAAATTCATGATATAGGAAAAAGTATCAGTGAACAAAACAAATTCAGTTATATTTTCAAAATGTGCTGCTGTGTTAGAATGGACAAAGCCCAGTATGTTGCAAAAGCACCTGTCCCTTCAAAATGAAATTCAGAAATACTGGATGTCGATAATGTTGGAATGAAGGCTGTTGTATTTTTGTATTTTCTTTTAGCATATTTTGGCTTTTTGAGAACACATAGCTCTTGCAAGATGCTCAGTATTAATAAATCTGCATTTCCTGCTGGTGAGGCAGCTCCCCAGAGATTGTCCAGCCAGTTCCCATCCTCGCTCTGCCTGTGCCTGTCTCAGGGGCTCAGAGCTGCAGCAGGCACAGAGCTAACGAGGAGCTGGGTGTGCAGTGCCCCTCGCTCCTCCTCCCCTCCCTGAGCAGCACCTCCGTCCCCCTTCCCCTCTCCCCCGGTGCTGAGCAGGCTTTCATCATCTGCATGAGCCTGCTCCCCTTCCCCTCCTCTCAAGTGATGCCTCCCTCAGTCTCTAATCTGCCCACACACAGCTCTCTGTGCTACTGGCCAGGACCTGCCGCTGCTTTGAGCTTTTTTTGTTCCACACAAACGAAAAGAGATTTCAAAACTTGTGTTTTATCTTTCTTTTTTGGGTAAAGACTGTGGAAAGAAGCAGAGATTCAAAGTTCTGGGCTACCAAAGGTGCTGATGAACACAGGAGACTGTCAAGAAGAGACTGCCAGTTCTGAGCAGGTGCCTTAAACTTGAAAATACTCTTTTGTGGAACAGAGGCATTGTTTGCTTCTGTCTTGTATATTTGTTATTTTATAGCTTCTTTATCTGAGACTAATGTCTGTGTGAAGTAAAAACAGGAAAGGGACAAAGAGCATTGACCAGTTGATAAAACAGGGGGAAAACAAGCCCCACCTTTGACTCCAAAGCTCTGAGCCTGAGGAGAGCCTTGTGTGCCTCAGAGTTGTTTTTTCCCAGCTGTACCCTGACAGGAGCATTGCAGCTGCCCTCAGCCTGGCTCCTCATCTCCTGAGCTGCTCCCAGCTCCAGCAGGGCTGCTCTGACAGCTGCATCACAACGAGAGCGATTGTGGCTCCCTGTGTTCTAGAACAAATTCCAGACCTGGCCCTGGTCACTGCAGTGGTTTGATAACATGAGAGTCGTGGCATTGACATCTGGACCTTTGACACTCTTTCGGTTATGCCATTTCTTCCTTCTAAGATTTTAGTGGTCAAAATATTTTTGTTTCATATTGACAACATTTTGTCTTGCAAATGAATTTTTAAAGGACAGATTTCTATTGGGGTTTAACACCTTTAATTACTGCAGGTGTTGGGGGCGGTTTTAATCATGTAATCTTTTTTTCTTTTTAAAATTACATTAAAGAACCTTATTCTTCAGGATCCTGATTTTAACAATGAGATATGACAGTTCCCTTAGACTTCTCATCCTTTTGCAACAATCTTAAAGCAGCCTTTTTTGTTTCTTCAATAAGCCTTTCTTGTTTGACATAAGACATGTTAGTAATATTTTTATAAGTTATTCATTGACAACTAGGAGAGAATAAAAACCAAGCTACATGTCTACATACACTTTTTCTTTTGGAATTAATGGATTCAATTTGAAACCAGCTAAAAAATGCTATTTAATCAAGTATAGGCATGGTGTATAGGCAAGTTTAAGGTCAGAACACTGCACCAAATAAATCTGAATTGTGGGATTTGGAAGATCAAGTATCACTCTAGATTGTTTTGTGCTCACAAATCCTTTTAGGTGCTTTTAGCCATTTCCCTGTTAGCAATTCTGCAGTTGAGTTGCAGGATGATGCAGCCCCATGAGCAGGGTGCAGTAGCACCATTGTGTGTCCTCACAGCAATTCCAGACAAGAAAGAGGTGCAGCCAGTTTATGGAACAGCCCTTGTGCTGAGGATTTGGGGTTTTCATTCCCAGCTCAGGGATTTTTGGGAGCTCTCTGAAACGTGGCTTGCTCTTTCCCCTGTCTCTTTTACATCTTTATGTGAAGCCATCCAGAGCTGAGCTCTGCATTCCAGGGGCCATGGAGCAGACCAGCAGATCAGTCACAAGCCAAGAATCACCCAGTTGGTTTCATTAGGAAGGGTGTTTCAGCTGGCCTTCAGCTGACTTTCAGCTTAGCTACTCTGGAGCAGCTCTTGAGATGTTGAAATCTTCACTGAAACACACGAATAGGAATTCCCAAGGGCAGTGAGTGCCCCCCATCAGCCAGGGACGGTGCAAACTGTGCTGCTCGGAATTGGGGAGGTCTCTGACCAAACACAGGCTCCTGTGCTGCAGCTCTTGTGCTGTAGGGAGCAGTTGTGTGCTGAGATAGGAACATCAAGAGTGCACCAAATTTTATGTTTCTTTTCACACTCTGTAATAGCTCTTCAAGGACCTCCTTTGCATATCTAACAAGGAGAACTGTGGGAAAGAGACTTCTAATCCTGAGTGCTGTAGGGTTGTCTTTGATAGCGAGTTTCACAAGAAAGTAAACACTGACTGTGTCTGTATGGAGTGAGGCAAAACTGCCATCTGTGAGCTCCTCCAGAAAAGAGAGGAGAAGGAAAACTGAGCACAGGCAGTAAACAGGCTAAAGATCCTGAGAACAGAGCCACAGGAGAGGAGGAAGGAGAAAATGCCTCAAGGGAGTTGGCATTGTTTAAGTTCTGAGGCTAGAGATGCACAAACTATTTATTTTTGCCCATTAATCTAATCTGGTGCCCAGGAGTTTGGGTTCCATTGCACTGCTCTGATCCCCTGCTCTCACAGACACAGGAAGGCATTCAGGGTTTTGATTCCACGCTTCCCTGGTTATCCTGGGTAACTGCATCAGTATTTGGAGTGGAATCATTGTGTAGCTCTATGCACGTATCTTACACAATTAGAAGAGTATCACAGTGTGACAACTTTTGATAAACTGAAGTTACCAAACTATGGTTTTTGAAACAAATCACAGTGCAGTGGCAAGAGAAGGTTTGAAGAATAATCAAATTCAGAATTCCAGCCATTACTGGTTTTGTTAATTAACTTATCTGGGGCAACAGGTTCTTCTGCATATTTCTTTGACAATTCCACCCTTAGAGCCCACAGAGTCTGGACGGTGAAGGGGTGTATTGCACAGCTCTTTGATCCATTTTGAAAACTCCTCAAAGCCCTTCATTTGCAGGATATGATAAAACCAAGTTGAAGGCAGAAGGAGGCACATCCTTTACTCCTTTTTTTAACTTCCAAATTCAGCTTCACACGGACTGGCTCCCAGGAGCAGGGAGGGTTTAAATGCCAGTGGTGGCAGTGACAGTTTTTGGGTTTGTCCGTGTTTTGGGACCAGTGGGAAGTGACCCTGGAGGCAGAAGCTCAGGCCTGGGTTTGGCAGCCCTGTCAATGTCCCTGTCCTGCAAGGGACCCCCCTCTGTTGCTGTTGCCACCTCCCTGTGCTGCTGGGGCTCCTCGGCCCCGTTCGAGCATCAAAGAGCTGCTGTTTGAAATGCAGCCCTAAGCAAACTCTCCGTGTCTGCAGCAGAACTCGGGATGCAGGAGACTGATGTTCTGCTCCCCTGTTTGATGTGTTTAACACTGCAGACATATCTACAACTTGGCATTTAAAAACAGCAACCAAAACAAACAAGTTGGGCTCGTTTACATAACAAAAAGCTCCTTGGCCTTGCAGGAGGTTCCTTTGAAATGTGCGATTGTTTCTGGCACTGACAGAGAGGACCTGCCTGCTCTGGAGCTCAACCTCTTGTTCCATGCACGCACCAAAAGGCAACTTTTCAGTAAATGAGACCTCTTCCTTCCACAACGTTTAAACAACCAGACCAAAACCAAACCCGAAGCTGCAGGGGCTCCACTCTTATCAATTTTCCCTAAAGTACTCTTTTTGAAGCACTAGTGCCTGCTTTGCAGCTGATTTTAACAAGTACAGAATCTGCTTGTGACTGATGTAGAAGTGTACAATTCACACCTCAGCCTCACAGTAACCCTGGGTCACTGCAGTGAGGGCTTCATGGCTTGTTTTCTCATTTTATCTATTCAAAACCACACAGGACTCAAATAGTTGTAGTCTGTGAGTAGTGTCGTAAATGTAAATGGTGAAGTATCCTTTCCTATCATCACAATCTGGCAATGCATAAAACTCTCACCATGTGAATATTGAGCATGTTGATATTTCAAGCCAGTAAATCATATTTCAAGGCAGGCTTAATCTTTTAGACTTGTGCTTTAAATGTACAAGCAGCACTTCAAGAACCTGTGTAGTCAGGTGGGTTTTGGTTTTTTGTGGTGTTGTTTTTGTGTTTTTTTAAGGAGGGAGATCTCTCCTTTTCATTTTGATAATTTACAGAAGTAATGTTTGAAGACAACAAAAGCAACCAGCAAAACAAATCCCCATGTTAATTAGAGCTGTTGGTGTTAGGAAAGGAATGGCTGCTTTCTATTTGTTTTGTGTGTTCCCGTGGGACGAGCGACACATGATTAATGTGTTAGTGGTGTATCCCAGACTCTGATGGAAAAGAAACTGAGTACAGTGAAAGTGTCAGTGGAGTAATCCCTTAAAATGCATTGTGGCACTCTGGTGCAGAACAGAACCACGGATCAGTAACTAAAATAAATGCTCACAATTCCATGGGTTTGAGTCTGCTACCCTAGAGCTTGATATGGCTCCTGTTAGTGTAATATCTGATCCCCTCAAACCATGGGGTTTGTTAACCCAACTACTGGCACCAGAGCTGTATCAGCCTGTCACAGACAGTGACCTGAAAGGCACCAGGGTGGGGAGAACTGTTCCCAGCTGCTGGGGCAGGAAGGTGTAGATAGAGCATGGCTTGGGATAGAGCAACGCTTTGGATGGAGCACAGCTTGGGATAGAGCACAGCTTTGGATGGAGCACAGCTTTGGATAGACCACAGGTTTGGGATAGAACACAGCTTTGGATATACCACAGCTTGGGATGAAACACAGATTTGGGATACACCACAGCTTGGGATAGAGCACAGCTTTGGGATAGAGCACAGCTTTGGATGGAGCACAGCTTTGGGATATACCACAGCTTGGGATAGAGCACAGCTCTGAGATAGACCACAGCTTGGGATAGAGCACAGCTTTGGATGGAGCACAGCTTTGGATAGACCACAGGTTTGGGATAGAGCACAGCTTTGGGATAGAGCACAGCTTGGGATAGAGCACAGATTTGGGATACACCACAGCTTGGGATAGAGCACAGATTTGGGATACACCACAGCTTGGGATAGAGCACAGCTTTGGGATAGACAGATAGAGCACAGATTTGGGATACACCACAGCTTTGGGATAGAGCACAGCTTTGGATACACCACAGCTTTGGATACAGCACAGCTTTGGATACACCACAGATTTGGATAGAGCACAGCTTTGGATAGACCACAGCTTTGGGATAGAGCACAGCTTTGGATACACCACAGATTTGGGATACACCACAGCTTGGGATAGAGCACAGCTTTGGGATAGAGCACAGCTTTGGATACAGCACAGCTTTGGATACAGCACAGCTTTGGATACACCACAGATTTGGGATACACCACAGCTTGGGACAGAGCACAGCTTTGGATAGAGCACAGCTTTGGGATAGAACACAGCTTTGGATGCACCAGGATTTGCCAGTTATTGCTGAGATGGAATTGCACAGGGCAGGAGGGCAGCGATGCCCCTCTGCACCCCTCACCCCACCCACAGCAGCAGTGCTGCAGCAATGTCAGCCATGAGGGGTAATTAAAGCACTGTAATAACTGTGCAGGATGTGCCACCCTTGCCTGCAGCTTCAGCATCATCTCAGCTCACACCCTTCCCCTCCTTCTGCTCCACCCAAGCTTGGGTTTCCTTCACCCACTCACTGCTTCTGTGCTGCCTTTCCATGGTGGCTCAGAGAGCCTTTCCTGCCAGTAATGACTGCTCTGTACATAATGACTGCATTAATCAGCACCAGCTCTAATCAATATTCTGATCTGTTACCAGCTGACCGTGCAGGGAGGATAAAGGGCAGGCCCCAAGTGCATCATGCAAGGTGAGCAAACCCAAAGGAGCTGGGCATGTTTGCAGTGAGGGACCCGGGGCCAGCTGTGCTGAGTGGGGGTGCTGGCAGAAGCAGAGGGTGTTTTCCATCCTGAAACACCCATCCAAAGAAGAGGTAAAATGAAACCAGTTCAGTGAGGGTGTAGAAGAGACCATGGCTCAGGACAGGACCTTGAGGTGGGTTTTTCTCCTGGTGGTTTAGGATTTACAGCTCTCCCCAATGGGCTTCATTTCCCACCCATCATTTTGTGCTTCAAAGTGCATTTTCTGGGCCTGGGCCTCCAAGAATGAACATTGACCTCATTCTAGGGAATATAACTTATGTTTTTCTATTCCTTTTCTGTAAAACATAGATTTCTTTTGGGCTTTGATGGATTAAGAGAGCAATATCTCTTCTTTTCATCATTCTTCATAATGAATAATAAAAATTCTCAACATCATCTATGTTCTAAGAAGCTGAGCACTTCACACAAGTATTTGTTAAACAAGATTTTTCTAGCAGGTAATTTTTTGTTGGTTTTATCTACATTAATATTTCATTTGCCAGGTGATTTCTCAATTAATGGGGCATTATGCAGTCCACATGAATAATACTGGGTTTCAACTGTATTGAGGAAAAAAAAAGAGAACGGTAAAGAGAACAGTAAAGCATATTCAACTGGTGAAAAGCTTCGTGGGCTTTGTAGGAGATTCCCCTATTTCATCACCTGAACATTTCACTCCAAAACATTTAAATGAATTTCTCATGTGGTTTACTTTGAAAGTAGACACAAATTGCACAGAATCTTCTGCTTTTTTTTCCCCCTAGCTCACTGATTTCCACATTGAATGCATCAGTTGCACAGTTAAATGAAGAATGGGTTTTTAACTGCCAGTCCTCCATGCAGCTGGGGCTGTGAGAGGTGAGCAGGATGATTGTCTCCCCTTGGTGCATCACTGCTGTAATTAAAGCTCAGTGCAGGACTCTGCCTTCAGTCACAGCCCTGTGTTACTGCATCTCATCAGCAGCTGGAAGGTTCTTTTGCAATTAATGATTTTGCATAAGCATCAATAATTTTCCTGTGGTGGACAGGAAGATGCAGCTCTGCTTTGCTAAGGCTGGGTGACAGAAATCATCACCTGGCTCCATTTCCATCTTTTCTTTCTTTAACCAGAATGTTAATTTTTCAGTTGGTTTTTCTTTTTTGCTCTTACAAAGGAAGGTCCCCTCATATCCAAGTTGCAATCTCCACATTGCTTTCTGATGATTGCCTAGAAACTTTGATACTTCTTCTTTTTCTTTCATCCTTACCAACCTTTGGGTGAACAACCTGAATTTTATTTTTGCCTTGTTCTTCCTGCATGGACCATCACATCCAAGTTGCATGTGATGGTTCCCCTTCTGCTCACAGAGCACAGCTACAATCCTTCTCTTCTGCCCTGTCATGGGTAAACTGCAGGTTCCTCATGGTATGTCTGGGTAGGCAGAACCTCTTTGTGCCACCCCAGCGAATTCCACCTTACCTCAGTCTGCTCATGCAGTTTGTTCCTGCAGGGAACATCTCCCCCTGTCTGGCCTGGATGGTGTTGTGGCACCGTGTGCTTTGTCCTCCCTTTGCAAGGTGCCCCCTCTGCACCACTCCAAACACTCCCCAGCTCTTTGTGGATTGTGCTACCCACACCCTTCACTCACCAGCTGGGTGTCATACCCACAGCTGCTCCTTTGGATGGCACCTTTATCACTTAATTATTATTTTCCAGCTAAGCCCTTTTGGCTTTGTTTGCATTGCCTCTGTGAGCAGGTGGAGCATCTCTGAGCCATCTCCTAAGTGGTTGCATTGTAATCCCTGTCATACCCTGAAAGCCTCTGTTCTGCCATGCTGTCTGTACAAAAGCAGCCTTAGTTGGACACCTGGGGGAGTGGGATTGCCTCTTGTGTGAGGGCCAGTGTCAGTGGCCAGCTTTCATGTGGCGTTCCTGCCCATCTTCTTCCATAAATTCCCTGGGCAGAGAACCCCCAGGGTTTCTCATGTGCTGGGTCACTGCTAAGTGGGTTCTGATCCATCACCAAGGCTCATGAGCACAACTGCAGTGAAAAGAATGCATCATTATAATTGTTCAGGGTGACTGTGTGACAAGTGCATTGTGTTTTTTAAGCCGGGCAATCAAATCTTCAGGTTCAGGATATCAGCTGACTGCCCTTTGGTTGTGAAAGAATTATTGTATCACTTGTACCCAGCTTTACAAAACCAGTCAGGTGCATCCTTTCCTTTCTGGCTCCCTCTGAAGTATCTGTTGTGTTTCTGAGTCATAGCCACACTCCATCACATTAAATGCTTTTTCAGAAGTGACAGCCTCTAATAGCTGTTCCCCTATTGTCCCACCCTGGGCCCCATTTGAATCTGTGAGTTTTAAAAACACTTTGAAAATCCCACCCTTTGCCATGGGACTTTAATCCTGCTCATGTACAGGGAAACAAACCCTTCGATATGATTCAAATATGAACTACAAAAACCTGTAAAAATGCTCACAGCTTAAGTGTGAGTCTTAAGGTTTTGCTCCCTCTTGATTAAATATTTGGGGTTTTTGCTTAACATTCATTAATGCCAAAAAAGGCTTTGATCTTTCTTCCATGAGGGCGTGGAATCTGCCTTTTGTTAGCCAGCACTGAGGCTAAACAGGTACTGAATTACTGCTGATTGCACAGCCAAACCTCTTCAGCAGAGGAAAGATATTTTGTTTACTTACCCAGATCTGCAAGAACAGTCAGGTGCAATTTATTTATCAAGGTATAAAATTGGACAGAGAGTGCTCAGTGCAGCCTCCAAGGTGGCAGGATAAGCACCCCAAATTAAGAGCTCCATAGGCAAGGGAGAGCCAGTGATTCACTAGGAGCAGAAAACAATTCAAGGAGACAATTCAGAGGAAACTTCTCCTGCCTCTGGGGAGCCACAGATGAGCACTGGAAGGCTCTGAGTCAAGCTCTGTTGAAACAAGCTCTTTCTCAAGTCCTATAGGTAAGAACTGCTTCTTTTACTGCCTGGCTTAGCACATGTGACTTCCAACTTCATTTCATTTTCCCCTATAGTTAAAATGAGGTTATTAATGCAAAGATACCTCACTGGTTCAGCCTCTGAGTTCCAATCAGAAAAAGTGTCAGCAAATCCTGGCGTTCCCACAGCAGGACCTGTGAACTGCTCAGCCTCAGTTCTGTGCTCCTGCAGCTCTGCTGGACTCAGGGCAGCTCCAGCTGTTCCCAGGCAGAGCAGGTGTGTTTGTGGCAGGAGCTGTGCCATTGCTGCAGTGTGTGCAGGGAGCAGGGCACCTCCTGGGCTGCCTTTGAGCCATGAGATTCGGATGGAGTCACACAGGACATGGCAGAGGCTCCAAGTGCCTGTTTGGATGCTCTGGGTGCTTAACAGGCTGCTGATCCCTGCTGGCAACCATCACTTTAAATGGCTTTGATTCATCTGTTTCCTAGATGCCTCTGGTAAGAGTCAGCAAGGTGCACACGATGAACCTTATGGGTGTGATACCCTGCCAAAAGCCTTGTGCACAAACATGGGTTTCACACATGCAGCAGGGGGAGAAAAGTGCAGGGCCCTTCTGAGACCAGGGCTTTAAAGGGTTTTCTCCTGGTAACACTGCAAAGAACTTGGGAAGTGATTCAGGACTGACCCCCTCTGGTACAGCCTGAGTCCCCAGGGGGATTAATCTGAGGTTTTCTGATCACACTCTGGAATGGGGACAGAATAATTCTCTCCTTGAGAGCATTCTGAGAGTGCTGAGCACCCATCCTGTGCCCCCACTTCAGGCACAGATCAGATGTGTTCAGATATTCAAGCTCTGAGGATTCAATGTTCCTTTGTCCAAAATCATGAGCACAGAGAAGTGATACCAGTGCAGACAAATGCCTCATTCCAGCCCCTCTGCATTGCTGCTCAGCATTTTCACACAGGTGCCCTGCAACCCTCCCCAGGCCAGGAATGATGAATATTTGTGCTTATTTATTCTGGTTTTGTTAGTGCTGCACAGGGCTCCTGTGTCAGGGCAGAATCGATGCAATCAGCCCATACAATGGAGACCACTCAAGGAGCTGAGATCACCCATCCTGACACAGGCACTCAGGCTCACACGCTGCTCTAACAGAGAAAGGATCTCCAGCTCACCAGGAGCAAAGCTCAGGATCACATCCAGCAGGCCCATTCAAACCCCAGAAGAGGATGCTATCTAAATTCCTGAGACTCTCAAGCTGGTTTGTTGAATGCTGTGCATGCAAACAGCCCTTTGATGGTACAGTCCCTGCACTGAGGGAAGGGAACTGCAGCTCTTGAGTCACTTGCAAGTTCTTCAAACAAAGCTTTTTTTCTTTTTCTTTTTTTTTTTTTTTTTGGCCTCCACACCCTGTTACCCTGTGGTTCTGTGTCCTGTTAGAGCAGATTGCAGAAATTCTCATTCCCTTATTCTTGGCCCCTTTATTATTTTCCTCTGAATCACTGCTTTATTTTGGTTGTGTCCCAGAGCAGAACTGTGACATTTTCTGGTTTAAAAATAGCAACTGAGGGGAAAAAAAGGTACAAGCAAGGTTTGTTTTTCATAGGTTTTGCTTTCAAAATTGCTGCAAGGTCTGGTGGAGAGCACAGCCATGCAAACACTGAATCAGCAGAAGGGCACAGATCTGTGATGAACACAGGAATTGTGGCTGCTGCAAGGGAAAGCAGGAACCTCTTCTGCTGGGCTGGTGGAGCAGAAATGCAGATGCATGCATGGCCTTGTGCTGCCATGTTTGGGAATTGCCCTCTTTGGGCTGCTTTGGGGCATCAGAGTTTTCAGTAATGATTTTAAGAATTGTTTCAAGTGGATCATTACCATTGGTACTTCTGCTACAGGGAGTAGCTGTGAACAATACTCCAATAACTCAGCAGCAAGAATTCAAGGGTGTAGAAAGGCTGAGGAAAGGGTTGTAGAAGGGAAGGTAAAGAAATAGATGATGTCTGAAAAAATAAAAGCGAGTAGGGTGATTTTGGATCAGAAATAAAGGGAGTAAAGAAACAGTTTCCCTTCACATTCCAGCTATCTATACAGGGATATGGATATAAATATGTTTAATCTCCTGCTACCATTCACATTGTAGCAGCACCTCTGAGTTTCAGTTCTGTCTCAAGACATCTGTGTGCTAACACAGACCAAAAAGACTCTCCCTGCCCTAAATAATTTTTTCTGACTAGTACAATGTGATATTAGCAGGGCTTTGCAGCCACAAGAATCAGCTGTAAAAGGATGCTAAATCTAGGC
This sequence comes from Agelaius phoeniceus, assembly GCF_051311805.1. NCBI lineage: Eukaryota > Metazoa > Chordata > Aves > Passeriformes > Icteridae > Agelaius > Agelaius phoeniceus. The sequence continues at coordinate 660,822 of NC_135282.1, read as the reverse complement.
CACTGCAAAAGAACCCAGTGAAATAAGAGGAGGGATGGAAAAGGAAGGAAAGGGAAACAAGATTATCACTGGGAAAATATGTCCCACTTTTGAGGGTTTTCTTCCTTGTACTCCACTCAGAAAAGGGCACAGGTGAGGATGAGCCACAGCACAAAAAATGGCACCAGGATAGCATGAGAAGCCTCAGCCAAAGGTTTGTGAGAGCATCAGTGTGGCAGTGCTGTGCCAGCACTGTGGCAGTGCTGCAGACAGAAGTGTTCACTGGCATTAGGGGTGATGAAAAGATTTTTCACCAGTGCATCGGTGGGACCTGGAGACTCCAGGTGACCTGAAGAGGAGCAGGGTGGCCCCAGCACACCCTTGCTTGCCCCCAGCTGTCCCCAGTGCCTCAGCAGGGCCAGTTCCAGCCTCTCCCACCCACCAGCTCTGCCCACAGGGCCCCGTGGCTGCGGCAGGAGTGGGAGCAGATGCTGTGCAAGTTATTAAGTGTCACTTTCAATTCAGCCTGACAAGAATGAGTTAATGGAGGAGCTCCGTTACAATGGCAGACAGGAAAATAAAAGCCACACTGAATCCACTCTCCTTGTCTCCCTTGTTTTCAAAGACAGTGCTCCTGGCATAACACAGAATGCCCTGTTCATTCATTTGCTGATAATGCTGCTCCCTCTGGGGTGAGCACAGCTCCTTCATGGATATAGAGTAACTTATTCAACCACAAAGGGAAACCTCTTCCTTCCTTTAAATTGTTCACAGGCTACCAAAGCAGCTACTGACGATGACCTACATATTGCTGGCTACTTTTCTCCTAATAGCATTGAAAAACCGAGATAACAATCTTGTTTTTTCAAGTGCTTAAGATCTTATTGCTTCCATCCTTGTTTCTGCCAACTAAAACTAGGGGTTATATTGTGCTGTGTGAGTCTACACCAGGGAATTTTAGAAAGTGCTTGACCTGGGTTATGATCTCTATATTTATAGTTATAAATACAAATTAGCAGGTTTAATAAGCCAGACAGAGAGCATCAGACAAAACTGGTCTTCAGTTTTATCACTGGAAATGTGGAAATCTTGGACTCAGACCAAGAAGTTCACTGCAAAATGGAATAACTAAGAGTAGGCTTTGGCCTTCTAGTCAAGCTTGGATGAAATTGCAGGGTTTTCTTGTCATTTGTTGTGCTGATTTTAAATCACATAGACTCGTGTCATTGATTGGTTCCTGTCTTACACCTTCCCAAAGTTCAGCCCCAAATTGCTCTGAGAAGTGCTTGATTGTGCTCTGCAGTGCTTGAGGAGTGCTGTGTCTCAGACCACTGTCCTGCAAAAGTGCCTGTGTACATTATTTATTTAATATTTAATTAGTACTTCAAGAGACTTGAGAGAATTCTGTACATGTTTAAAATTGAGTACACGTGCAAGAATTTGGAAGTGTGTGTGTCTGTGTATTGTCATATGAAGGTTTTTTTCTGCACCCAAGGGATTTTATGTTTTAAAGTGAGAGTTTAGACAGCCAGAATTCTACAGACCCTCGGATTCAGCTGTAATTGCACATTTGCAGTGTGGCAAATGGCATGGCAGCATCATGCAGGAACAGGCATGTCTTGGTAGGAGGTTTCCTTCATTCCTCTTGCTCCAAAGCTTTCTTGAAAGACAATTTCCTTAATGGCTGCAGCTTCCTCAGAGGTGCTGCCAGAGTGCTGGGAATGCCCAGCTGGGCACCGGGCAGGAGCAGTGGCAGCAGTGTCCCCGTGTCCCTGCTCTGTGTCCTGGGAACAGTGGCCAGCCCCGGATCTTTCTCATTGCCCCAGCCCTGCAGCACCGTGGGCTGTCCTCTGGCACTCCAGAGATCAGCTGAACCCTTGGGAGATCCCCATCCTCTTGGGCTTTTCTCAACAATGTCCTGTCCTGTGAGCTGACAGCCCTGAGGCCGCTGTGTTCGTGTCCCTGAGCCCTTCTGGCTCTGTCTGAGGGAGCTGCACCCGAGCACATCTGCTGAGCCATGAAGTCAGCAGCATGCACAGTGCTACAAGAACCACCTACACCGCTTGCTGGAGGTTGTTCTTAAATTTCAAAGACTGCCTGACAGGACTTCTTATCAACTGCCCTTCAGTTTCCAGCTAGAACTCATTTTCATCTCCTAGCTCAGCCCACTGGAGGTTTTTTCTGGGGGCGATGTGCATTTAAAAGCCTGAAAAAAGTGAATTCTTTTGAAAGCAGCAACACCCCTCATCTTCCTTAGAAGTAAGTACATATAGATTCAAAGCCATGTGCTTTTAAAACTCTCTTTAGTCCCATTCTTCCCTTCCAAGTTGCCCTTGATTTTGCCTCTTTGTTGCTGATTCCTCCCCGCTCCCTTTAGCACTGTCCCTGATTTATGTGTCAGCGCTGAGTGCATCTGATCAAAACATGGCAAAGTTGCTGGTTCAGCACTCGCAGCAGGGGATGCAGAAATGGGCTGTGTCTAATCCCACTCTGTGCTCCTGCCACAGCCCCGGGAGCTGCCAGCTGGAATCTGGGAGATAATGGCAGGTGCTCAGAGCTCATGGGCAGCACAGGATGCTAAACCAGCTCCTCACCCAGCCTGCTCAGGCTTTCACATGGAAACTGCATTGGTCTCGAGCCACAACCTGCTTTAAAGAGTGTGCATGGTGCTGCAGGAAGAGCAAGCAGGCTCCAGAGGCACGTCTGGGGGTGTGATTGTACTAAATTATATCTATATTCACTTCTGCTTAGAATGGAGCAGCTCTAAGAAGCTGAACTAGGTAGGGTGGTGGTTTTTTTAACTTCAGCCCAAGAAAATTTTGTGGGAGGAGTCACTTTGGAAAGGTGGGAAAGCCTTTACCCTCAGGTTGCCTCAGTAAGAAGCTCCCGCTGTGATACTTGAAAGCCCAATAGACATGTCTGAATTTATAATACACTCTTGAAGTATTCATTCATAATCCTGTAGGGATTTTCAAAGCCACAAAGAGGATGTATTTCTTTTAACTGGCTACAGGGAAAATATTAGTTCCTGCTGTAATAAACAAATAGTCTATTTTGGTGCAAGAGGAAAAATGTGAAGAGTCAGAGCAACGAAAGGGGAACAGTTTTGACACTCTTGGAAGTTCCTGTTTTTCTAAAATATATGATACACCATGAACTATCTCCCCCTCTTCCTTTACTCCTTGAAAGTTCACTGTTATAACCTGGTGCTCACCGGTGTGACTCAAAGCCACTGCATTCCTACCAGGTAAACTCTTTAGCCAGATGACTGCAATTAAAGGCAATACTGAGATAGAAAAAAGACAAATGGAACAGAAGGACTATTTTGCCCTTGTCTGATTTGTTTCCCAGTCTCCAGGCACATCCAAAGGAGGATTTGTGGCATTGCACCTATTCTTCATGCATGTCTGTTTGCCTCCACAGCTTTGTGTGGGCTTGTGCAGAGCACTGAGTGTGGTCAGCAAACACAGGCCTGGGCCAGAGGGGTGCTGTGCAGAGCCTGGGAGCAGCAGAGTCCTTATACAAAGGGATTCTGTTGCCATCAGGCTAAAACTGAGCTTTTGTTACTGAAAAAAAAGAGTAAAATAGTAGTAATTTCTAATCAGTCATTCAATTCCTAACCCTTGTCAGCACAGAACTCCTGCAGACTTCTACCTCTCTTGCAGCATGCTGAGACAAGCCCTTAATGTACCCTGTGGATGCTGGAATTTCAGCAGCATCCATCCTTTGTGCCTCATGTGCACATGAAGGGAATTTCATAAACAAGCACAGACCCTTGCTGGCAGCTGAGCTGCTTGCAAACACTTTACCCCCAGCTCACAGTGGCATTCTGAAAGAAGGGCTCCATCCCACTCTCTGCTGCTGTTGTGAATGATGAGATTTGCTTTTAGAAATAGGGAAGGAGACAAATTTCAGTTTGTTCTTAAACTTCTCTTCTTTGTCTTTTCTATAGCATTTCATATACTTCTTATTCTATTCTTCAGAGGAGGCACAAAGGCTGCTTAAATTCAGCAGCCAGAGCAGCCAGGGGAGGAAATGAGAAAGAACAGTTGACCTAAGGGCAGCCAAAGGCAGCTTGGAGCAGGCACAGCGTAAATTCACCCGTTTTGGTGAGGAGAGCACAAAAAGCTCCACTCAGAAGAGAGCGTGGAGCACCCTGTTCCTGCTGGAAGCACCAGGGAATCCTGTGATGAGTGAATGAGGTCAGGACCGAGCTGAACCTGTTACATCCCCACATTTCCTGCAGCACAAGCTGGTTTTGCTAGAAGTCTGTTAATCCATTGTGGAGCCAATCCAGTTCTGTTAAGCTTGTGAAATCAGAGCCTGAGGTGGAATAGATGCAGATCATCCTGTGTGCCCACATCAGAGATCCTTCCCAAGATACCCATCTAAGAGCAGATACTGGAGAGAGAATTACCCTGCCTGAATAACTACTGGGTTTAGCTGCTCTGAATTACAAAAGCCTTCCCTGCAAAAGGGAACTCAAGTTTCCCTGGATGACCACGCTTTAATTATACACCAGAGCAGGGCCAGCATTCTCATTGTTGTGCTGTAATTTTACATTCTGTCAGGCTTGATGAATTAACGTGCACTGCTGCCAGTGTGAGGGAGCACAAACAAAGGTATTGTAGTCACCAAAATAAACGTGACATGAGAAAAGCTTGGGGCAGCACAGGGGAAATTGGTGGGCTAAGCTGAGCACTGGAACTCCTTATCAACAGAGGGCAAGGTTTGTTAAATTTACAGTAAATAACAAAGCAGGCAGCACGCAGGTGGAGGCTGCAGACTGCAGCGTAAGCACTTCAAATTCACCACGGCAAATTCCCTCTGCCATCTGAGCTCCCAGCGCCCAGCCTGACTCACTGATCCGGAGCTGAGGAGCAGCAGGCTCTTATCTGGGGAAGTCACTGTCAGCCCAGCTGGGAGCAGCACACTGCGAGCAGCATTTTCCTCTATAAACACATTAATTGGAGTCCCTGTCCCTGCTCTCCATGGGCAGGACTTGCAGGGCTAATGGGAGCTCTGCAGCTTGTCAGCCTGCTGCAAACATCCCTGCCTGGGCTCACTGCAAGCTCAGCTGCCTTTCCTGTGTGCACGCTCACCAACAGCTTCTCCTCCTGGAAAATGATGTTCTTACTTCTGTAGTAATGCAGGGACTGAGGGGAAACCTGCTCTGCCAGGGCCAGGTTCAAAATGCCCAAAATGTCATTGCAGGCTGTCACAAAAGACAGAACCAGGCACTTGGCTGTTGAGAGATTCTCATTTGCAGCACAGAACTTTATGAATTATAATGGTCACTGAGGAAAATGGGATTTTGGCTAGAAGACAGTAGAGGTCAGTAGGCATTTTTTACATTGCAGAAATCAGTGTTTGCAATGGTGGTAAACTAATGTACTTGGACTCCATTCTGGATTTTATAGTATTTTGGATGAGTAGCAGGTTGAAAGGGGTCATGGAAATACAGATACAGGAAATCTACAGATATACTGGTATTTATTCTGCTGCAGGTTTGCTTCCAAGCCCCACTGAAAGAGAAGCTGGTGGTTATGTAGAGTCCCAGACAAATCTGCATATGCCAACCTGGCTTTATTTTAGGAGATGCAAAGACATTTTACAGCTGTGAATTTCACCTTGGCCTGTTTTTCTAGTCTTTATAAACTGGCACTTTGCCTGGATACCCAGACATTTAAACTGTTTCTTAACTGCTGAAAGTCAGAAAGTTAGCAGTATATTGTTTGTGAGCAACTTCAATGGTCATGCATATTTTATGTAATCATTTTCCATCTTAGTGAACTTAAGTCCACATTGAAATCCTCTAATATGAATTCTGCTATTTAATCTTCATCAGGGTGTCTTTTCTTCTCTCTCCCTTAAACCAGTGTGGATTAAAATAATTACTTTTGTTTAGTTGGTGATCAGAGACTCACCTGGCCTGTCTCTGCAGGTCAGTGTTTGCCCAGGTCAGTGTTTTCCCCAGAGGCAGCTCCTGTGCAGTGCCCTGGGAAGCTGTGCAGAGCCTGTGCCCCAGCTAGAACGAGATTACCTGGGCCATTTGTCACTCACAACCTCTGTGGGGCTCCAGCGGGGCAGGAAATTACTGCCAGAGGAAAATGAGCAAAGCAGAGAGGATGGACACCTCAAAAGACAAAGATTTGCTCTGTCACAGCTGCCATGAGCTAACCAGATCCCACTGAGGAAGGGGGCAAACATCACTGGGGAAGTTGGAGCCAAAGTTGAGGGAAAGCAAACTGAAATTCAAAAGGGAAAAGAAAGCCCATGGATGTGGCAGCACAGGTGCAGGTGGAAGCTGCAGATCTGCTCCCAGGAATGCAGCTCACCCTGTGGGCTCCAGGGCTGGCACCATCCATGGGCAGGGCTGGCTCTGCAACCCATTATTAAAGGTGATCAGCATTAGCCCTGCTGTCATCCGTGCTTAGAAATCTGATCATGTTTACTTTGAAACAGGCTTTGTTCTTTGGGGTGAGAACTTGAAATGTGGCAGGAGGACGTTCTGCACCTCCTCCCCTGTGGGCAGCAGGGCTGGTCCCTGCTCCTGCACCTCCCTGTGCTGCTGGGGTCACACTGCCATGGCAATGGCCTCAGCCCTGGGCATCACTCCTGGCATGTGCTGATCACAACACTGCAGTGTTAGCTGGGAAAGCACAGAAATTCACAAATGAAGGGCTTGATGGGTTCTCTTAGGTTTCCTTCTTCAGTCCTCAGCTCACTCTCTTCTGGCAGTGCTGTAACACCTTTTCCTTTGGCTCAGTTCCTTCCTGCCTTTGGGAAAATGATGCTTACACAAACAATCTTCCTCTCCTTCTCCAAAATAGTTGAAAATCATGAAGTAGAACTTTGAATCAGGAAAGTGAGAAATGTTTTAGGACAGACATTGTAAATATGAGAGCCATGCCCCCAAGGGTGTGACTACAATAAAGTGTCACAGAGTTAAGAGCAGCCGCCATCCTCACAGGACACAAGGTTATTTGTAAAATAAAACCCCAAACTTAAGAGCCACAGCAATGGGAGAAGCTAACCAATCACTAAAACAGACATTATGTGGATAAAACTAGCACCAGCCTTAAAAGGGGGTTGTGTTTTAAGATATCTGGCTAATTGTTACCTTTTTCTGTTCTGCATTATCAACTCTTACTACTCTCAGTGACCTTTCCTAAAGCTTTGTGCAGCCCAGCCAGCACATTCTGGCTGCACCTTTGAGAGAGCTTTGCTTCAGGATGGTGAGATTCCCTCTTACCCTCACTGCCAGAGCAGCCTGTACCCTGTGCACGTCCAAGTGAGCAAATGGGATTGAGGGGAGTCACCTCCAGTGATAAATCCACCAAAGGGGGAATGCTGGGGGCTGCTGACACTTCATGCCCAGGCTGGTTTCTATTCCTGTGGCTGGAATCCCCCATTAATGCAGGGCATGAATCAAGGGTGACTGTGGAGGGACAGATGGTGCTGGGTCTGACTGTGATTCAAATGAGACATCCGTGGTGTGGGAGCCTTGTTGCTATTTCTGTGCACCAGGCTAAATGACAGTCTCCTAGGGAAATTCCATTTGGCACTCACTGCTCCTGTCCCTTCCTGACTTCCAGGTGTTCCCTGTCAGATGAATGCCAGAGGAGGCTGCAGGTGGGGCCCTGTGCTGTGTGATTTGGTATCACAGCGTGGCACTGGGAGACTGCCCCGAAGCAGCTTTCCACATGAAGGTGTCCACATCCCACCTCTGGGATAAAGGTGAGCAGCTTTCTGCTGAGGTATTTCCACATGAAGGTGTCCACATCCCATCCCTGCTGCTGCCAGCCCAGGGATAAGGGTGAGGAGATAAATGTGCTGTGTGTGCTGTGTGTGCTAAGTGTGCTGTGCTGGGCTGTGTGTGCTGTGTGTGCTGTGCTGTGAAAAAACACCAGGAGCAGAAGTGCTGACTGCTTCCGAGTTCTGGCTCCTGGTCTCCTTTCTGTCTTGCCCCTAATGAACATTTAATTGGCTAAAGCTCTGATTATCCCTACAGTGAGCTGGCAAGCCCAGATAACTGTCTAGATTCTTAGATGATATAAATAGGCACAGTTCCAGGGAGCTGAAGGGAAAAATGCTGATTTACCCAGCTGAAAGCTTGGCCTGGTAATTCAGTGGTTTTGCATTTTATTCTTTTTTCCCATGTGGAGCTGTATTCCCAACTGCATGCAGATGCTTCCTAACCCTCAGCTTTGGGATGGCAGCCTGCATCTACCTGATGTGTCCTCTTCCATCCTGCAGCTTTTTAGAAGACAAAAGGAAAGAGGATTTCTTCTTGTTAGATATTTTCTAATAATCTTGTGACAGTGGAGAATCCCTATAGCTACAAGTTTGATCTCTATGTCTATGTGTATAAACTTCTAGGGAATAGATGAGAGGGCAGCAAATGCTATTCAAAAATAAATACTATAATTCCTGGGGATTGAGTTCCAGCAGAACTAGTTGTGTATTGGAAGCAGCTTTTTCTGATAGCACTTAGACACCCAGGTAATCTCAAGCTTCCTGCCAAATCCACAGTCTTCTGCAAAAGATTTTTTTAGGGATACCAATTTATATCCAAAAGCCTCTGCATGCATTGACGAATATTGGAAATTACTGACTTGGTTGCAAAAACATGTGGATGTGTGTGAGTAGAACTTGATTGTCTTTTGATGTTTTTGCCTCCAGATTTTTCAGTTGAAAAAACCAAAATGAAACCCAACCAAAGAAAGCACCATATGAAGTGAACAGAAAGCAACATTTGTTAGTGTTCCTCTCCCTTGCACAGGTGAGTGCAAGAACACCAGCCCTGCCTGAGCAGAGGTGGCAGGGAGCACTCACAGCTGTCCCATGGCACAGAACCCAGGTGCTCAACTTCAGACACCTTGGAGAAAGAAACCCAAGGGAAGATTCTTGGTGATGGGAGCCCAAAGCTTTTTGGAGGGACAAAAAGCATTTAAACTGCTGTTACTGTGGGGCGTGCAGGAGGGCTTCAGCTGCTGCAGCCCTCAGAGGTGCCTGGGGACAGGGACAGGGACAGGGAGGCTGCCCCTGCTGCAGGGACCTCTGCAGGCGGTGGCCGGGAGGCTCTGGGGGCTCCGAGCAGCCGTGCCCGGCTCAGGTGAGGATTCCTGATGGTGCAGACATGGGATCAGGCTGGGCTGCACCCGAGGAGCCTGCAGCAGCAATGCCCTCTCAGAGCCAGCCTGGGCTCAGCTCATCCCCAGCAGGGACCAGCTCTGCTCACACAGCTTCAACACCAGAGGGTTTGCAGAGCCAGCCTGGGCCCAGCTCATCCCCAGCAGGGACCAGGACCAGCTCTGCTCACACAGCTCCAACACCAGAGGGTTTGCAGAGCCAGCCTGGGCTCAGAGCTCATCCCCGGCAGGGACCAGCTCTGCTCACACAGCTCCAACACCAGAGGGTTTGCAGAGCCAGGCCGGGCTCTGAGCTCATCCCCGGCAGGGACCAGCTCTGCTCACACAGCTCCAACACCAGAGGGTTTGCAGAGCCAGGCTGAGCTCTGAGCTCATCCCCAGCAGGGACCAGGACCAGCTCTGCTCACACAGCTCCAACACCAGAGGGTTTGCAGAGCCAGGCTGGGCCCAGCTCATCCCCAGCAGGGACCAGCTCTGCTCACACAGCTCCAACACCAGAGGGTTTGCAGAGCCAGGCCGGGCTCAGAGCTCATCCCCAGCAGGGACCAGCTCTGCTCACACAGCTCAGACACCAGAGGGTTTGCAGAGCCAGCCTGGGCTCAGCTCATCCCCAGCAGGGACCAGCTCTGCTCACACAGCTCCAACACCAGAGGGTTTGCAGAGCCAGCCTGGGCTCAGCTCATCCCCAGCAGGGACCAGGACCACCTCTGCTCACACAGCTCCAACACCAGAGGGTTTGCAGAGCCAGGCCGGGCTCAGCTCATCCCCAGCAGGGACCAGGACCAGCTCTGCTCACACAGCTCCAACACCAGAGGGTTTGCAGAGCCAGGCTGAGCTCAGAGCTCATCCCCAGCAGGGACCAGGACCAGCTCTGCTCACACAGCTCCAACACCAGAGGGTTTGCAGAGCCAGGCTGGGCCCAGCTCATCCCCAGCAGGGACCAGCTCTGCTCACACAGCTCCAACACTGCAGACATTTGGGGAATGCACTGGAGCTGTGTCCAGTCCTGATCAGCCTCAGCAATCCCCCTTTTGCCAAACTGCACCCTGTCACTCCCCTGACTAATCCTCTCCTTAGCTGCCTTAAGTTAACACCTCCTTAGTTCAGAAATTGGCTTTTTTAGATTTATACTCCACTAATTGGCTTTTTCACCCTCTGAACACTTTCTGCTTCCTCCTGCATGCACCCCAGCCCCTTTCAGCACCTAATCCCCTCTTTCCACACTTCAATCCCACCATTCTCTTTTCCCTTCTTTTTATTTCCTCCCCAAATGAGCTCCTTCTCTTTTGCTACAACCCCCGAGGCTCTGGTGTTAAAAATCTCTGTCTTATGTTTTGGTGTTAAAAATTTCTGACTTTCCCTGACTTTCATTACCTGACACTTGTAAAATGGGCTCTGATCCTGTGAACGTGTATGGACACGCCAGGCTCAGGCTGGATGCAGTGAGACCACTGCCTGTGTTGCCAGTGTTTATGGTTTCAGCAAGAGTTGCACGATATTTATGTCTCTGAAAATCCCAATTTAAGGAGCCCTTGTTAGACAGGTTCTGCTTCACATAGGGGAAAAAAAATAAAAGAGAAGCGGTAATTTCTAGTCCTCCTAGTTGTAGAAGCAGCTAGGAAGTGTAAATCATATAAATCTGAGAGTCAGAGGGAAAAATAAAAATAACTCAATTGTCTCTCCATGTATTTCAAATCTCTTCCCTGTAATCTCATAATCTTATTGAAGCTGATCCAAATTTTGAATACCTGCAGTTGGCAATGCTGAGCATGCAGTTAAACATGTTTGGGATTATTTGCACTCACTTATTAAGTTATCACTGGCTTTTCCTAAACAGAAACCAAATAAGTCAGAAAGATGGATTGCCTATACAGTAACAGAACAATGCTGCACCCAGGGCAGACAAAAGACTCAAAGAAAGGAAAACAGAGCACCAAAGCTGTGCTGTTCCAAAAGGATATTTTAGGAACATCTGGTCTCTACTGGAAGAAGCATTTCTCCAAAAATGGGGAAAAAAATCAAACAAAAAAGTAAAATCTTTACATGTATTCAAAAGCAAAACTTTAACGAACAGGCTTTGATCTGCAAATGTAATTAGCATTAGAATTAGAGATGGAATGGAGATTTGTCTAAAAGCATTAATTCAAATCCCACGCCTGATATTTTCCTATCACTGCTGTAATTCTAACAGTGCCTGTGGCAGATTCAGAAATCAGAAGAAAGGGACAAGGGCAGTAGGTCTCCCACTAGCAAAAAAAAAAGGGGGGTGGTGGGAGTGAGGAAAAAGAGTGTGAGATGGAATTAATCTATAACATCCCCAACCCAACTCCATTTCCAATGTATGAATTATTTATCTCCCAATCTCCAAACGCCAATATCTGTGTGCACCATTACTTTGATCTCCTGCTGCTCCCCAGCACTGCAGTGCCAAACTGAGAGGGCTGTGCAGAGCCACAGGCTGCAGGTAGGTTCCTCTTCCACATCCCAAACCCCAGTTTGGAAAGCTCTGGGATAACAGGCTGACATTGGGTTCCTCTTCCACATCCCAGAGCTCTGGGATAACAGGCTGACATTGGGCTCCTTTTCCACATCCCAAACACCAGTTTGGAAAGCTCTGGGATAACAGGCTGACATTGGGTTCCTTTTCCACATCCCAGAGCTCTGGGATAACAGGCTGCAGGTAAATTCCTTTTCCACATCCCAAACCCCAGCTGTGGAAAGCTCTGGCTTAGCCCCTTTTGCTGGGGCTCCCTGCTCACTCTCTGCTGGCACTGTGTGTCACTCCCTGTGCTCAGGTGGCCCTGGGGCTCCTGTCACCCCAGGCAGCAGGGCTGGCTCTGGTTCAGTGGCCCTGGGGCTCCTGTCACCCCCAGGCAGCAGGGCTGGCTCTGGTTCAGTGGCACTGGGGCTCCTGTCACCCCAGGCAGCAGGGCTGGATTGGTTCAGTGGCACTGGGGCTCCTGTCACCCCAGCAGCAGGGCTGGATTGGTTCAGTGGCACTGGGGCTCCTGTCACCCCCAGCAGCAGGGCTGGGTTGGTTCAGTGGCACTGGGGCTCCTGTCACCCCCAGCAGCAGGGCTGGGTTGGTTCAGTGGCACTGGGGCTCCTGTCACCCCCAGCAGCAGGGCTGGGTTGGTTCAGTGGCACTGGGGCTCCTGTCACCCCCAGCAGCAGGGCTGGCTCTGGTTCAGTGGCACTGGGGCTCCTGTCACCCCAGCAGCAGGGCTGGCTCTGACTCAGTGGCACTGGGGCTCCTGTCACCCCCAGCAGCAGGGCTGGGTTGGTTCAGTGGCACTGGGGCTCCTGTCACCCCAGCAGCAGGGCTGGCTCTGACTCAGTGGCACTGGGGCTCCTGTCACCCCCAGCAGCAGGGCTGGCTCTGGTTCAGTGGCACTGGGGCTCCTGTCACCCCAGGCAGCAGGGCTGGGTTGGTTCAGTGGCACTGGGGCTCCTGTCACCCCCAGCAGCAGGGCTGGCTCTGACTCAGTGGCACTGGGGCTCCTGTCACCCCCAGGCAGCAGGGCTGGCTCTGGTTCAGTGGCACTGGGGCTCCTGTCACCCCCAGCTGCTCTCTCCACACCCACCCCGAGGCTCAGAGCCTTTCCATCCAGGCTATATTCCTATATTCCCCCTGGAAGAGGTGGCCAGGCTGCTGCTCCCACACAGCTCAGGAGCAGACACCTCTCCATCTCCCCTTTCTGGCCAATTCTTTTTGTAAATTGTGCTCTCTTTCAAACTGGAAGAAGACACATGGGGATTATGCACTTATGAGAGGGATTTGACCAAGCATTTATAGTTTTCAAGTCAATATTTTAATTGCTATTACTATTATTAAAATTGAAGTTTTGCTTGATCTTGTTACAGTTTTTACCTTTTTTCATTCCCTAAGAAAGAAAATAACTTTAGCAGGAACAAAGGCTGAGAGGCTGAGCAAAAGGCAGCCATAAGAGTCTTATCAAAGCCCCAACAGAGTGGGAATAATTATTCACACTCTGTTGGGGGTTCTAGAAAGACCATCTGAGGAAAAGGATCACTCAGTCTTTTCAACATGTGAAATTAAAGAAAACCACTGGAAATTCAGTCCAGGCTTGGGAGGGGGAAGTCTGCCTTGGCACCCCTGGCCAGGCAGGGCTGGGAGGAGCCCACACCCCACGGACCCTGGGCTTCTGTGGGCTGGCAGCTCCTCACCAGGGTTTGTCAGCCAGGGCAGGGACTGAGCCCAGGCTTCATTTCTTATGGTGTGGGAGGGAAGATTCCGGTCTGAATTCATACAAAAGAAGCCAGAGCAGAGCCTAAAGCCCTAAAGCCAGTCCTGCACTGGCCAAAACCAGTGAAAGAGGTGATGTGATGAAGTTCTGTACCTGTTCACATTTAGCAACCCAAAGAACAAACAGAATCTGAACTCCTCGCTGATCTGTGCCTCGTTACAGAATATTTTGCTGTTTCACTCTGTGCATTTGCTGCTCTGCTGGCCTTGCCAAGCTGTGACAAATGGCAGGAGACAAAACCAGAGGTTTGGGAAGAGTTGTGGAGGCTGGAGGCAGAGGAGAGCCCAGCCTGCCCCACCAGCTGCCTTTGCCATTGTATGGACTAAATCTTGTTGGGTTTGTGTGGGGAAAATTGCAGATCCCCAGCACAAAGTTTTCCCCGCAGGGCTAGCTGAGCTGTGGTATAAATGTGCTGTGTACCAAGGGAAAAATACTCTTGGGTGTCAAAAAGTTGTTGGTGTTGCTTTGATTATTTAAAAAAAAAATACTTTCAAAGTGAAAAAGAGAATTTTTTTTTTTAATCTTAAAGGGAATAAAAAGCAGGAGGGAGTTGCTTTCCTTAGTCTATATGCCCTTTAAAATCCAGCACAGAATACCCCATTCATTTATCCTCCCTTTCCCAGCATCAGTTTTGAAGCATGCCTGTCACCCTGCAGATGTGCAGGTGACATTCTCAGACCCAGAGCTGCAGGAATGAGGGACATTTCCCCCTTGCAGCAGCTGGGGTGAGCTCATGGCAGAGGCTGAGCAGAGGGAGCCCAGGTAGGGCAGCTCTGTGCCTGTTGCTGCCCCAGAGCAGGGATGTGTCCCCAGAGCAGGGATGTGTCACTGCTGTCACCCTGTGCTGTTCCTGTGCCTGTTCCTGTGCCTGTTCCTGTTCCTGTGCCTGTTCCTGCCCCAGAGCAGGGATGTGTCCCCAGAGCGGGGATGTGTCCCTGCTGTCACCCTGTGCTGTTCCTGTGCCTGTTCCTGCCCCAGAGCAGGGATGTGTCACTGCTGTCACCCTGTGCCTGTTCCTGTGCCTGTTCCTGTGCCTGTTCCTGCCCCAGAGCAGGGATGTGTCCCCAGAGCAGGGATGTGTCACTGCTGTCACCCTGTGCTGTTCCTGTGCCTGTTCCTGTGCCTGTTCCTGCCCCAGAGCAGGGATGTGTCCCCAAAGCGGGGATGTGTCACTGCTGTCACCCTGTGCCTGTTCCTGTGCCTGTTCCTGCCCCAGAGCAGGGATGTGTCCCCAGAGCGGGGATGTGTCACTGCTGTCACCCTGTGCCTGTTCCTGTGCCTGTTCCTGTCCCTGTTCCTGTGCCTGTTCCTGTTCCTGTTCCTGCCCCAGAGCAGGGATGTGTCACTGCTGTCACCCCTGTGACTGTCCCTGTGCCTGTTCCTGTCCCTGTTCCTGCCCCAAAGCAGGGATGTGTCCCCAGAGCGGGGATGTGTCACTGCTGTCACCCTGTGCTGTTCCTGTGCCTGTTCCTGCCCCAGAGCAGGGATGTGTCACTGCTGTCACCCTGTGCCTGTTCCTGTTCCTGTCCCTGTCCCTGTGCCTGTTCCTTGCCCAGAGCAGGGATGTGTCCCCAGAGCAGGGATGTGTCACTGCTGTCACCCTGTCCCTGTTCCTGCCCTAGAGCAGGGATGTGTCCCCAGAGCAGGGATGTGTCACTGCTGTCACCCTGTGCCTGTCCCTGTGCCTGTTCCTGTGCCTGTTCCTGTGCCTGTGCCTGCCCCAGAGCAGGGATGTGTCACTGCTGTCACCCTGTGCCTGTGCAGGGATGTGTCCCCAGAGCAGGGATGTGTCACTGCTGTCACCCTGTGCCTGTCCCTGTCCCTGTGCCTGTTCCTGCCCCAGAGCAGGGATGTGTCACTGCTGTCACCCTGTGCCTGTTCCTGCCCCAGGGCAGGGATGTGTCACTGCTGTCACCCTGTGCCTGTCCCTGTGACTGTTCCTGTTCCTGCCCCAGAGCAGGGATGTGTCACTGCTGTCACCCTGTGCCTGTTCCTGTGCCTGTTCCTGCCCCAGAGCAGGGATGTGTCCCCAGAGCAGGGATGTGTCACTGCTGTCACCCTGTGCCTGTTCCTGCCCCAGAGCAGGGATGTGTCACTGCTGTCACCCTGTCCCTGTTCCTGCCCCAGGGCAGGGATGTGTCACTGCTGTCACCCCGTGCCAGGGCCATTGTGAGCAGGTCAAAGCCCTGAATATCAAAGTTTTGCTGCTCACCCCTGACTGCAGGGCTCACTGCTGTGGCACAGCTCTCACCTCTGGCCTCCCCATCCTCACGGCTCCCACTTCAAAGGCTCCTGCTCGTGCAGAAAATGCCTGATTGAAGGAATGGCCAGAGCTGCACAATTATTTCAGAAAAACTCCACATTGTGTTTCAGCTGGGGACAGGAGAACTGGCCAAAGTCTGAATCTCTTTCAAGATTCAGATCTAAATCCTGAGGTTTAGAAATATGAAAGTCAAAACTACAATAGTCCAAACACACAGAGCCTATTCTTTGCACCTTGAAATGTGGAAAATTAAAGACCTGCTCTCAGTTTGACTACTCACCTTTCCATTTTCTGAGGCACCCAACAAAGTTCCCTCTGCTAATGAATACAGGTTTTGATTGTTGGATTACACAGATTATTTTCTGTCATCTTCAAGTCCTTTAAACAATTGCTGCCTTTGAAATCCCTTATGCAAGAAGCATATGACCTTACAACACTCCTATTCCTCTTTTGTGTTTAACATCACAGCCCTCTCTGTGGTTCTACACAATGTGGGGAGAGCTGCAGGTCAGGGCTGCGAGGTGATGGCTGCAAACGCAGGGCGCCCAGCTATTGAAGCTGACACAAAATACACAGAAGAAAAGAGCCTGCATGGAAAAGGCTTTAAAAGTAAACATTATTTTCTATATTGCATTTTGTTACAGTTCCTAAACCCAAGGAACAGATGGAAGTACACAGGACAGGATATAAATCAAAGGACAACAGAAAATTAAATGGAATGTAATCTCGAGTGCTGAAACAATCTCAAATTAAAACTTGCTTGAAGTGTGGTCAAGAATATCCATACTGGGTGGAATTTGTGCAGGAACCATTCCTGCCCCCCAGTCTTTCTCTTTGCCTCTCTCTCCTTTCTCTGTTCCCTGCCTTGTTCTCCTGCTTGTGCACTGACACCAGTCTCTGGTGAATCTTCCAGAAGTGTTTCAGATTTCCCCAGTGTCTTCCCTTCTAACACAATACTGAAGCTCACAAAGAGAATTACTGGGTTCTGGGATCTCTGTAGGCAGGGACAAGCAACATTCAGAGAAACTGAGGCACTGCTGGTCAGCCCCAAGGAATGTCAGGGGCCTGGTAGGGGCTGAGGAGCGTCCTCAATTCCCTGGGAAGCCACAGACTTGGTTTAAACACAAGGAAACTTTCACATATAGGGGTGAATGGTGGGTCCTTTTGTGAATGTTTATTGTGAGAATTGTTGTGCAGCACAATTCCTAGACTGGGATTTGAATGCAGAAAATGCTGTGGGCACAACAGGCTTGGAACAATAAACTCAACCTAACTTTGTCTAACTCAGCATTTAGAAATTTTATTGGCAGAGACTTGCAGAAAGGAACGAGAAATCATAATTCAGCAAATTCCTTCTATCACTGCTCAGCTTCCTATCCTTGTAGTAAATTATTCAACTCGGCAATGTCTCAGTTAGAGGAGATTAAAGGCTGGGTTCTGGCACCCTTGCTGCTGTTGGTGAGCACCCTGTGGAACGCTACAGGCACCTTCCTGAGCCTGGCACAGGCCTGTGTGCACAGAGGAGCTGCTGTGTGTGTGCTCAGTGTTCTGTGTGTGCCCAGAGCTGCTGTGTGTGCCCAGTGTTCTGTGTGTGCTCAGTGTTCTGTGTGTGCCCAGAGCTGCTGTGTGTGCCCAGTGTTCTGTGTGTGTGCCCAGAGCTGCTGTGTGTGCCCAGAGCTGCTGTGTGTGCCCAGTGTTCTGTGTGTGCTCAGTGTTCTGTGTGTGCTCAGTGTTCTGTGTGTGCCCAGAGGAGCTGCTGTGTGTGCCCAGAGCTGCTGTGTGTGCCCAGTGCTGCTGTGTGTGCTCAGTGTTCTGTGTGTGCCCAGTGCTGCTGTGTGTGCCCAGAGCTGCTGTGTGTGCTCAGTGTTCTGTGTGTGCTCAGTGTTCTGTGTGTGCCCAGAGCTGCTGTGTGTGTGCTCAGAGCTGCTGTGTGTGCCCAGAGCTGCTGTGTGTGCTCAGAGCTGCTGTGTGTGCCCAGTGTTCTGTGTGTGCCCAGAGCTGCTGTGTGTGCCCAGTGCTGCTGTGTGTGCTCAGTGTTCTGTGTGTGCCCAGTGCTGCTGTGTGTGCCCAGAGCTGCTGTGTGTGCCCAGTGTTCTGTGTGTGCCCAAGGAGCTGCTGTGTGTGCCCAGAGCTGCTGTGTGTGCCCAGTGCTGCTGTGTGTGCCCAGTGTTCTGTGTGTGCTCAGTGTTCTGTGTGTGCCCAGAGCCCAGCCCAGGACATCCTGAGAGCCCCTTTTGCTCTGTCACTCCCAGGATCAAAACTCTCTGCAAAATGCAAAATGTGACCCTTCCCCTGCCAATAGAAAGGCAAAAATGATATATCACCATAATCAGCCAGGTGCAAGTTTCCTACTAAATAAATAAATAAACTTCATGGAACTACAATTATTAAACGAAATGCATTTGACTCCACAAGCCTTTCATGGACTGGATAGCTGTTTAAACTGATAATTCTCTGCATGGAAAATTTCAGGAACAATATTTTTTTTCCTGCTGACAAGGCCTGAAAAAACAGCATGGAACTGATATTCTGCCACTGTACTCAGACCTGCAAAATTCAACAGGTGAATGTTAAAGTGATAAAATCCCCACAGAATATTTTGGAATTCAGAACTGTCAGGCAACTCACAGAAAACAACCCATATGCTCTGTAGGCACTGATGTTTCATCTCTCACTTCTCTCAGCTGCCCTGAGCTGAGAGTTATCATTTCAGCTTACTGGAAAGCACTTGATGCAGCCAGTTCCTTTTAAAATATATTTTGTTGGAAGTTGTTAGAAAATTCAATAAAGAGACTTTGATCATGATCCATTCATTGACTTTCTTGGGCTAACTTTTATATGGGATTTAAAGTGGATTTGAAGCTTCTGTTTCAAAAGCAAAGCATATTTTCCAAATTCCTGCAGTGCCTCATGGCATCAGCTTTGCTTTTGAAATAGAGAATGAGGATGCAGAGATATTAAAGCTAAGCTCAGAGAAACATGATTTTCACCCCCTCTAGAAAAACAGGAACATCCTTACTCTTCCTTTGAATACATAATTAGTGCTAATTGCAGACACATGCCAGAAATGTATGCAGCAGGACAGAGTACAGAATGCAGAGCACAGAATTTTCCTGTCAGTGCCAGGGACAAGCAAATGAAGAGCTGCAGTTTTTCCTCTTCCTGGATCCCCCTGCCACAGGCAAGACCTAAAGTGAGCACAGAGATCTTGAAGTGTTCTCCTGCCCCAGTGTGGGGTCACTGCCCCATCCTGTGCCTGACTCCCCCACTCAGGAAGGGAAGAAAATTACATAACACAGAATTCCCATTCAGCTTTTCACATCCCCCAGCTGTTCAGCAATTCCCTGGATCCAAATCAAAGCGTGCAGATGCTCTGGGGGCAGGATCTCTGCTGGTGGAATAGCTCAGGATGGAATTGCACTATGGAGAGCACTGATGGGGGCTCCAGAGTCTGCCTGGGTGTGGATCAGCTGCTCCTGTCCCTGGGTCCTTCCTGTCGCTGTGTTTCCTTTTGCTCCTATGGCTTATTTAGAAATTCCTGTGTCTCCCCCAGTCCCCCCCGAGTGACAGCAGAGCAGCAGGAGCTGAAGGAGCCCCGGAGCCAGGGAGGGGCTGTGGCCTGCAGGGCAGGAGGCCAGCAGGGAGCTCCTCCTGCACCCCAGGCTGCCTCCATCAGTGAGCCCAGGCTTTGCTCAGGTACCTCGGGTAAATCAGCTGGGTCCCGGTGTGCCAGCTGCATCTCTGAGAGTCATTTCAGCCTTGGAAATGTTGGGTGGGTCTTCCTTACTATTGTGACAGCATCTTTACATTCAGGGTCTGTACAAGTGATGGTTGCAAACCAAATGCAGCCCCAGGTTCTGGCTGGCAGGGAGCAGGCATTGTTACAGGGCTTGCACTCGTGGCTGTGGTGCCTCTCCAGGTTCCTTCCAAGAAATGGGGAACATAAACCCAAATATTTATTCCCATTAATGTATGTTTTGCCCCAGCTCTGCCTTCACATGTTTAGACTGGTTCATTTAGTTCTTCCCCCTTGCCATTTCAGACTTCTCCCACCACAGAAATTACACCACGCTGTCAGAGAGCAAGGTAGGAAGGAGCCATGGGTGAGAAGCCCCAGCTCCTTGGGCAGGGCTAAAGGAACTTTGGTGTTTCCTCCCAGGGAGGGTCCCTGGGAAGGGCTCAGGGGGCTCAGGGCTTGCAGGGCTCCTCTGTCCTGGGGGCTCTGCAGCCCCTGCAGCTCCTGCAGCTCCTGCATCTCCTGCAGTCCCTGCAGCCCCTGCCGCTCCTGCAGCTCCTGCAGCCCCTGCAGCTCCTGCAGCCCCTGCAGCTCCTGCAGCTCCTGCAGCTCCTGCAGCTCCTGCTGCTCCTGCAGCTCCTGCAGCTCCTGCAGCCCCTGCAGCTCCTGCAGCTCCTGCAGCCCCTGCAGCCCCTGCAGCCCCAGGGCCAGGCTGTGCCTGCAGCCCCTGCAGCCCCTGCAGCTCCTGCAGCCCCTGCAGCTCCTGCAGCCCCTGCAGCCCCTGCAGCTCCTGCAGCCCCTGCAGCTCCTGCAGCTCCTGCAGCCCCTGCAGCTCCTGCAGCTCCTGCAGCTCCTGCAGCCCCAGGGCCGGGCTGTGCCTGCAGCCCCTGCAGCCCCTGCAGCTCCTGCAGCCCCTGCAGCTCCTGCAGCCCCTGCAGCTCCTGCAGCTCCTGCAGCTCCTGCAGCCCCTGCAGCCCCTGCAGCTCCTGCAGCCCCTGCATCTCCTGCAGCCCCTGCAGCTCCTGCAGCTCCTGCAGCCCCTGCAGCTCCTGCAGCTCCTGCAGCTCCTGCTGCTCCTGCAGCTCCTGCAGCTCCTGCAGCCCCTGCAGCTCCTGCAGCCCCTGCAGCCCCTGCAGCCCCTGCAGCCCCAGGGCCGGGCTGTGCCTGCAGGGAGGGAACTTGTGTCCTACATTGCAATGCCCAGGAGCCTTCAGAGCTCTGCAGTGGGTTTTACAACTGTTTGTGCTACCCAGCTAAAAATTAACAAAACAAAACAAAAAGCTGGAAAAAGGGACAATTAAATGACTTAGGTTGAGATTCTCCATAATTTATTGCAGATCTATGAGAGAACACTTGTAGAACCCATTTAATTCATTTAATAGTAATGCAAACATTGATATAAATTAAAACTCCAGAACGCTTTCTCACATCTTTTCTCTCCCCATGAGAGGTGAATGAAAATGATTTATTACCCATAGATTATAATTGCTTAAAATAGGTTGTGATGTAAGAAAAAAATCTAATCCCTTCTACCAGGCAGGAGCAAAATTCTACAGACAGAGAAATTACATCTAACACCAGTGTGTTAAGGAAGAAACATTCTTCTTCTCCCTTTGGGGAAACTCTAAGAACATCTTTTTAGAACTGTCAAAATTCACAAGCTGTAATAAATTATTCTTTTTCATTACCCATTTATTAAGCAGGCTGTTTGGTATAATAGCAGAAAAATTCTGTCTAATTTTTCCAGCATTACACTACTGTGATTTCTCATTTGAAACAGACGAGTTATCAAGAGCAGTGATGTGTTTTATTCCCTACTTTGGGACCATCTTGCCTCTGAATCCTGATGAAGACAACTTGTGAAGTGTGTCAGGCTCTGTGTCAGGAGGGGCTGGCACTGCCACCCCAAGGCTGCCAGGTGGGATTAAAGTGGGCACCAGGTGCAAAATTCAGTGTGAGGTTACACCGAACATCTGAGGAAAAGCTGATCACCAAAAATGTAAGAATGTTGTAAATGCAGGCATCTCATTAACTGTAATGCTAATGTGAAATTCTGAGACTTTGTGCTGGTTAAATGGATAAAATCCTGGTTATGGAGAGGAGAAATCTGGAAAGGGGTTCTGGCTCTCTCACCCAGCTCTGGATGATTCTGAGAGAGTAATTTATTGAATGCAGTCATTGAATATATCATGAGCATATATATTCTACAATGATATGGCTATATTTATATTTTATGTATGGGTATATATATGTGTGCATGTGTATGTATATATGTACATATATATATATAATGGTAAAGGTGTGCTCAGGGCAAATCTGCCTCAGCCCTGCTGGTGAAACACCAATGACCTTGCTTTCATAAAATGAAAGTAAAAATACATATTCTTCTTCTGGTTTGCTGAAGCTGTAGTGAAAATGCACACTCTGCCCTAGGTTTGTTGTGTGCAGAGGGATCCAACGTTATAAACCACACTGCATGTGGTGATTAGAATAGCTTTATTCAGAGTATTATTATTATTATTATTATTATTGTTATTATTATTATTATTTATTTATTTATTTATTTATTTATTATTGTTATGCTCAATTGTCATGGTCCTCATTGGACTGATGCTCCCCATACTCAGGATCTGAGCTCTAACACCAGAAACAGCAGCTGCACTCCCCCTTTTGCTGCTGAGCAGGCTCAGGGATGTGCCTGGCCAGCCCCAGCCCCTCAGCTGGCCAAAGGAAACTCCTGCAGGTCCCACAGTTTCCCAGGGCTCCCCACGTGTCCCACCTGGAGCTGCACACCTGGCACCCCAGAACTGCCCCGTGCAGCCCAAACCCAGGCAGACAGGAGCAGAGGGGGCAGATGATGGCTGCAGTCACATTGTTAGGAAGCATTTGGGAGCCCTGCTGCCCCCAAAAGGGACATGCACTGAAACAAAGAGAAAATAAAAGTTACCTGTGTCCTACACCCTGCATGGGGATGGCAAGGCAGGAATGTGCCTTGCTGGCCCTGTTGGGAATGGATAAAAAGGGTGGTTCCAAAGCCCACAGTGTATCTGCACAGCCAGCAGACAGAAAGCTGCTTTCTTCACCAGGAGCTGGATTACATTTTTATAACTAATCCCTGGCTCTCGGACTGAAAAGATTTGCTAAGCCCTCACTTGCTTTCTCTCTCAGGTCTGTGCACTCCAAAAGCTTCCTTCCACCCTCTTCCTCGTGCTTCCCAAAAGCAAATGCATGGCTGTTTTTCTGAACTTACAGTACGTAACTTTGTTTGTGCCTTGCATTGTTAAACAGGATCCACAGACGGGGGAAAAACCCAACACCCAAACAACTCAGTGCTTCACTGATCCATAAAATCATTATAGGCAACATTTCAGTTTCAACAAGTGCCAAAAATTCTCCCCCCTCCCAGAATATAAAAATAAAGCAGAAACAAAAATAACAAGGCTATTAATCTTTCATTAAGTTAAAGGGATGAAAAGGAATCGCTTAAAGTATCATTCTTTACTTGCACCACAAGATTGGATGCCCCCTGCTAACTTCAAAGGCTCTAAAAGAAGCTGGTTAATATTGTTGGCACTGAACCAGAATGTGGTTTATTTTAGTTTTTCTGATTTTTTTTTTCAACAAAAGAAAACATTAAGGGTTGGACACTGATTGCTGAGGAACAGCTATTGAAAGAGGGGGCCTTTTGTACTGCTACCAGTAATATGTCAATTTTCAGACATGCAAAAGCTGCTCAAAAATGCTGTCAGTCTCTGCTCGAGGGTTGAAGTCTGTGCCACTGCTCCTGTTGGCTCTGTGCTTTCAGCTCAGGTACAAATCCCTGCCTTCCCCGTGTGCCAGAGCAGCAGCTCTGGTGAAACATGGACTTCGTGCATCCCAAGGTCCCCCATGAGCCACAGAGTCCCTCACCCGGCCCTGCCGCTCCGTTTCCATTCCTCCCCAGCCCCGAGGTCTGTGTGATTGCAAACAGAGCTGATTGCAGCTGAGGGACAATGGTGGTGTGCTGGGGCTGGGGCTGAGCTGCAGGCTGTGCCCTGCCTGGCACAGGGCAGCCAGGAGCAGGCAGGGCTCAGCAGGGGCCTGGCACGGGCTGGGGATGGGCTGAGAGGGCCTGGCACAGGTTAATGGTGATGGGCTGAGAGGGGCCTGGCACGGGCTGGGGATGGGCTGAGAGGGCCTGGCATGAGTTAATGGTGTGCTGAGAGGGGCCTGGCACGGGTTAATGGTGTGCTGAGAGGGGCCTGGCACGGGCTGGTGATGGACTGAGAGGGCCTGGCACAGGTTGGTGATGGGCTGAGAGGGCCTGGCACGGGTTAATGGTGATGGGCTGAGAGGGGCCTGGCACGGGTTAATGGTGATGGGCTGAGAGGGGCCTGGCACGGGTTAATGGTGATGGGCTGAGAGGGGCCTGGCACAGGTTGGTGATGGGCTGAGAGGTGCCTGGCACGGGCTGGGGATGGGCTGAGAGGGCCTGGCATGGGTTAATGGTGTGCTGAGAGGGGCCTGGCACGGGTTAATGGTGTGCTGAGAGGTCCTGGCACGGGTTAGTGATGGGCTGAGAGGGCCTGGTACGGGTTAATGGTGTGCTGAGAGGGGCCTGGCACAGGTTGGTGATGGGCTGAGAGGGCCTGGTACGGGTTGGTGATGGGCTGAGAGGGGCCTGGCACGGGTTAATGGTGTGCTGAGAGGGGCCTGGCACAGGTTGGTGATGGGCTGAGAGCTCAGTGCAGCCAGGCTCAGCAGTGCAGCCTCTGCAAACCCTGCTCAGGTGTGTGGACAGGCTGAACACATCTCCTGAAAGGGATTCCCTCCCTTTCCAGAGACAGAAACAGCCCAGGGCCCATCACACAGACAGCTCCAGCCTCATCCCTCAAGGGCAGAGGGAGGAAATGCAGCTGTGACCACACCAAGTGGGGTCCAGGTCCTGCCACCTGCTCTCCCTGTCCTGGCTGTGAGAAAGTTCCAGCTGAGAGTTTTATTAGGGAAATGTTCCGTGCATCTAAAAGGAGCAGGTATTTTAAAATGCAAACTGTGCAAACCCAGGGTAATTGGAAGTATCTGCTTCATTTGATCCGTTGTCATTCAGTCCCCTAAGGCAGCACTCCTGGATCTGCCCTTTCCAATCCGTATTACCAAATAAAACAGATATATCCCATTTGTCCCTGGGAAGGTTTTTTCTTCTTACATCAGGCAGAACAACTGCAAATAAATTTGGCTACATTCCCCAAAGTGTATTTCGCCCAACATCTCCCTGTCATGCTTCTATCCATTATCTCTGCCAGCTATTCCCTCTGGGCCACATTCAGCATTCATCACAAAATTTCCATGTAATCCAGCAGTGTTTGCATAAGGTGTATATACATTCCTGCATATGCCAGATATGACAGATGTCTTAAATTCCTCCTTCAAAACCCTTTGCAGGAGCTGTCTATTCTACTGTTGCTGTGATGGATAATGTCCCCCTGACTTCCAATGAATGATGTCTTCTATTTGTCTGAGCTAGTCCATAAATTTCTGGGGCAGGAGGAAAGGGCATGGCCATTTTCCCTTTTGGGTGTTTTTCAGGAGGAAGCACACGTTTCCTGACAGAACAGCAAATGGAGCTGGCTGCACTGCTGGCAAGGCAGGGTGCCCAGTGCCTCCTATTTTGAGCCACCTTTCAGCTGCTCACAGTCCTGCCAGGCTGTGTCTGTCTGTCTGTCCTGAAATGTGGGATCTCAGCCGACTGCTTCAGTCATCTGTGGCACTGAGGTGCAGGATCACAAACATTCTGGCAAACATGCTGTTGTTTGTCTGAAGGTGTGAGCTGTGAGTTTGGAATAAGTGCTGCAGGAAGGTGCATTAGGGAAGGAATAATCCTGTCCCAGCCCTGTCAGAGGGGCCATGAAGTGGGAGGAACACAGGAACACTGGAGATACAGGGAGGCCCTGAACCACTGGGGGAGGCCTGGCTTCTCTGGAAACAAATGCAATTATGTAATTATAGCTCTGCCATCATGTATGAACAGCAGGAAGCCAATGCTGCCCCACCAGCAGCACAACTCCTGGCATTTTCTTGTTTTTAAGTGCCTCAGTTCAACCCGAATTATTTTCTTCCAATGTGTTCCTCTGTGTGTGTAATAAATAATGGCAACCAATGCAAGCAATCCAAACTGCAATTATTCCATTCCAGCAGCTGTGTGAACTGCATCTGTCTCAGGTGGAATGGCTCCTGCATAACAAAAGGAATTCCTGCCCAGAAAAATTAATTTGCTGCATCTCTCAAACTTTCTGGTGGAGTCCCCAGCTGGACAGGACAGGGAACAAATTCCCCAGCAGAGTCCCTGGCCCTGAGCAGGCCTGCAGGAACGAGCACATCCCTGGTGTCCTTCCTGGACGTGGGGCTGGATCCACGCCTCACTCTGGGCAAGGTTTATCTGGAAAGGAAGGGGTTTAAGCCTGGCAAAGCAAAAAGACTTCTCAGGAGGGGAATGGCTGGTTCAGCTTGAGACAGATGCCTGTTAAATGCTCCATTCATGATAAGATCCTACAGGAGCTGCTCAGGGGTGAGCAATCTTGCTTTCCTTTCTTTCACTATCTCTGCTGAAGTTTCTTTTCCGCTTACAGAGAAGGGGAACAGTTTTCTTTTCCTTTCTTTTTTCTTTTTTTTTTCCAGTTTTTTATCACCAGCTTCAACCACAGGGTCAGCTTTGATTTGGGTGAGTCAGAAACATATTTATCTCTGAAATTCTCCTCTGTGCCTGGGAATGAAGGGTTTCTCCTCATCTCAGAAGAAAGACTCGTACTTTTAATAACAGCAGTGCCAAAAAAGAAAATAAAAGGTAATAATAGCATTTGTTTTACTTGCTACATGGTAGGCCTGATTTATATGTTGCTGGTACATGTATGATTTTAAGGGACTTCTTCAGTTTCCCTGTGACAATGTTTGTAGTTTGTTTATAGAAAGAGATCTGTGCTCCAGGCTTTGTTCTAGCTCTGCTCAGCTCCAACAGTTGTTACAGCAGATAGATTGACCCAGTGCTCACCCTGTTTAAGATGTGTTTTATTTTTGCAGGCATTCCATGTTTGCAGGAAGCACTCCAGCCTTAATCTGGACCACTTGTAGGGCAGTGAAAGGAGAAGAACAACTTTGGGAGCAATTCCCCTGGAGAGCTGTCCCTGGGAGGGCTCAGCAGTGCCTGGCTTCAGGAACTGTCTCCATGTTCCTTCATGCAGTCCCATTAAGTTCTTGCCTGCACAGTTTGCATGGTGACAGTGACTTCACTAAGTCAATTTTGCTCAGTTCTGAAATAGATTTCAATTTAATTAAGTGGTCAAAATTTAAAGTATACTTTTTCCATCTTGAAAAATAAATCCTTCATTGTAACTTCACAGAAATTGTCTATCTAGGTCTTTATTTTTCATTTGGAATAAGTCTGAGTTTTACACTCCTGAGAGATTGTTTAAGGAACCATCTCACTTATCTGCTGTAAAAACAATATTTTAAAGATGCAATTTTCTGTGAAAGAAGCTGGTTCAGCATGTAACTCTGTCTTTGATGGATCATTTGCTCAGACATAATGAATTCTGCTGGATCTGATAGCTTTATTGCTCATGAAGTTATCACAGTGAAATAATGAGTTACTATATCATCATTTCTGCTTTGTTTCTCACTGCTTGCCTTTTACACTTGAAAAAAGTCCTTGAGTTCTTGATTAGTCTTCTTGGCTTAAAGGACCTGTCTTTTGCCAGGCTGAAAGAAAAAATTATTCAGATTCTTCCCTTTTGATTCACCATTGCTCTGAAATAATGAATGGTATCCTTCCTCATAATGACCCAGAACATCAAGGGTGGCTTCCTCCTCAGTATGAAAAGAGCCAGGTCCAGGTTTTTCATTGGGATAAAGAACTTGTTAATAAAATCAGCACAGTGCCTCAGACACGTTCCCCTGCTAGACCTCCGACAGCAGAGGCACAGATCTTAAGAAGAAGAAGAAAGGGAAGGAGAAACAGAGATTCATGGGAGAAAAAAAGGGGGGAAAACGTGATTTCAGATGGTATCAAACAAAAGAAAAGAATGATACCGTCAGTCCTCTCCCACCAAATTTGCCTCTGCCCAGTTCAATGCTGGGCACTGCTCAGGTCAGGAATTCATTAAAATGCAATAAAGTGACAATATTTCTGAAAACACAGAGCCATGGTGGAGCCACTTGAAGAATTCTCCTTAAAGGGACTGACTCCAACCCAACTAGGATCTTCTGCATTGATTCCAAGAGGCTTTCAATTACACCAGAACCCTGCAGGGTTGAAACAAATGCTGAGCAGGTTGTTGGCAATGTGTGTGAGGGAAGGCAGCACTGCTGCTGCTCAAATTGAGTTTATTGCACACAGGAGCACACCAGAACTGCTCAAACAGAGTTTATTACACACAGAACACACCAGAACTGCTCTAACAGAGTGTGTCACACACAGGAACACACCAGAACTGCTCTAACAGAGTTTATTACACACAGGAACACACCAGAACTGCTCAAATCGAGTTTATTACACACAGAACACACCAGAACTGCTCTAACAGAGTTTATTACACACAGGAACACACCAGCACTCTCTAACAGAGTTTATTGCATACAGGAACACACCAGAACTGCTCAAACAGAGTTTATTACACACAGGAGCACACCAGAACTGCTCAAACAGAGTTTATTACACACAGGAGCACACCAGAACTGCTCAAATAGAGTTTATTACACACAGAACACACCAGGACTGCTCAAACAGAGTTTATTGCACACAGGAGCACACCAGAACTGCTCTAACAGAGTTTATTACACACAGGAACACACCAGAACTGCTCAAATTGAGTTTATTGCACACAGGAACACACCAGAACTGCTCTAACAGAGTTTATTACACACAGGAACACACCAGCACTGCTCTAACAGAGTTTATTGCACACAGAACACACCAGCACTGCTCTAACAGAGTTTATTACAGACAGGAACACACCAGAACTGCTCTAACAGAGTGTGTCACACACAGGAACACACCAGAACTGCTCAAATCGAGTTTATTGCACACAGGAACACACCAGCACTGCTCTAACAGAGTGTGTCACACACAGGAACACACCAGCACTGCTCTAACAGAGTGTGTCACACACAGAACACACCAGCACTGCTCTAACAGAGTGTGTCACACACAGGAACACACCAGCACTGCTCTAACAGAGTGTGTCACACACAGAACACACCAGCACTGCTCTAACAGAGTTTATTACACACAGAACACACCAGAACTGCTCAAATCAAGTTTATTGCACACAGGAGCACACCAGAACTGCTCAAATCGAGTTTATTACACACAGGAACACACCAGAACTGCTCTAACAGAGTGTGTCACACACAGAACACACCAGCACTGCTCTAACAGAGTTTATTGCATACAGGAACACACCAGAACTGCTCTAACAGAGTTTATTGCACACAGAACACACCAGCACTGCTCAAATAGAGTTTATTACACACAGGAACACACCAGAACTGCTCTAACAGAGTTTATTACACACAGGAACACACCAGAACTGCTCTA
Source organism: Agelaius phoeniceus (assembly GCF_051311805.1). Classification (NCBI taxonomy): domain Eukaryota; kingdom Metazoa; phylum Chordata; class Aves; order Passeriformes; family Icteridae; genus Agelaius; species Agelaius phoeniceus. Next base: position 631,853 of record NC_135282.1, on the reverse strand, counting down.
ACAGAGTTTATTACACACAGGAACACACAGCACTGCTCTAACAGAGTGTGTCACACACAGAACACACCAGCACTGCTCTAACAGAGTGTGTCACACACAGAACACACCAGAACTGCTCTAACAGAGTGTGTCACACACAGAACACACCAGCACTGCTCAAATAGAGTTTATTATACACAGGAACACACCAGCACTGCACTCACTGGCACCTTCTGCCCAGGAACTCTGTGCAAGGAAATCTGGCACAGGCCTGAGCTTGTAAAATTCTTTGTAAAATTCTAAAATTAAAATTCTTCACAAGTTTCAAACTTGTTGTATCAAAACTCTCAGAAAGGGCTTGTATTTCCTTCTCACCCAGTACATTTTACAAGTGCATGCCCTTTCCAAAAGCCCTTGCATGTCCTACTCCCAGCACTGACCTCTACTGTCTGTGCTGGACCTGGGTATTATTTTTGACTAAAATGAGATCTCTTTCATCAGCTTTCAAAACATTGTGAACTGAAACTGCTCTTATTTAAAAGTTTAACTTTACTTTCATCAATTTATAATCAGAGTTCCTCTGATATGTTTGATTCCTGACAAACAAGGATAAAAGTCTTGTGCCCCCATTGCTAATGAGATGATAAAACAGCAGGGATCAAGTTTTTAATTACTACAGGCTATGCACTGGAGAGGTACCAGTGATATTTTCTATTGCATGTCTAAGTTGTAACTTCAGGCTTATGACAGTCATGCTGTGTTCCTCTGCCTTTGATGATCACTCATCTTTGTCTCCTGAGAACATACAAAAATTTCTGAGCTGGGCTCCTGGGGGGTTGCAATTATTGCTGTAACCTGGCCCAGGTTGCAGGGCAGCAGCAGAGCTGCTCAGCCAGGAGATGAGAGCACACACAACACGGGCAACTTCTCTTCTCACACAATCTGGATTCTCAATCTAGTTGTTCCTTTAATAATTATGCTTTTAATTAAGAGGGAGAATAATTTAATATTGTTCCCGTTTTTGCTTTTAGAAGCACAATCCATTACCTTCTCATACATAAAGCATCAGGGCCACAGGCACTCAGCAGTGCACGGTTTTGGCACTAGGGGACCCAGGTCTTGGAAAATCGGCAATACAAGCACGTTTTTTGGAAATTATCATCATTCCTACCCATGTTTATAAGCTTGTGGAGTGAGTTTTGTTTCCTTGAATAAAATTACATTGATGCAAGAGACTAAAATGCGTTTCTAAGCAGCAAATCATGTCCTTATAGGGCAGAGGGCTGAGGCTGGCAGCGCTGCAGAGCCGTCCCCTGCCCAGCTGCAGCTGCTCAGCCTGCAGGGCCTGGGCCATGGCTGTGCTGCCCCAGGGCCTCTTGCAGGCTGCTCTTGGCACAGAGGAGGGGGCATCTCCCGGGAGGGCACCTGCAAATCCCCTGTGCCAGCTGCCCAGGGCCAAATGCCCGGGAGGGCACCTGCAAATCCCCTGTGCCAGCTGCCCAGGGCCACCGCGCGCTCAGACCACAGAGCTGGGCAGAGGAAACACCCGGGAAACCCTGCAAGGGCTCCTCACTGAGCCTCCGAGAGCTCTTCTCTGAGCACCCAGCCTAGCTTCTCATCAAGGAGTTCGTGAAACCTGAGCCTGGGCCCGTCAGGATTTTCAAATCAAGCAGAGGCTGCTTCCACTCAGGCCATGTACCCCAAACCTGCTCTGAAGCCACCACTGCTTCTCTTCTGCCACAGCTGCACAGCTCTGCCACTGTTCCATGGCATCCTACAGACAGCATTTCCTTTAAATTCCTTTATGCTGAGAGAGGCACTCTGTGAAAAATTATTTCATCCCTATTTCGTGTTGCCTTTTCTGTTTAATCTCTGCTTGATGTGAGAGATAGGTATGTCTCAGCCTTTTATCCAACTAAAATGAAGCTGCCATTCCTTTTCTCAGTTCCTTCACTTCAGACTTCCTCTCTGCAGCTAAATCCTAACCCAGGAGAGAATTTTCCCTCTGGGGAAGGAGTGAGGAGCACAGAAGCAGTGACATCTCCAGTGCAGTCAGCAAGGGGAAAAGACGAGCCTGGATTCAGGAGCAGGAGTCCTCCTTGAGAGCTGAAATACAGAAAATAAGAAATGACTTTTTCTCTGCCCGAACCAAGGTTTGACAGTGGCATCATTTGTGCAAGGGTGAAATGCCAAAGGACGTGCTCGTGTGCAGAGATATTGTGAAATCCTCGGTGTGAGCAGCCCTCCAGTAATGTATTCATTGATTTCTGTGAGAGCTGGGAGTTGGGATCTGACCGGGCTCTCCAGGGACTGCATGTCAGACGTGCTGCAGAAATCAAGAGCCCAGCTGACCCACTTCTCTCTGGCTTGAGGATAAACCCCCCTGCTTGGGTAGCCCCATCCAGCCTGGCTGCACAGAACCATTCCCGAGGAAAACACGGGGGTAACCTCACCTCAAAAAGTACTGCACAAATCTGAAACTTCCATTAAGTAACCAACCATGATTAATGCACTTGGCTGTAGAAATCAATTATGTGTAAAAGCCAATCATGAAGGAGACTTCATCCTTGTTTTCTCTTACAACTGAAATGACAGATCAAAATGCTAACACTACAAATACTGCACTGACTGGGACCCAAGTATACTGAAATGCACTGATTTATTTCACAAATGTAGGACATCCAAGTAGCAGACTATTGTTGTGTGGAGGCAATCCATGGCACTTGAGAACTTACAGCTCAGATCAACCCCAACCACTGCATAAACAGAATCAAGAGACATTTACTGTGCTGCAGAATAGAACTTGAAATGAAGTTAACCATAAAATGTGTGTAATCTAAACTGCAGAAATCCCTCCACTCTAACGATCTGTTCCCTAAAAGGAAAATGTAAAATGTTTAAAAGATTTAGCAAAATCTCTGCATAAATTGAATAAATCATTGTGGTATCAGTTATATCTTTAAAATGGTGTTCAGCTCTTATAACATCAAGGACTGGTTTTAATTATGGCTTCAGTGTAACTAATATTTTCTTAATTTAAATGACTGTTGTCCTATTATAGGATTAACTTGTGATGAAGCTGAAGAAGCCAGAATAATTTTCAGATAAAAGAATTGCAAAGACCTTTGACAGGTCCACGAAGAACAGCAGATTGTTTTGAAGTGCATTGGATTTTGGCCCAAATGCTGTTCCAGTTTCTGCCTCAGAGGATCATTCCCTGGCAGTATGGCAGTGAGACTTGGCCTTTTTTCCAGAAGTGCAGAAAGCAAATATTGCAATGGGCTGCAAGGGCAAAGCTGCAGTAAATTCCTGCCTGTATGTGAGAGATCCGTGTAACTGAAATTATCCCAGTACATCACTGCAATTCTTACTGGGCAGGCACATCAGTGACTGCAGCCCTGCAGGTTCCTGAGCCCAGCTGTGGCTCCTGTTCAGTTTTATTTATATCCAGTGAATAAAACTTTGAGGGCACCGATGGAGCAGCAGAACTCCAGCAGCAAGGCAGGGTGTGCACTGAAATATTGTGTAAAGCCCAAAGAACCACCTGGGGGGCTCCTGAATCAAAAAGAAAACAAAAAACCTGACTTTGCACTTATCATAATTTCAAAGCATTTTAATGTTTTATTATTGAGGAGGGATAGAACTTAGGGAGCTGCAGCCAGGGCAGAGAGCCAGGGGTGGAGCAGTGCCAAGAGCCCATTTGTGAGCACTCAGTGTCCCCTCTTTGCCTGGCACACCCAAGGGTGACCATGCCCTACCTGCTGTGCATGTCCAGGGTTTTTGTGTGGGTCCCTCCTTAGGCCACTGCCATGAATGAGCTCTAATGTGGGACATAAAGGAGCTGGAGTTTGTGATCCTCACACGGCTTGTGGGCAGAGCTGGGGCTCTGCAAACACCTGAAGTGTTAGGGCAGAGATTAGCAGTCAGCACTCAGCCTGGAAAATGGGCTGGGAACACAGGAGAAGGAACTTCACCTTGCCTTTATACTGAGACTGCTACTGGGAAATTCAAGTAAGAATTCCAACCTGAAATATTCATGTTCCCAGAGAAATGAGCACAGTTCTTGAGGCGACACTCACCTCAAGCCTCGTGATTTCTGCGTGCTACAGACAGAAACATTTGCATCTGGCATCTCATTTTTCTTCAGCAAATTCATTTCCTGTGACTCTTTCATTAGAGGAGCTGTAGTGTGTATCAAGAACATTATTTTGCTTATACAAAAGGAAAACTGGATAATAGGTGCTTTTTATGTCTCCTGCTGCTGGAGAGCCATAATATTTAAGCCATAAATGGGCAAATGTCAAAGCAGGTCTCCCTCTGGGCCCGACTCCCTCTAATAATTAGGTGCTGTTTTATTGTTGTGGGGCTGAGTTGTGAGTCCAGCTGTCAGCTGACACAACTGCTAATGGAAGGACCACATTCCTCACAACCAGACAACTCCCTCAAAATCCACGGCACATTTACAGCCCTCAGTTTGCAGGGTCAGGTTCCATGCCATAGCTGTGCACAGCAAAATAACATCTCAGCCTGTGTCACTGCACTCTTAAATGCATGAATCTGGCTGCAAGAATTTCTATTCACACAAAATAAGGAGGAGCAGAGCTTCCACCCAGCTGCGAGTGGGCCTTGCCTTTTGCTCCCCCATCCATGGAATCAGAAGGAAGCCCCATGGGAAGAGGACCTCTGAGGTTCCCAGCCACCACAGTAGACATTTGCAGCAACCACCCACTAAAAAAATGCAGCAGCTTGCCAAAAAGCAAGAAAAATGGTAAAAGTCACCTGGAAAGGTTGTTGGGAGCATACCCAGGCTCTGATTTGTGTTTGCCAAAGGAGAACCCAGCAGGCATTTGTGCCTCAGCTGTGTTGGAAAGGTGTTTCACCATCCTGCCCGTGTCAGGCACCTGGGAAGCTCCTGGGGTACCATAGGAATGAGGGGTTGGTGTCCCTGGCATGGACATAGAAATGATATTTAAAAATTTATCTGAAAAGAAAGGCAATCTCTAAATCAGTAAATTCTAGGGGTTTACTAACAGCCATGTATTGACCCTGGTGAAGATGTTAATTCACTTTAATGTTGTACGAATAGGAAAAAAGCACAGTGAAAAAAAAAGAGGAAAAGAAAAGAGGAAACAACGTAAGATATTTTTCTGCTTTCTAAACAGTAACTGATCAATCAGCCAAGTTTTTGCTAGATAAGAAAGTTCCAGTGGTGGTATTCGTAAGATACTTAATGCAGAGAGACTTTTTTCTAAAATTATTTTTGCCCAGGAGACAAATGTGTAACCATATGATTTTTCCCCCTGCTATGTTAAAAATGCATTTATATTTTTTCAAGCACACCCCGATTAAAGAGGGCACATCTGTTTTAAGTCCTCCTTTATGAAAATTACTGAGCTTCCTCTGAAAGCTTATCTTTTAATTTCAAAATTCTTTGTAGCAATAACTTAGATAATAACCAACCATATTTCTGTCTTCTTTAGAGGAGGAAAAAAAGAGAGAGAGGGAAAGCAAGGAGCATTTTGAGCTTTGAGCTGCCCTGGCGGGGTCCCCTTCGCAGCGCCCTCATTTGCGGTGGATGCTCGGGCTCTGATTAGCGCCGGTGCGGGCGGAGCGGGCGCAGCTCGGGCGTGCGGATTCCTCCTGCCCCGGCAGGCACCGAGCATCGCCCCCGCTGCCCGCCCCTTCTCCTGCTCCCCACCACGCCGCTTCTCTCTTTATTTTGGTGTTTGTCCTCTCTCCCATGAAGGGTTCCCAAGGCCGGGTCACTCCGCACAGCAGCGCTGCCCCTCCCGAGCACGGCCGGCCCTACTGACCATCTGTGTCTGTCTGTCTGTCTGTCTGCCTGCCCCAGCCATTGTTCACGGCAAATGTAATTGAAATACCTAAATTGGGACCTTTGTCATCATGGCCACATTATGGCACCTCCCGTGTTTCTGTTCCCCCAGTCTGACTGAGGTGATGTTTGCCCTTTATTCAGTCAGCAGAGCTGTAGAGGACGCTGGGCTGGGGCTGTATTAGCAATATTTAATAACTTTCACCATGGTCAGCACTTGGAACACCAAGTCTGAGCCAGCTCTGAGCAGACTTTTACAAACCTGTTACCTGGCCTTAGCTACCTGTGCCTGTCTGTGGTATTTGGGTGCTGTTACTCATCATCCCTGCTGAGATGATGCCTCAGGACCAGTGAAAAGGGGTTGTCCTTCAGCAGAACAAAAATAAACAGCAGGCAATGTTGTGTGCCTGAGTTGTAGCCCAGTTTTGTGTCCTCTGAGCCCACCAAGGAGGAGTTCCCAGGCCCATTGTGGCACAGGAGCCCCAGTGCTCCATGAAGGGCTTTTTTGGTGAGTGACACATCTCCCTTTGCTCCTTGGCCTCCAGCTGCCAAGGGCAACCCTCCCTCCTGGAGCACGGGGACTCCACAGGAAATTATCACATCTACAGAAGGGCAGAACCACTGCCCAACTCTGCCCATCTAAAGCAGGCACGAGCTTGGATGATGGTTCTGGAGAATCTGTTGTTTATGGGAAGAACCCAGCACCTGCAGAACGCGGCCATCCACATCAGTGCTTACATTGGAAGGAATATCCTGGATTTGTGGGGTGTCCTACTCCCATTGATGGGGCACACAGAGCTGAGCAAGGGAACCTCAGCACAGGAGGCACCAGGGAGAGCCCCCAGGGTCACTGAGCTGGGCCAGGCACGGGGCACTCCAGCCACTGGGGCCAGACTCCTCCAGCTGGGATCTGCCCGTCCCAGTGCATGCCAGGGCAGCCAGGCACATCCTCTGCTTGAGGGCAGAAATGCATTCCAATGGCCAGTGTATCTGAAACACATTCTGATATATCTGAAATACATTCTAATATATCTGAAATACATTCCAATGGCCAGTGTATCTGAAACACATTCTAATGTATCTGAAACACATTCCAATATATCTGAAATACATTCTAATATATCTGAAATACATTCCAATAGCCAGTGTATCTGAAATACATTCTAATGTATCTGAAATACATTCCAATATTCAGTGTATCTGAAATACATTCCAATATATCTGAAATACATTCCAATATTCAGTGTATCTGAAATACATTCTAATATATCTGAAATGCATTCTAATATTCAGTGTATCTGGAATACATTCTAATATTCAATGTATCTGGTATGTGCCAGGGTGGCAGCACGGCTCAGAATCCAGGCCAGAACAGGTTTTCAATAAAATGCAATTATTACACCTTAGATTACTGCTCCTGACACCAGGATCTTCACCACCATAACCTCACCCTTTCCCAAAGGAGCCCATGTGCAAACCCACTCAGCAGGATCGTTTGTAACGTGGGTCATCAGGCAACTGACATTTTAGAAGTTAAACAAAACAGAATTTTTAAAGTCAGTATCCACTGAAAAATATTCCAAGGGAAGCAAGTGAAAAGGGGACAGATGTTCTGCATGTAAGCAAATACAAGCTTGAACACAACATAAAATGTGTGAGAATTATTTAAACCCTATTGCAAAGTTAATTATTGGAGGTTTAAAATTGTAAAGCACCATTTGGGCTTTAAAGAATGTTCAAAATAAAGAAAATAGTTCAGGTATTTATTGTTTTGCTTCAATTTACATTGATGCTATAAATAGCTGACAAGAAATGATGACAAATCAGCTATTGTAACCCTTTGGGAGTTTATTAGGTCATTTGTGAGAGGTCTGAATAGAGTCATTTGTTGCCCTCAGGTGTTTGAGAGTCTCTTTACCCTTGGGAAAGGAATTTAACAAAGGAGTGTATTTCAAAGCAGGCACTCTGTGTTTTCCACCCTTTTTCTGAAGTGTTTTCAAACACACTCCGAGCTCAAACTCCTCAGAAGTGAGAAAGGGAGGTGTATATCAGATGACCCCTGAGGCAGCTGACAATCCCGGGAGCAGAGGTAGGCTCACATTTTAGATGCTTGAATCCCAAATGCATTTTCACTATAGGAGGCCCTGATTTATTTTTGCCCCACCCACTGGGTGCAAACTTTGAAATGCACAATCCAGGAGTGTTGGACTAATGCCCTGCTTGCATTTTTTTATTTGGCTGAAATGGGACATGTCTTATTCCTTGTGTGCTTCCAAAAACACAGGGCAGGCCCTTTGTGACAAACAGCCATTGCATCTGCCCCAATCTGTCCATCTCCTCCATCAGACACAGCATCAGCATTTGTCCAGGCTGGAGTGAAACAGGCAGTGACCACACAGCCATCAAAATGAGCCTGGCAAAGAGCTCTGGGGAAACCAGGAGCTGCAGGCTGGATTGCCAGGGAGCACCAGGGAAGCTCTGCCCCAAAGCCACAGCACAGCCAGGCCCCTCATGGGATAAAGGGGAAAGGGAAAATGGAGTTTCATCTGGCTCTGGGGTTTCTTTGTTCAGTGTGATTTTGTTCAGGGTCCCAGAGGTTCAGCAGGTTCAGCATCCCCCATCCTCTGCAGCCCAGGGGGATTCCTGACCCACACTGGGAGCTGGGCACTGCCTCTGTGTGCACATAACTCATGGCAAAACTGGCCCTGCTCTCCCTCTCCCTGCTGGGGCAGGGATCTGTGCATTGCCAGCACCCTCCAGAGCTGCTTACAGAGCTTCCAATGATCCCAGACATGGTCCTGGCTGCTGTGCAGCTCTCCTGTGCCCGCTCCCAGCAGTTCAGAGCTGCTGAACCCACCGAGTATCACAAACTCTGCACCCAGTTCAGGGTCTGGGTGGAATGAAGATGGCTGGGGCTGGAATGAGCTCCCCTGCACAGTGAAAGAGACTCAGGAGGGGTCCCAGGCTGGCCAGCCTCACACCTGGCAGGGCTGGAAGCCCTGGATGGACCCGGGCTGGCACTACCAGGGAGGCTCTGCAGAGCAGCACCTGGGGCTGCACGAGGCTCAGTGCGGTGCCACCACTCAGAAATGATTTCCTGCCCTTCTTCAGGCCTTCAAGAGCCCACTGTCATCCACTTGGACTCCACTTGAACCCCCTCTCAAGTGAATGCCCTGCAGCTCTTGTCTTCAAACGGGGCTGTCCATCCTTTTTGATCATCCCAGGCATGCAGATTTTTCAAAGGCAGAGCTGATGCTCACGGCCCCTCTCCTCTCCTGCTTGCTGATTTCTTGACTGGACTCACTGTGCATTCAGCTCACAAGCCATTCATGCAAATAAGGCACTGCATTCTCAAAAGGTGTCCAGGATGAGCAATAGCTGAGATCAGACTGCCCCTATTGGAATAATTCATGTAGCCCACATATCTTTAGCTTAGGCTAAATTTGAGAGCATACCAAACTTGCTTGTCAGTGGGCAAATATTTTAACTGTGACTACAGTTTATTCTGCTGCCACTCATTCCTGGTTACTCCGAGTCTTTATGGGGCTTCCCACAGCTTGCCCATATTGTCCTGGATGTACCCACAACCCACATCCATCCAGCCTGGACAGACTTACTGACTCCTAAGCAACCTCTGATGCAAAGAACCTGAGGAGCTTTGTCAAGACAGTTTTTCTGCTGGAGAAGTGCAGAAGAGTAACTTGGAGTGCCTGAGGAAATCTATAACCAAAAAGTTCAGTGCATTTGAAGTGAGGCACCTTCAAGGATAGAGAGCACCTGAGCAGGAGATTCCAGCAGCAGCCTGGTTCTCACTTCAGATGACAAATGCTACTTCAAGTCTTGACAGACAAATACAGGAGGGAGAAATCAGGAACTTTGCAATGCCTTGGACACACTGCAGTGAAGTCTCTGAAGGCAATGAACCCTCAGAGGAAGTCAACAACTGCTGGCCAGGATCTGAGAGCATCCATCAGTCTGGAATGGCACAGAACTGAGGGTGGGTCTGGAGGGAATGAAATGCTCACCCTGTGTGGGAATCTATAAAATCAGAGGGTTTTAGGAAAACTGCAGAAGACAAGCTTCAGGTACAGCAGGATTGTGAAGAGTGCTAAAGCAGCAGGGAATTCACAGGTGTCTGAGCTAAACCCAGCGCCCTCACAGGCGGCCCTGAGCACACAGGGCCCTGCTTGTGCAGGCTGCAGGTGACAGCCCCCGGCCTGCCCCTCTCTGCAGCTGCTCTGGGAGGTGTCACCCACACCTGCTGCAGGAGCAGGCCCCCAGAGTGCCCCTTTTCAGGGGACAGCAGTGTACTTAGGCACCGAATTGTCTCTGCATCCCTGGTGAGGGGAGCAGCAGGACAGGAGTCAGTTCAGCCACGGTGGAAGAGGCTCAAAGGCAAATTCCTCTGGAAAAGGTCAGGGAGCACCAAGTGCTGGGATTTTATTTTCCTCCTAAATACAGAGCAGTTGCCTTGGTGCAATGAAACGCTCAGCTGAGATAATGGGAGCAGAGCAGAGGGAGTGTGGTTTGGCTGGAGCAGTAACCAGGTGCACAGGGCGTGCAGGAACGTGTCTGACTGAGCTGGGCTGAGCTGGGCTGAGCTGGGCTGAGCTCTCCCACCCTCCCCAGCCCCACAGCCCACACCTCAGCAGCCAAGGGCTCCTGCTCACACTTTACTGCTACCCCGAGGAGTCCCCTCAGCCTTTTGTAACTCAGGGTACCACTCCTGACCCACGCCCCTGTCACGGGTGTGTGCCTGTCAGAGCCCACCCATCTTCCAGAAGCTCTGGGAATACCAAAGCTGAGGATGCCCTGGCACAGGCAGTGCCCTGGCTGTGGCTCTGAGCGCAGGCTGTGCCTGGCAGTGCCACCAGGCTGTGCCCTGGGAGTGCCACCAGGCTGTGCCCTGGGAGTGCCACCAGCCTGTCCTGTACCACGCACAGCCTCAGTGCCATGCACAGCCTCAGTGCCACCAGCCTGCCCTGGCAGTGCCACCAAGCTGTGCCTGGCAGTGCCACCAAGCTGTGCCTGGCAGTGCCACCAGCCTGCCCTGTGCCATTCACAGCCTCAGTGCCACCAGCCTGCCCTGTGCCATTCACAGCCTCAGTGCCACCAGCCTGCCCTGTGCCATGCACAGCCTCGGTGCCACCAGCCTGCCCTGGGAGTGCCACCAGCCTGCCCTGTACCATGCACAGCCTCAGTGCCACCAGGCCACTCATTCTCAGGCACGGCACTGGCAGAGTTTTCCATGAAAACATTTCAAAAATGATTTTGCAACTTAAGAAAACATACTTCAGCAATTACCATTTCCTTTACCATGAAACCAAACTCACTGTACATTACAGCTTTAAAGCTGAGATCTAAGGTTCAGATCAACTCTTTAATCCTGACTGTGGCTTCGGGTACTTCCTGATATTTATGAGAAATGCTCCAGGCCTGCAGCTGGGCTTTGAACAAAAAAATAATGAACTTCGTTGACTGTGAACAAAGTTCTACACTATTTTAAAGGAAGTTAAGCTGTGACATTTTTTAATCCAACATTAAATCACATAACCCAAATTCTCTGCACAATTCAGGAATGTTCTCAGCAATAAAAAGACAATTAGATCAAACTGAGTTGCTAAATGAGCTGAAATCAATCTATCTAAACTTGAGAATTCTTGTTAGCCTCTCTCCTGGAACACTCCCATTTTGCTGTATTATATCTGAATCAAAACACTGTTCTATTCTAACATACTCCATACACTAACTCTCCATCTCCTCTTGCTAAAAACATAGGTAATAAAGGATATCTTACAGAATACACACCTTACAGAATTTAATATTATTTATTGAATACGGTTCACAAATCTAATTACAGTATTAACTTCTGGAGGCCTTGTTCCTGTCTGTGTAATGTGACCTCTCCATCTAATACAGTTGTTATTGAGAACATGCCAAATCACTTCTTGTTCACTTCATGCAGGATTTGCACACAAAATAAATGTCAGCTAGGCCTGATGTGAATTTTTAATATAGCAGGGAAATACAAAGTTGAAACCTTTATTTTCTCTCTTCTTGAGAGAGTGCTTCCATGATCTTTGCTATGCAGTGGTGCAATATCTCCTCAGTGGTAATTCTCCTTTCTGTCTCATGCCTTTTGCTCTCTGCTTTGGGATGCAAACGCTGCCAGTGCCCCACACCCCAGCCAGGGCAGGGCCATTGGCTCCTCTGTCCCAAGCTCCATTCCAGGAAAGGACACGTGGCCCTCAAAACTTGCACTGGGAAGAGGCTGTTGGCTCCTGATTCCTATTTCAATGCCACACAGGCTTTAAACCTTGCCTCTCTCACTTCAGGAAAAACTAATGAAGAATGTAAAAGCACTGTGGTCCAGACTCACAACTAGTTCATACCTACCACAGGAACATGAATTCCAATGCTTATTTTTGAGAAACTCCCCTTTGAAAATTTCTTAACAAATGCTTAATGAGATTCAGGTGCACCACGCTGGGCTCCTGAGAACCTGGCTATGCATGCAGGTTACTGAGTGCTGTTCTGAGGGGTTCCTCTGGCTCCAGCACAGCAAATAATGGGGTTTATTCTTCCATCTGGAGATGGTGCCTTCTCTGGGTTGGAACAGAAAGAGCTGGTGGTACCTGGTCCTGGTGCTGCAAGAAATGCACGAAGGTAAGAGTGCAGCCTTCCTTGTGAGGCATTTGAATACACTTCAGCATTCCACTAAAGGCAGTGAAGTGTTTTCCTCCCTGTGTGCACTGGAGTTTCTCCCTCATTTGCCATTCAGGAGCCCAAAGTGCTGCTCACCACGCAGCTGTCTGCTGGTGCAGTTCCTGCCTCCTACCTCCTCAGGCATCTTTTTCCTGTTTATACTTGTACATCAAATGGGCCTCTGGAAAAATCCCTGATTTTCTTTTGTTCTGTGCTCTTTGTTGTGTTTCCATGCAGTCCTTTCCCCTTTGCAGATGACCTGGATGGGAAATGGCTCATTGTAGCAACAGGAGACAACAACAATTGCATCAGGGTAAAGCAAACATCAAAGCCCAGTCCACGCCAAAGAGCTGGGGGAAAATTCATGTGTGATTCTCTGACGTGCTGAAGTCCAGCTTGGGAGGGCTTTGGCAAGGCAAAAATGACGTGCAAGCAGTTGCCATTTTCCACACCTTGTTTGCCTTGGTGTTTCTGTGGAGCAGCCTGGGCTGAGGGCACCAGGGACCTGCAGCCTCTCCTCATTCCCTCTGCCTGTGACAGTCCTCTGAGGCACCTGCACAGCCAGCTTGAACTGGATGGAACTGCTCAAAAAAAGCAGGCCTGAAAGACTGAACCACACTGGAACCTGTCTTTCACTAAGCTCTAATTAACTGTCTGACAGCCCACGTATAAAAATTAGAGTGCTTATTGTTGATGTTTATTTTCACTTTAATAAGGAATTGCTGTAGGTAGCCAGCCTGATTAAATAGTTTAACAACTCCCTTCTGAAGGTAATTAAGTTCTGCAGAGAAATGTAAGGAATTTGGCATCAGAAAACCATTAAGCAGGCAGATATTTTAAATGAATAAACAAACATAACTCTTTCCAACACACACATTCTGCTTTCTCATGATTTACATAACGCAAATGACTTTGACAACATCTTTATATTCTGTTTATCTTAAAATACTGCTGAGCCAAAACAATCTGCATATTGTGTTTCTGCAGCTCAACCTCTGACCCACTGGAGAGTTCTGCAGGCTACAGAGCAATAAAAGTTGCCACTGTGGGTGAAGAGCCCATGGCAAGGAGTAATCACTGCTCCTAAAGGCACTGAACATGCCACATCTAAGGGTATGCATTGAGTTTCTTAAATGTTTATCCAGATTTATATGTGAATAATGGAGATCACATGCTGAAAGTACTTAGGTTGTCTTTAAGCAGCAACATCCACGCTTCCATAGTTGGAAAGCTCTGCTTTTTAACTTCTGAGAGAGAACCGAGTGGGTTGCTGTGCTGACATAGTCAGCACAAGAAAACTGCCTTTGAGGACAGACTGACAATACAAATGAAACAAAAAGAGATATTCCTGTTATTTAAGTATTGATGTCAACAGGGTCACCCACTTCTACCTGCAATAGCAGAGAACAAGGAAAAGGAGCCTTGTTCACTGCAGGAACCTCAAAAACTGTAAATGACCTCACAGGGTCAGAGTGGTGTTTCACAAAGGTGAGTGTTTATTAGGGAATATTCTTTATTAGGGAATGTTCTCTCTGTCCCTGGAAGTCAGTGTCCCAAACACACCAGGGCCATTTAATCTTTAAGCAAAGGCACACTGGCAAACAGAAATGGTGCACGTGAGCCCTGGTGCCATCTACACATCCCTTGTTCATGGAAAGGCTTGCTGGGCAGTGAATTCCCACTTCAGACCACTTCCCCCAACACTAAGGTCTTCTGGTTCTGTTGTGAAGCCCAAAATACAAGTTATGGTTCCCTGTCCCAGCCATTGGGAGCAATGGGAGCTTTTCCCCTCTCTGTGATTGCCGGTGTCCCTCGGGGCAGGAGGGTCACTCGCAGTGAGCTGGGGTGCTGCAGCAGGCTGGGTCACATCCCTCCTGGTGGCAGCCTGCACCACGCTCAGCTCCACTGACACGGGCTCTGTACCTCCGCGGCAGCCAGGAACGGGTTATGCTGATTTTTATTAACATTTAATAAAGCCATTTAATAGAGTCAAAGTAAAAACGTGTTTTAATAGTTCTTATGGTAAGGGTTGTGCTTTATTGTTTCATAGTTCCATGTCAGTTTTATTAGTCAGTTAAGAAGTCATAGTTTCTCAGGACTTATATTTATTTTATTGCTGTGGGATAGATAGCATTAAACACACGTGTGTTAAGTGCATTAATTGGAAGCACTTTAAAACACTTTAAATGTATCAACAGGTTTCCATGTATGGCATCTGATTGATTTGAAATTTCCCAAAAGATGTTAATTTGGTAAATGCAGATGCTACCGACATAAATAAAGTCAGGGCTGGTGGCAGGTCAGTGTGCGAGCCGCAGGCAGCGCAGCCCCGGCTCCCAGGGCGCCGAGCGAGCCTCCCTGCGCTGGGCAGCCAAGCTCCATTTCTTGTTGGACTGCTCCATCTCCTGGCGAGCTGAAATGTACCTTCCACCGCCGGGGCAGGGGGAAATCACTGCCAACGGGACCGCGCTCCGCCTGCCCGGGACTGCCCGGGACATCCGAGCCCGCCCGCAGCGGGGACAGCGCCCCGGGGCCGGGGGAGCCCCGCCGTGCTGGGGTGGATCCCCGCTATCCCGGGCTGGATATTTATTGGGATAAGGGTGGGAAGGAGAAGATAGAACACTAATGCTGCAGGTTTCTAGCGGATCCCCGCTATCCCGGGTTATATCCCCTCTATCCCGGGTCGGATCCCCGCCATCCCAGGTCGGATCCCGCTGGCACGGCAGCCAGAGGCGGTGCCGTAAGGGCGGGGCAAGCGCCGTCCTTCGGCTCCCTTCGGCTCTCTTCGGCTCCCTTCGGCACTCTCCGGCAGCGCTCGGCAGCCAATCGGCGCCGCGGGCGCCTTCCCGCCTCACCCCGCTGTCGCGTGCCGTGCGGGCCCGGTGCTGAGGGCGCGGCGGGGCCGGCGCTGTCCCGGGGCTGTCCCGGGCCTGGCCTGCGGCGGCGGCGGCGGCTCCAGCGGGGACAGAACCGAGGGGGGGCTCGGGGAGGGCGGCTGGCTGTCTGCGGGCGGCTAGGAGCAGTGTCCCCGTGCGGCCCGAGGGCAGGCGGAGGTAAGGCCGCGGCCCGGTGCGGCTCTGGTGGGGTTTTGGCCCCACAGGCTGCGCGAGGCGGGCCGGGAAGGCGGGCCGGGCCCGGGCCGGGGCTGGGAGTGCAGGAGATGGCCCGGGCCGGACCGGGCCTGGCCTGGCGGGACCGAGCAGGCCGCAGCGCCGGCACATGCTCTGGAGAAGGAGCTCTGCCCTGGGGTAAGGGAACGAACCGGCCTGAGCCCAGCCTCCGGGGGAGCCTGGGGGGGACGTCCGAGGGCCCGGGTTACCTCGGCTGAGGCCGCAGCTCTGAATGACTCACAGCTTCAGCCTTGAGGCGGCCTGTGCCCATCCCTGCAAACCTGACTGAAGGAAGGGCCTTGCCCACGCTCCCCTGATGGCTCTGTCAGTGTGGAGATCCCCGAGCAGAGAATTCGGCAGGGATGGGTGTGTTCTGCTGAGCCAGTTGAGGTCAAAGCAGGGCAGATGGTCTAGTGCTGCTCATAGTATTTATTGGAATAAGGGTGGGAAGATAGAACACTAATGCTGTAGGTGGCTTGTTTTAGAAGATGACTGGAAGAGCTAGAGCCAGAGGAAGGCCTCCCAGACAGACACCTCCTCTTGCTGCGGTAGGAGATGCACCTGTGAGTTGGTTTTCTTTTTTCATTCTTTACCAGGATTTGAGAGTCATACCTCACCTACTTCCTATTTCAATATCAGGCAGATGTGTTCTATGTTTTATGTGTGTATGCATATATTCTGCTGGGTGTACAGTTAATACAGCTCTGTTTTATTAAAGATATTTTATTAAGTTTCCAGTAACATGAAACTCGGAATTGTGGGATTGCTCGTGGCTTAAGGTTGCTGTTCTTCCAGCCACGACACTTTTTAATGTAACTTATTCACTAGCCACTAAAATTACAAAAGACATTTTTATAGAATAACTAGTCAGTTACCTCATACTCTGAGGTATCAGAGGGACTGTAGAAAATGAGAAGTCCATGAATTTTAGTTAGAGCTTGGAAAGAGGGGATTTGCATTAGCTATTAGTTAAATGAATAATAACTTTAAAAGTTTCCCCAGTCCAGTAATTTTGAGTTTCAGGTGTAGAGCAGTAACTGTGCTACTTAGTATAGGACAGAAAGGATTTAAATGTACATAACATAAATGTACGTGTAAGGGTTAGAACGTGCATCCCTCGTGCCCTGGAGTGCGTGGTTTCTCTCCTCAGTGAGTGCCCTGTTTGTTCCCCAGTGGCAGGTCCAGCAGGGCATGCCTGGCCCGCTGCGCGGCCGGCGGCACCCACAGCAGCCCCAGCCCCAGCAGCAGCACCCACAGCAGCCCCAGCAGCAGCTGCAGCACCCACAGCAGCTCCAGCAGCAGCTCCATGTTCCTCCAGCACAGTCAGAAGAGCCCGGGGGCCACGGGCACCTGCGCACCTGTGAGACCCCCCTGCAGGAGAGGAGACCAGAAGGTGAGAAGGACTGGGACATCTGGTGTCTACAAGAGCACCTGTTCTGGAGAGAATACAGGCATCCTTTAGAACACCTGTATTTAGAAATGAGGCATCCTTTAGACTGTATTCATCTCTTTTTTCTTTTCAAAATGAGTTTTGTTACTGAGATTTGGAAGATGTTTGCTACACAGCAAAAGCTGAAATTTAACATTTTGTGATTACTCTTAAATTTGTCTTAATGCCTTTCAAGATTTAATTGCATTATATATTTTTATTTGTTAATATGTGATAGTATGTGTGTTATTTATTACTTAGTTGTGATTCTTGAATTTTAAACAATAGGGTTACAGGTTTCCTCAGGACTCCAGGATTTGTCTTTAAGAGATAGGGGTGGACGTCGCAGAGATTTCCATGACCTTGGGGTAAACACTCGGCAGGCCATGGTGCACGTTCAAGAATCCAAAACTGGTATGTTTAAATCAGACTCTAGACATGTAAGCAGTTTGAAATGGAGGAGTTTCCTTTATTTCTGCTCTTAGTTTCCCCTAAAGAGCCAAGTAAGATAAATCTTCAGAGTGTATTAAAAAAAGAGAAGGAGTTGTTGCTGGTACCTGAAGAGGAGCACGGAGCGTTGTCCTGGCAGCTGAAGGCTGTACAGAAAGCTCCAGAGGGTGGATGAGTGTGTCTGGTAATACAGAGTGAGCCATAGCTCACGGGGTTAGAGCAGATGAGGAACACCACTGGCCTCTAATCTTTGTCTGCCTGCCACAGCTTAAACAACTGTCTCGGGCTGTTGAATGGCTGTGAAATGGTAACATTCTGTAACTGTTCCCACGTTGGCTCTCAATTCAGGTTTTTCAGGAAAAATGATCAAGCTGACCACCAACCACTTCCGTCTGACGTCGCGCCCGCAGTGGGCGCTGTACCAGTACCACGTTGGCTACAGCCCCGAGATGGAGGCGCGGCGCCTGCGCTCCGCCCTGCTCTTCCAGCACGAGGAGACCATCGGCAAGACACATGCCTTCGATGGCTCCATACTGTTCCTGCCAAAGAAACTGGAGAGCAAGGTATGACACCAGAATGCCCTTTGGTTTTGTGTCATCGCTTGCAGTTTGTTCTTGGTTCTCACTAGCTAGGTGAGCTTAGGGAATTGATGTCCCACAGGCAGTGTATTGAATATACCAATGTAAGCTAATTTGTTGTGTAGAGAAATTTGGTAATAAACTTCTGGTTCTAATGGTTAATTTCTGGAATCATCCTCTGCACAGAAGTGATACTACAGACAGTATTTCTCCTTTTGTTTCCTTTGTACTTAGATCTTTTCATACCTTCTGTATTTTAACGCCCCACATAATTGAAAGGGTGGATGAGCTGGGTGTATGTGGCAGCTGGAGGGGTCAGGGTGGCTCCTATGGGAAGGGGTCAAGGTCAGCCCTGTGTTGCACAGTCATTGCCAGCCAGATTCAGAATGGACCCATCACAGGCTAAAGCTGAGCCCATCTGCAAAGTTGTTGGCACCTCTGTGTATTTAAAAAGCAGGGAAAAATTGCAGAGCAAAGAAAGATCTGAGAAGAAAGGAGCACCAGGGGGAAAACACCTCTGTACTGATGGCAATCCCTGCCCTCTGTGCTGTATGCCACTCCTTGCTTCACTGCAGGGACTGGGTGTAGCCAGTGCTGTTCACAGAGGGGCCAGAGGAGTCTGGAGTGAAGCTGAGTTTGGAAAAGGGAGAGGGGAAGAAGTTTTCACTCTGTGTGCTAATCTTTGTCTTTTTGCTTCCCAGTATCTGAATCAGTAATTAAATATATATTAGTTGGCAATATGTTAGCTTATTTCCTCAAGCTGAGTCCTTTTCCTATCTGGTGATGGGTAAGTGATGTCCCTGCCTTCATCTCGAGTTCAGCTGCTCTGGGAGAGCCCCATTCTACCCCCAAGTTGTTTTCATCCTCATGAGCAGAGTCTTGCAGGTTGTAGTTGACAGTCCTAGTGGGAGATGGAATCCACATTTCAGTTAGTCTTGAATTATTGCTTGGAATAAAAATGGCTGAGTCCAGTCTGATATTACTGGAGCAGAATGCAGAGACAGCGCTGTTTGCTCTGGTTTTGTTAACTTCATTTCACTTTCTCAGGTTACTGAGCTGTTCAGTAGGACTCGAAATGGGGAGGATGTGAAGATAACAGTCACACTCACTAATGAGTTGCCACCCACTTCACCTACTTGTCTGCAGTTTTACAACATCATTTTTAGAAGGTTTGCTCTACAAGTTATGTCTTTATAAGAAGTTACTCTAAAAATATCTGAAATAAATTTTTCCACTCCAAGGAATAGGCTACAACAAATAAGTATTATAAATGTAAATTTTTAAGCCTTTCTGGCTGTTGTTATTGTGGGGCCAGCCACATCTGGCAGTACTGTCAAGTGCAGTTGTGTGTATTTCTGAGCCATGTTAGGGTGAAAGGAGTTCATGCTGTTGTAGGCAGTTACAACACCCCACCCTCCTTTTTGTGTGTGGGTTTGCCTCTTAAAGCAAATTACACAGCAGGACATTGAACTGCAAATTTCCTCCTTTGTGGCTCTGGTCTTTCCTCTTAACCTTGGTATCTGGCCTGTTGGGACTGCTGCTTTCAGCTGGTTGGTGAAGGGTGGAGTTGGACCTGAACTTCTCACCTGATTATTGTTAATAAGTGTCCATGACCTTTATAAATTGAGTGTAATGAGAAGTTCATATTTTACATAACCAGATGAGCATTGAGTTTGTGCATAGGGATTGGACCATGCATGATGTGATGATGATGATGATAATAATAGTAATAATGCTAAAGGACATCCATTTTTCTATTTTTAGGCTTTTGAAGATGCTGAATTTGCAGCAGATTGGACGTAATTATTACAACCCCAGTGATCCAGTCTGCATCCCTAACCACAGGTTAGGCAGAACCCTTGGTTTTCAGAGGGGTGCAGGGGTTGCTGCTGTCAGGGCTGTCCTCATTCCTGCAGGATCCCTGCAGTGTGCCTGGTGCTCCTGCCTGCCCTGGGCCTGCTCTACGAGCTGGTGGGCCTGAGCTGCCTGGGGGCCATCATGGGGCTGTGCTGCACTCCCTGCCTTTAATCTGGCCTGTACAGCCTGGCTGCTGGGAGGAACTGGGCAGTGTCCAGCTGGATAAACTCTGGTCTTTTTGTTCTGAAAGTCTCCTGAATACCTACACACTTCGTGAGGTACTTAACAGCATGAAATGGATTTCTTAGCTGACTAAAGACAGCTACCTGTAAAATATTTTTGATTTTGTTAACCTTCAAGAGCTTGTTATATTTGGATCATGGCTTCACCGTGCCATCACTGCTCTTGGGTGTCTGTGAAAGTGGGCAGGAATAAGGGGTCAGAATGAAGATGCTGTAAAGCACACTAAGATTCTGTGTGTTCTCCTTTGCCAGGCTGATGGTGTGGCTGGGCTTCACAAGCTCCATCCTGCAGTATGAGGAGAATATCATGCTGTGTGCAGACGTGAGCCACAAGGTTCTCCGTGGGGAGACAGTGCTGGATACTATGCACAGCCTTCACTCCCAGGTTGGAGAGGAGAGATTTAGAGATGCCTGTGCTAAAGAGCTGATTGGTTTAATTGTTCTCACAAAGTAAGTCTTCTTGGAGAGCTCTTGGTGCTCCATGTCCTGAAGTAGACAATAAAGCATCAGAAAGCCAGAAAATGCTGTCATTGTCAAACTAGCAAACTGATCAAGGTGACAGCATTTGCTAAAGCAGAAAGTACACACTGGTTTTCTTTGATTTTATTACAGTTTAGCTTGAGGTAGAATTGAGAGCCTATTACAGTTGAAAACTTGAAGTTATTATTTCTGAAAGGAGCAAAACTTCCATGAGTACTGACAGTAACTTTGTCATCCCAGTGTATTTCTTTTCTATCTGAGTTAAGATTTAAACAAAGAGTGATGAAATGTTTATGTAGGTACAATAACAGAACATACAGAATTGATGACATCGACTGGGATAACAATCCAAAGAGTACCTTCAGAAAATCAGATGGTTCTGAGATGAGCTTTGTGGACTACTACAAAAAGGTATGAAAATGTAACTGTGTGTTCTATGCTTTGACTTGGAATGCTCAGTCATTGTTACAGGTTTACTTAGGATGCACGGGTTTCTAATTAATCCATAGTATTTTAATTTAACAGAATTTTGTTTAAAGGACACTGTGTAATCTGAGATCAGTAACTCACCTGCACAGCATGGTTTGCTGAGAGTAGTCCATCCCAGGGAGTAGTTGGTCAGGCAGGAGCCTGCACAGATAAGCAAGGAGCTGTTGGGGAAACGCAGAAGGGAAGCTTTGGGAAGGTGGAAGCAGGGCCAGGTAATGTGGGAGGAACACAGATAACGTTGTCACAGCGTGCAGAACTGAGGCTGGAAAGCCAGAGTGCCTCTGGTGCCTCTGCTTTGAGTGTCTGTCACAGCTGCACCCCTGGAATTGTCAGGTCTTCCTTCATGTGTACCAGCTTCGGCAGAAACAGGGCTATGGGAAGGCTCAAGTTCAGAAACTTCACTTGGCAGTCTTGTTTGATTCTTGTGATTTCTTAAATCCAATTACTCTGTAGGTTGGGAACTTTGTCCATTGCTGAAGTGGAAAGAGCATCCCAGTGTTGAATTAGATAGCCCAGATGATAATGCCTCAGGCAAGGCACAGGCTTTGTTTCTGTTGTCTCTTACACATCAGTAGTTTGATGGCATCAGTTGAGAGAACAGTGCTTCCCTGCTTTGCCTTTTCTGGCAAAAGTAATTCTTCTGAGATGTGCTAATTGAAAAAGATTACTAGTGGATTTTGGGTTTGTTTTAGGAACAATACTTGTTTTCTAAAGTGAGCACTATTATTCAGAAATAATAATGTTTGTTATGAATAACTTGTTTGTTATGAGTAAATTAACATGCAGTCTATATTTCTGATACAGCAATATAACATAGAAATTAGTGATTGGATGCAGCCTGTCCTGATCAGTCAGATGAAGAGGAAGAGAGGGAACATACAAGGATCTGTGGCTCTGATTCCAGAGCTGTGCTCCTTAACAGGTACTATAGCATTTTCCATATCAAAACATCTGTCAAACCATAATGCCTACTGAAAGAGGTATTCTGACAGCAGCTTTTTGCAGAGTTCAGGGAAACTGTTTTGTTTCTATAAATGTGAGTCTAGGAACACATTTTGTAGCTACAAGATTGGATATTTAAACGGGACCAGAAAGCTTGAGGGGGTTTGTTGTTGAATAGTGTTTAGCTATGGTGTTCAACATCAGCACTCTGAAAACTGGTGGAGTTTTGGTGGTAGAACTTCTGTTGAAAAAGAGCAATTCACTAGCAATTGATGATAATTTTGTAAGATACATAAATACATGTTTTGCACTAGCAGTACCTGAACATCTCAGCTATTTGTTTTGATTTGAAAACGGAGCTGAAGAGCTGCAATGCCTTGTGTGGTTTCCTCTCAAGTGCAAAAATCCAGGATTTCTTTTCATGCCTATGGGGATGTATGTACAGGAAGCAACTGAAAACTTGGGCTACTACTGCCACCACTTCCTCTGTCTGCAGGACATGTAGTACTAATCTGCACGAGCAGCAAGTTTCATTTTTACAGTCCTTCATCTTGACTCGGACTCAGAAAAGGCTTTGCTGTTGGCAGGACTGACCGACAAGATGCGCAACGACTTCAACATGATGAAGGACCTGGCCATCCACACACGGCTGCCGCCCGAGCAGAGGCAGCGCGAGCTTGGCAGGCTTCTCAACTACATCCAAAAGTATGGCACCTACTGTCCTCTGCTTCTGTCTCATCAAAGATGCCTATAACAAACCTCTTGCAGTGAAACTTCTGAAATCTTACTAGATTTTAAAAAGTCAGCAGCAACAAATTTCTCACGTTTTTCATTCATATCTTGTTTTTAAACAGAGATGACAATGTTCAGAAGGAGCTCCGAAACTGGGGTTTAAGCTTTGATAATAAATCAGTGTCCTTTACAGGAAGAATTGTTCAAGGAGAAAAGATCTTTCAATCAGGAGCCATGGTAAATAATAAATCAACTTCTAAAATCTTCTGGGTGTCTCACTGATGAAACAAGTTCTTAAGGAAGGAAATGGTACTTTTTGGTTTATAAGTGAAGGATAAAGAGTGAAAATGTTATACACAAGTCTTTGTCCAAGCAGGAGATTTGCAGATTTCTTAAGTTGTTCCCAAGCTGTAGTTAGAAACCCTTGAAGGCACTCCATCACAATGAGGCTGTCCTTGCAGAGCAGTCCTTCTGGCCAGGCACACAGTCCAGGAGAGCAGAGGTGTTTCCCATTAGTTTCCATCTGCTAAAGAGGTGCCAAGGCTTTCTGCTGAAAAGCCACTAAGGATTTCAGCTGGGTGGCCAGAACACAGGCAGGATGAGCACAGGATGTGTGCTCAGCACAGGTAGGATGAGCCCTGTGAGCAGTGCAGATGTGCGTGCAGTCAGAGGCTGTTGTCAAACGTGAGCTGTTTGCCCCGCAGTTCGATTACAACCCCCAGTTTGCCGACTGGACCAAGGAGACGCGCGGCGTGCCCCTGATCCGCTCCATGCCCATCGACAGCTGGCTGCTCATCTACACCCGCCGCAACTACGACGTGGCCAACACCCTGCTGCAGAGCCTCTTCAAGGTCACCCCCTCCATGGGCATCCACATGAACAGGCCCAGCATGTGAGTGTCCTCGCTGAGCTCAGGGAGAACCGTCACCGTGCTGGGCTGCTCTGGGAGGGGAGGGTGTAGTGTGTCCCACAGCCGGTGTCTGGGAGGTTTTTCATAAAGCACAGTTGCTTTCAGTATGCAGATTGTTCTGTTTTCTCTTGGGATTGACTTTCCTTACTCATACTTTTATTTCTGAGAGCTTTTTATATGCCAAAACTAAGAAGTATCAGGCAGACAGTCATTGAAACAAACCCTTCTCTAAGGAGTATTTTTTGCTGACTTAGGATGTATTCTGATTCTGATCTGTTCTCCTTGCAAATATCCTCCCTTGAGTACCTGTACTTGCTTTTAATTTTGAATTTCATTGTGTTTGGAAACCTGAGTTTGGAGGTGATTCCTTTTAATCTTCAGATGTGTGAAAGTGGTTTGTTAATAGCTGTAAATGTGACATTTCATACACTATTGATGCGTAGTGAGCTTTTATGCTTTTACTAAGTTTCAATAGCTGTTAGCTGTTCTTTTTCTGTAAGCATTTTCTCTCTTTCTTTTCAGGATTGAAGTAGATGATAGAACAGAAGCATATTTAAGGGTTTTACAGCAAAGGGTTACCTCTGACATAAACATAGTATGTATTTGAATCCATAATTTCAAATCCTGTTTATCTCTGTAACTGATGTTCAGTGGGATTTGCTCTCAGAACCGCAGCTTTGGGCTCCTGAGAATCCACTATGTACCTGCCAATCCTCCTGTGCAAAGCTAACACTGACCATGGGTATCCTTCTGGATAAGAGCCTTTGGTTCTGAAGTACAGACACTGACACTTTGCAGTTCTTTCTTTCACTGTGAACATTTGAATATTTCTCTTGTGCATAAGAACTTTTTCCTAAAGAACTGTTGAAGTGCTGTGTAGCTCTGAGAATGCAGCTTCTTACAAAGATTCTTTTTCCTTCAAAGGTAGTTTGTATCTTGTCTAGCTCCCGAAAGGATAAATATGATGCCATCAAGAAATACCTGTGCACAGACTGCCCCATCCCCAGCCAGTGTGTGCTGGCTCGCACTTTGAGCAAACCGCAGACTATCATGACGGTAGCAACAAAGATTGCCTTGCAAATGAACTGTAAAATGGGTGGGGAGCTCTGGAGTGTGGAGATCCCCGTAAGTATTTTCTTAGGAATGGTAAGTGCTCTTTCTGAGGCTGTAGTTCAGAAGCAAGGCCGGTGTGCAGCAGGTGCTGTGTGTGATTGCCTTGCAGCTGAAGCAGGTGATGATTGTGGGCATCGATTGTTACCATGACACTGTCTCTGGCAAGCAGTCCATCGCGGGCTTCGTCGCCAGCCTCAACCAGTCTGTCACACGGTAAGAGCGGGCTGCCACGGCTAAAAAACCCTCAAAACAGTAAAAAAACCCTTTCCTTTGATTGGAACACAGCTTCAATGGGATCACCCATCAGGAAAATTCATAACTGGTTTGCTGTAATGGTTAATGTGAAATGTATTGTGAATTTTACCCACTGCATCCCTAGAAGGAGTGGCCTTGTCCCACATTGCTTGAGAGAGGGGTCAAGTGGTGGAGACATGGCTGGGATGAATAGAGAGCATCAGGGTAACAGGGTCTTCCTCTTTTGTGTTGACTTGTGGGAAAGGCTCTTCTTGGTTGAGAAGAATTTTAAGTCACGCTATGGCACTTTTACCATGTTTTTATTTAGGGGGAATATTCTCATAGAACCCCAGCTCTTCCTTGGCTGCATTGACCCACGACACCCATAAAGACTAAGTGGTCATGGGCATTTTAAAAATAACTTCATTGCAGCAAGCCTGGGAAATGCTTTGAAGGTTTCTTTCATTTTGTTCTTCACAGGTGGTTCTCCCGCTGTGTTGTTCAAAGTCGTGGGCAAGAACTTGTGGATGGAATCAAAACCTGCTTGCAAAGTAAGGGAAGGAAAGGGAAGGAGTTCTGCTCTTGTAGTGCCAGATCTAAGAACTGACAATTCAGCTTCTCAAAATCCTCCTCTCCTGCTGGCCTGAGAGGAGGCTTTACCAGCCTGTACTTGGATAACCAGAGATTAAACATTCTATTATAAATACTGCTGAAAAAAATGAATAGCATCTTGTATAAATCTTTCACTGATTGCCACATTCCTTTGCAATAATTAAAAACTACTGAGCAGTGCACTTCCAAGAATGCTTTAAGGGAGTCTGATTTCAAGGAGGGCAGCTCCTGCTGTGAGAGAGGCCAGCAGAGCAGGTGTGTCCGTGGGTCCTTTCTGTTTGTGGGTGCACAGGCAAAGCAGAGCTCTTCCTTGCAGCTATGTTTGTGCAGCAGGACACTGAGGGATTGAGGACCTTACTTTTCCAACTTACTGCTGTTTTTCTAGGAATAAAAATCTATTTCTGTTTTGGAATGAATTGTCATCACAACTAATGGCTTTTACTCTTGTTTTTTTAAGCTGCTCTGAGGAACTGGTCTAAATGGAATAAGTCTTTGCCCTCTCGCATTTTTGTGTATCGTGATGGTGTTGGAGATGGACAACTCAATACTTTGGTTAATTATGAAGTGCCTCAGTTTCTGGATTGCTTGAAGAGTATTGGTACTGACTACAGGTAAATCTGTTTCTACCAACCCTCTTCTTTATACTGCCAGAGAAATAAACACTGGGCTACAAAACGAGCCTATGGATGAAGACTGTCTAAAGTTGTGAACAATGTCTTACTCTGAATCACTAAAGACTTACATGTGAAATTAATGCCCTGGAACCCCAGAGAATCTGCCCCTGAATACTCCTTGTGCAGTTTTGTAGGAGAGTATTGTTTTTTTCCTTTTCCCTTTCTTTTAGCCCGAGACTCACTGTGATTGTGGTGAAGAAACGAGTGAATGCCAGGTTCTTTGCAGAGGTTGGGGGAGGACTCAAAAACCCACCCCCAGGGACTGTTGTTGATACAGTGGTGACCAGACCAGAGTGGTGAGTTCCTGCAGAGGTAACACACACACTGCTCCAGGCTGGGCACAAAGGAGATGGATCCAACAGTGGGACTGTAAGATCAAGTGTAAAAACACTTCCCACACTTGTGTGGCTCAGGGGCTGGAGAAAATGAGCAGTGTAAGCTAAGGGCATGTGCAGGGTGGTTATCAGGAGGAAAAGGGGACAGAACAAAGAGTTGAGGTTGTTCTGGTCTCAAGACCTGGTCCATATAATAAGGTTATTCACGTTCCTCCAGGTCTCCTGGCCTTTCAGACACAGAGGAGGCTTTTGTGGCCACAGCCTAGGCATCCTTGTGGGGTGCACTCAATAAGCATGAAGTGGCTCTCAAAACAAGACAGATCCATGGGGACTGTCAGTAACGGGCTGGGGTTCCTGTGGCAGGTACGATTTCTTCGTGGTGAGCCAGACGGTGAAGAACGGCTGCGTGGCACCCACGCACTACAACGTGATCTACGACACCAGCCAGCTGAAACCCGACCACGTGCAGCGCCTCACCTACAAGCTGTGCCACATGTACTACAACTGGTCGGTGAGTGCTCCTGCCAGGGCCAGCCTGCATGCAGAACTGACATTGCCCACCTGCACAAGTGTCTGCTCCTTTGTGGAGGTGCAGCTGTGCCGCTGCATTGCCTTGAGGCCTCTGCGGCACACACAGCTCAGCACACGCTCAGCTCGGGCACTTCTGCAGCCACAGACAGCACACACACCTCCCACCTTCTGCAAGGCCCAGCACTGAATGTTAACCTGCCTAAGAGGTGGCAGGAGGGCACCACAGTCGGGAAGTTTGGGGGTTTTGCATCTGTTCTTTGTTGGGAGTATGTAAAGTTATTTTCACCAATCAGCATAAACAACAGGCAATACAAATTTTACAAGTATGCAGACTTTGGAGGTCCAGGGCTCTTTGTTGTAGCATCTGCATGCTTATTTAAAATTACCTGAAAATAATTGCCTTCCTTTTCTTTTTTCCCCTTTCTGCAGGGTATTATCAGAGTACCTGCTCCTTGCCAGTACGCTCATAAGTTGGCTTTCCTTGTGGGTCAGAGTATTCACAGAGAACCAAACCTGTTGCTCTCAGACAGACTGTACTACCTTTGAAGCTGAGTTACCAGCCAAACAGAAGAGAGCAGTTCTTCTCTAGGGAATGTAGAATTGTCTGGGCTTTTGGTTTCATTTTGGTTTTCATAAGAGACGTGCACAGGATATGTGCAGCTGTGGAAATTATTTTATTTTCATTGTACCAAGGAAAAGCTTGAGATTTGCATTTTGAACAGGTGTCTGCTTGCTAGAATAACTACAAAAATTTTTATGATATTTGATACTTACTTTCTAAAGTTTTTCTCAAATTCTTCCCAAAGTTTATTGGTTGTTCTTATTTACATTTTGATAAGTCTTACACAGAATTACTTCTTGCATGGGAGATAGTTATGCAGACCAGAATCCCAACTCTTCCAGCTGGTATTTACCCTTCTAATTTTCAAAATGCTTCAATATTGTTGATTCCTTGTTTTTCTTGGTTAAGATGAGGGCCAGCTTTGTCTCCTGAGCTGTTTCATACCTTAAGAGGAGGTGACCAGGTGCTCTTGGTTACCAAGGCTTTGTCTGCAGGCTGCACAGAATGCAGAACCTTGGCAGGATTTTGAGCAGTTGTTGTTGTGAGGGATTTGCACACCAGCCCCAAACTCTGGTGCTGCCAGGGCAGTGAGGGCTCTGCCAGGCTGGGCAGCTCAGGGCCAGTGCTGTGTGCAGCCAGGGGCAGTTCAACACAGGCTCCTTAACTGAGAAATACATTTCCATCAAGGAATATCAGTGCCCTGGCAGGCTTGGGGTTTTGGTTTTGTAGTTGCAAGCACTGGGAAGCAGCCCTGGTTTGTTCATGTCTGAGGTTTTCACTGGTCACTGTTCTGCAGCCCATTTTGTGAAACTAACAGCAGCTGTGGGGATGGAGGTTGATTCCAGATTTTTGCAGTAGCAGAGTCAAACTACTGCACCTGGAGAAATTCAGATTAGTGCTGGTTTTCTTAACCACCTTGTTGTGAACCTTGTTGCTTTTCTTTGTGAGATTTAAATAAAGTTGTTGCTGAAATCCTTGCCCGTTTGAACCTGTTCTGGGTATTTTGTGCTTCAGCACTGGGCTTTGGGCACAGATGGGACAATTGCTGGAGTAACTTTGCAACCCTTTTTCACCTCTGGGAAGCTCTTGCAGATGAGGAGCTTTTCTTTATTCTGCAGTGACAGTTCTGAAAGAAGGCTGACACAGGAAGGCAGCAGCTGACACAGGGGATTTATGAAACATACTGCACTCTACAAAATATCAAATTATTTATTTATATAAAATATAATACACAACGATCGTACACATGCACACACCCACACAGTACTTTACCACAAATGTAGGCCAGTTACTTTCTTTAATTAAATGTTATAATCTAGCACACAGTATTTTACAGTAATTTACATTGTTATCTGAAGACACAATGGGGAAGCTTTGATCATTCATTTATAAACCTTCCATAAATTACAAAAAGAAAGGCAGTCTGAAAAGTATGTATAAACAGTAAAAACAATTTACAAATGGACAAGAATTACAAAATAGTAACAGCCAATGACTGCCATCAGGGTGGAGGGTTGGTTTTTGTGATATGCCAATGTTGCAGTTGGGGTTTGATAGAGCCTGGTGTGGCTGTAACGCTTTGTCCTTTCACTGCAGATGGACTTGCCTCAATCTGACAGCAGCAGAATGAAAATGCCTTTTAACCTAGCACTGAACCTCCACAGGAAAGAACGGGGGAGTAAAGGGGTTTTGGTGTGCAGTTGGTTTTTCCCAGTAGCTTAGGAAGGGAACCAGGAACCCCAGAGCTGGAGGATGGAAAGGGGTGAGGTTTGAGTAATTACACTGCCTGGTTCCCCTGCATGAGAATGGCAAACCAGTGCAGGGTTTTGGTTTTTACTGGGGCAGCAAAAACTGAAAAGGGTTTAGCACAGCACTTGCACACTGCCAGGAGTCCATCAGCTGGGGCTGGGGCAGTACCAGTGTTCATCTGGAGCTACTGGTGGAGGGAGGATGGACACAGCTGCATACACAGTACATACAAAGTATACGCTGCATATTTATTAGACAGTACAAATCATTGTGCATTAATAAGGCAAAACATCAAGGCTGATTCAACTAGGAGTTTCAAGACCATTTTTGTTAATGAGTGGATCCAGTGGGGGGATCTCTCTGAACTAGCAATCAGTGAAGAGAGTTTCCTCCCCCCACTCATGGTTAAAGGAGAATAAAGGCTGAGATTTTTCCAATGGAGTTGTAGGTGTTGAGATGACTTCAAATAAAACCATGTTCTTCTGGTCTTAATCCCATAACTTTTTTTTTTTTTTTAACTTTTTAAAAAATACTTTTGCAACAGCAAATCCATTTCCCTTTTTTCCTTGCTGTTTTGATTAAGCAATTGGCATGACTCTATTGATGTCAGGGTTAAAAATGCAACGGTCTGGTAAAGTACTGCATAGTCATGAAAGCCCTAGTTTTGACTTTAAAAACAAAGAAAAGTACACAGACTGGAAGCTTTACAGGTTGTCCAGGAGCACATGACTCATTTCACTGCACCAAGCCTTTTCAGCAGTTTCTTGCCTTTGGAAAGCAGCCCCTTTTTCTTTTTCGAGGCCATATCCCTGCCTCTCCCGGGGCTCCCCGAGCCCAGCACAGGTGACGGAGGAGACCCGGAATGGAGATGAACTGTGGGGGAAGGTGCTCTCCGGGAGGTACCTGTATTCTCAGGAGGAACCTAGTAGGTACATTGTTATCATTTATTCAATCTTTGAAAGCTTCAAAGCCATCAGCAGCAAGAAACTTGGTAACATCACCTGTCCCATTACCCACTTAAACAAAAGGGGTTTCTTTCTTCTCTCTGGCTCAAAATACTGCGTGGGCTTATGGAAAATACATCAATTTAGAGGGGAAAAAATATAGAAATTGAAAACCCACCAATAAAGCCCAGTTTTGGTTGTACCTTTGTAAAGGAAATGTTGGATACACTTGCTTTGCCAGAATTCTGGCCATAAAAGCCACAAAATTGGCTTTGGTTTTTCATTTCAGTACTCTGATAGTACTAAAATGGAGAGGGATACTTTCAGCTATAGATTTAAGAAAAATAAACATGTTAAGTACTACAGATTAGCAATCTATAGAAGCCAAACTCTTTTCAGAAGAAAGTACTTAAAATGCTACATGATCACTTACTTTTTAATGTCCTTTAAATGCCTTTTCTTTAAAATTGGCTAGCAAACTTTATGTAC
Source organism: Agelaius phoeniceus (assembly GCF_051311805.1). Lineage (NCBI taxonomy): Eukaryota > Metazoa > Chordata > Aves > Passeriformes > Icteridae > Agelaius > Agelaius phoeniceus. The sequence continues at coordinate 600,874 of NC_135282.1, read as the reverse complement.
AGATTAGAGAAGATGGCACACTGGCTTAAAAAAAAAAAAAGGAAAAAGAAAAAGCTAAAATGAACCTTAATTGCAATCAAAGAAAGCTTAAAGGCCCTGAGTGCTTGATGTGTATGCTGCAGCTATGAGGTTGTTAGATGACAGCATTCCTAAATATTTTGAACAGCTTTTTTTTTTTTTCAGTCATCAAAAGCACTTGGATGAAAATGCTAAAATTACATATACTCAGCCTATCCTAACTACAGTGCCCAGCTGGCAAAATGGTTGCTATCAATTAGGATGATATTTTCACAGTAGAATCCATGCTGTAGGGAGGCCTGCTAGCTTTAGTTCAAGTTAAAATGTCAGCAATTCACTGGCTCATTGTGCAACAGTGAGTTAAGCAAAGGGGCTTCAAGCCTACTTTGATTTTAAATCAAGGTCTAATTCTAATGAAAAAAAAAAAAAACAAAACAAACCAAAACAACTTGGTAAAGCACCCCAACGTACACCTGAAGATACCAGATATGGAGTCTAATGCATTCATTCAGTGAGCTGCATGTTTCAGGTCGAGACTTTATTGCATTGGTAAACCAAACAGTTGCTAATATTGCAAAGGTACGCTGCTAGGAAAATCCAGTGAATTGTACCACAGGAGGGGATTCTTTTCAGAAGTGTTGAATAGTTGGTCTTAGGCAAACTGGGGTACAATAGATTGTGGAAAACACATTTTAAGGCAGACAATTTAAGTGGCTGTGTTTGAGTGTAGTGAGTTTCAGAACCAACTATCCCCTTGTAAACTACCGTCCGTGCCAGCGGCACTGCTGGTTCTGCAGGGGCTGCAGCTTTGTGCTTTTCTCTTGACACATGAGCTTGGAATTTTTACATCCCAGCTTGGCTAGCAATGCAATATGCAGCTTTGTTTGTAGGGTAGTTAGACATCAAACTCTCCTCTCTATGTAAACATAAACATTGAGCTCGGGAAGAAATATGTTCCAAACGCTGACCTTCGTACAGGGAGGGCTGATGGATTTCAGAGGTTCCTGTTTTAAAGGATTTGTCTCCCAAGAAAGGAGAGGACTTGACTAGGTACAGCAAAGGCATGCAGCCTGGTCTTCTGTGGCCAAGGGGTTTGGAGACATATTTCTTTTCTTTTCCCCCACAATTAAGTTTCAAGACTTGCATTAGATAGCCAGGTAGCTTTAATTGAAATCTCTATTGGTATCTTCAGTTGCTCACTTACGTGAAGGCTACATTGCCTTATTAAGGTGTGAAATGAACACTCTTCTTCTGTTTCCAAGCAGATGAGCAAAGAAATAAAAATATATATAAAATATATAATATATAAAAGTATTGCAGTGATGAAACAAAACCAAAAATGAGATACTCTAAACATGATTAATTCTTTCATGAAAGAGAAGTCTCTGAGCAATTAATTATTGCCAGTTGGAACAGGAAGTTGTAAGGATTAAGAGAGGACCACTGTCAGTCCATCAGCTGCAGTTACAGTTTGTATTTAGAGGAACACTGGTACCAGGCTTTTGTGCAAAGGAAACTTTTTGAAAGAGCAATTTAGAAGCTTTGGGAAATAGCTATCACCAGGAAAGAGCTGCTTAAATTCAGGTTATGAAGGGCGGTACTGCAATGACTGCCACCACACAGCCCACTCAGTTTCTCCATTTACAAACGTAACGAGCTGGCAAAGGCTAAAGCCACTTTCCCTCAGGTTTTATTTTATATATTTGAAAGGTAACTTTAAATGGGCAAATGAATTTAGATGTAATGTTAAAGATAATGTCTAAATGGTACGAGAGACAGAGTGGGATGGCAGATGGGAGTTTAGGTGCTCCTCAGGGGGCTGCTTACCCTTTTGGCCTTGGCTCGCATGGGCGCGTCGTGGCCGTAGCGCGAGGGCGCCTCGGAGAGAAACACTTCCACATCGTCAGGCACTTCTTCGAGGAAGTTGGAAGGAACCAGCCCCTTCTGTCCATTGAGCTCCCCCTGCCAGCAAGGGAAGGAGCAGTGAGTGCTTTCCTCCCACCACATCTGCTCCCAAGGAGGCAGGGACACATTTCTGCCTATTTCAAAGCTGGCGAGGAAGAGGAAATTCCCCTCTACGGCCCCTGGGGAGGCTGAGAGCTCACACAGTTCCACATCCCCTCCCCAGGCTGGTGTTTGCTGGAGCTGGGAGCAGTTTGGGCTGAGCCAGCAGACACAACTTACATAGTAAAATCCATCTTCATCGATCTCACCAAAGACAGTGATGATGTCCCCAGTGCAGAAGGTCAGCTCGGCCTGCAGGGGAGGAGCAGGGACAGGCAAAGATCAGCCTTTCTTTATTAATAGGGAATCCATTCAGATTTCCCCCCACTCCTTCATGTTAAGACACTGGTGAAACCAAACTGATCTTTGACAGCCAAACTTCTTGTTTTTTCCCTTGGGGTTTTTTCCTTGCTAAGCCCAGCCCCTGTCCCAGTGTGTGTGGACACCCACAGGGCTCCCTGTGACCAACAGCCAAGACATTCAGGCCTTGAAGAACCTGCACAAGCTTTGAGGCTTTGAATTGCAGCTTCAAAGGGTCCCTAAATCCATCCTGGTGGAGGGGGAGCTGCTCAGGGCTGCAAGGGAGCTCAGGGCATCACCCAGCCCAGCCCCTGAGGCACAAGGCTCCTGCACTGCAGCTGTGCTGGATTCTCTTCAGCAAAACCTTCCCAATGGGCAGCTCCTCTCTGATCAGCACCCAGTGCACTGGGCTCTTTTAATTGTCTGTGGCTTAAATGCAATTAGGGCGGGGCTTTTAAATTGCATTTAATTTCCTGTGGCCATGGGAGAGAGAACAAACAAAATCTTTGCAATACATCAGCACAATTTATTTGATTTGTTGGCCAAACTACTTTGAAACACCATAATTTAGAAAAAGATTTGGTTCAATAAGAAACAGAAAACAACCCAGGCTGTGTTTTAAAGCACCATGTCCCACATATTTCAAAATTCACTTTCTCCTTCTACAATTCCCCAATTAAAACCAAAACCAAAACAACATTTTAGAGGACGGCTGAGGAAGCTCACAGGCTCTGTGCCCCCAGCCCCAGGGGCCCAGCTGTGCCCCTACCTCCACATCCACGTTGGGGGAGCTCTCCCTGGGGTCGTAGTCATAGAGGGCCACCATCCTCCTGGTGGTCAGCGGCTGCTGCCGGCCCCCGCGCCGGCCACGGGGCTCTGCTGGGAGGGCAGAGAGAGAGAGTCCCTGACATGGGTGCTGCAGGCCCTGACACGGGCTCTGCTGGGAGGGCAGAGAGAGAGAGTCCCTGACATGGGTGCTGCAGGCCCTGACATGGGTGCTGCAGGCCCTGACATGGGTGCTGCAGGCACTGACACAGGTGCTGCAGGCACTGACACGGGTGCTGCAGGCGCTGCAAATGCACTCCAGTTACTGCCACGGCTACTGCAGGGGCTCATACAGGTGCTCAGGTACTGATAAAAGTACTGCAGGTACTGATACAGGTGCTCAGGTACTGATACAGGTACTGCAGGTGGTGATAAAGGTACTCAGTTGTTGATAAAGGCACTGCAGTTATTGCTACAGGTACTGCAGGTACCGATACAGGTGCTCAGGTATTGATACAGGCACTGCAGGTATTGATAAAGGCACTGCAGTAAATATTTCAGGACACAAAACCCACTCTTTTTTTTTTAAATCAGAAAAGAAAGCAACAAGTGGAGCTGCGAAGCTGCAGGTCCCCATTTGCAGCCAATGCTATCACCATTAAATATTAGTTATATAAAGTTGTCCAGACACTGACACAGAATGTATCCCCTGGGGCAGTAATGACTGCAAAATGTGGATGCATCTGCATAAAAACAAAAGGTAAATGCAGCCAAGCTAAGGGAGCCAAGAGTCTGGAGGGAAATGTCTGCATTTTCCCTTACCTATTTTCTCAATTGGAGTGTTCAAGGGAAGGAAACCTTGTTTAAGGAGCTGATCCATCATCTCTTCATCATCTGCCTGTATCTCAGAGACCATGTTACAGGGGATAAGGCCAACTCTTGCACAGGTTTCTCCACGGTAAAACCCATCAGCATCTTTGTCCCCATAAACCTGATATTCAAAGAAGGACAATATTGGTCAAAAAGGATTTAGCATTTAGGAAGCATTTGGAAAATGCTGCAGCTCTGCTCTGGCACAACACCAGCACTTCTGGGGTTCCTCTGCCACAAAGACCCTCTCTGCAGCAGCTCTTCCTGCAGGGGTTGTGCCAATGGAGCTTCAGAGCCACAGGCTTGGGCTTAACCTAAACTTTTAATAAAGACTCTCACTATCTACAGCAGCTTTGAGATTTTTGCCCGTTTTGTGATCATTTTTAAGCCCTTAGCACTAGATATTAATTGCCAGGTCCGGTGAGATTCACACCTGAGCCTCTGAAGGAAAAGCCCCAGGGTTGTGATCACACAGGCAGCTTTTCCCCAAAGGAGAGCCTGTCTGTAAAAGTGCTGTGGTTCCTGTGGCCTCAGGTCTCACCTTAATGATCTGTCCCTCCTTGAAGGGCAGCTCCTCCTCTGCAGCATCGGGGTTCGGGGACATGGTCAGTGGGTCGTAGTCAAAAAGTGCAACAAATATTCGAGTGGAAAGGTCTTCTGTGCCAGGGTCTGTTTCAGACTCCTCATAAATGTCTGGGGAAAGGCGGTCATGGCCACCGTAGCCATCTGTGACAGCAAATTCAGGAAAGAACAATTCAGTAATACAAGCTGGCCTCATCATCCAACTCTCCCAGTTAATATTTGAAACATGTTTGGCATTTCAGTGAAAAAAACCCAAACCTCACTGCATGTCCTATAAAGCTTGGTGAGTTTTTTTGTTGGTTTTTTTTTTTTTTTAATTAGCAAGTTGCTATTTTTTAAAAAAGCTCATAAAGCCTGCACTGGAAGCTGGGCTGATTTCCTGTACCAGACTGACATTTGCACAGCTCACATAGGAAAGCCATTTTTGTTAGGTTTGCAAGAGTTTGCTGTGAATTAATGAAAAAAGTAGTCAAGAGAATGGCAGGTGAACACAAACGATGGCTGATGGATGGCAGGAAGCACAGCTGGGACAGGCCTGCATGGCCACACTGACCTCACTGACCATGAGTGACCTGCCAGCAGCTTTGCCCTGAGGTGAGATCCAGCTGTGCCTGAGCTGAAACCACCCCAGAGCTCAGCAGGCACTGAGTGCAGAGCAGAGCTGCCAGCAGTGCCAGTGACTGCCCTCACAGCCAGGCAGCCCCAGCTCACCCGGTCCAGCAGAGCTCAGTGTCTGCACCCATCTCACCCCCTCACACCAGGAGCAGCCTGGCTCCACACTAGAGCCTGCTGCTGCCTTTGAAGGCTGTTGATGCTTTCCTCCCCAAGCCTGAGGCTGCGAAGAACAGAAATGCACGGCTCTGTCCAACTAACCAATGGAGGGGACCAGCAGGGGCCGAGACCTTTGTGGCACTGCACTGCCATGGGAGGACCTTCGCCCTGCATGCTCCACCCTGTCAGGCCGTCCTGCAGAGGCTGGGTTACCTAAAAGCTAAAAAACAACAACAGAAAGAACAGGCTCGTCAGTTCCACGCATGGCAACATCGTGCTTACACGGCTGGACACGGATCAGGTCAATCACAATTGGAAGCACAAGCTCTAAAGGCAACTAAACTTAGCTTTTAACTGAAAGGTTAGCTGAAAAGTGAGCACTGCTGCCTGGCAAACCTGCAAAAGAAAAAAAATGGTTCCCTGATTTATGGCAGAGCTTTGTAAACCAGCAGTCGCACATCAGAACAAAAAGAAAAGAAAAGAATAATTTTTGAAATATTCTTTTGCCTTTGCTGTTGCGGCTAAGGTGGCGTTTGAGTGTCCTGAAGAGTGGCACGGGCAGGCTGAGGGCCGGGCAGGTGGGGCCGCCCTGGCAGCCTGTCACACCTGCAGTGCCAGCCCTGGAGCTGCAGCAGGGAGCCAGGATGGCTCCTGGTGGCCCTGGGCAAGGGCAGGAGGGCTGCAGACCCCCCCAGCACAGCTGCCTCTGCTGCCTGGGCACTGCAGGGGCTGTGGGAGCTCCCCTGAGCTCGTCCTGCTCTCACTGGCACCAGCACTGCCTGGTCACCCCTGCTGCTGGGAGCAACTGGGGGGTCACTCCAGCCTGGCCTGGGAGGCTCCAGGAGCAGCAGCTGGCCCTGCCCTGCTGTGGAACCCATCAGGATGGACTGTGCAGCCCAGGGCTGCAGGCACAGGGTGCAGAGCTGGCTCTGCCCTGCTCTGGAACACGTCAGGATGCAGTGGGCAGCCCAGGGCTGCAGGCACAGGGTGCAGAGCTGGCCCTGCCCTGCTCTGGAACACGTCAGGATGGACTGTGCAGCCCAGGGCTGCAGGCACAGGGTGCACAGCTGGCTCTGCCCTGCTCTGGAACACGTCAGGATGCAGTGGGCACCCCAGGGCTGCAGGCAGAGCTGGCCCTGCCCTGCTGTGGAACACGTCAGGATGGACTGTGCAGCCCAGGGCTGCAGACACAGGGTGCAGAGCTGGCTCTCCTCTCATGTGCAATGTGTCAGGATGCAGTGGGCACCCCAGAGCTGGCTCTGCTCTCGGGGATGTGTCCCTCCCTCACACCTGGAGGCTCCTCTGGACGTGACTGGGCAGAAATGCAAACAAGGTGGTGCAGAGCATCCCTGGCAGGTGTGCATGGCCCTGGGCTCCCCTTGGCAGCAGCTCTGTGCCTGCATTCTCTGCAGAGATGCAGTCTGCAACTTCAAAGGCAAGAAGAGATGGTCTGACAAGGACGGCAGCGTGGTGACAGCGCGGAGATAAGGCAGAAAATGAAAATGATGAAGCTGTGACTCCATAAATCTGGGTCACTGTCACACTGGGGGAGAGTCTTGATTCTTGTCTTGAGATGTTCCATGATAAAGAGCATATCCTGAAAATTCTGGGAATGAGATGAATAAAAACAACATGATGAAATGAATTTCTTGACAATAATTAAAAAAAAAATTAAAATATGGATGAAACATTTCTCCAGTTAAAAATGCAGCTTGTTTGTTTTTTTTTTTTTTTAGAGCAACATTCAGATAGGCAAAATAAAGAAAAGCAATCTTTTGGAAAAATTATAGTTCAGCTAACCCTTAATTAAAATTTAGATTCAGTTGTCCTTTAATAAAAGCAGCCATTATTGTAATTTGTTTGGGGGGAAAATCATTGCAAAGCAAATTAATCTGATTTCAGCATGACTCAAAAGAGGACCATAAATGAAAATGCAGAGTAATAAACCAAAATGAATGGGGAAGAAAAAAAAAATGGGGAGAAAATGTAGCAGATGGGTCCAAAGGACGGACTTTAAAAATCAATTTGGGAAAAAAAAAAGAAAAAAGAAAAAAAAACAAACCAAGAAATAAAGAGAATAAAGAGACCAGACTGATTTGGCAAGCAGATGTTAGAAGGAAGATACTTCACACACCAGGGAGTCTTGTGCATCTCTGAGGGGTGGCTGTGCAAGGCCAGCAGCTGCCCTAGGCCCGGCTGCTCTGGGGAGGCTCCTCCAGCCCCGCTCCTGCTCGGCTCTGCGGGGAGCCCCGGGCTGCTCCAGCTCCCCGAAATCCTCCTCGATGCTGCTCTGCCGGGTCAGGGTCCTCCTGCGGGACAGCGGCGGCCGCGGGCCCCGGCGGCACGGACAGGGATCGGGGTCCGGGGGGGCTCTGACACCGTGCTGGGGGTGCTGCTCTTCATCACTGCCCCTTTGGGCTCTGACACCGTGATGGGGGTGCTGCTCTTCATCATTGCCCCTTTGGGCTCTGACACCATAACGGGGCTGCTCTTCATCACTGCTCCTTTGGGCTCTGACACCATAACGGGGCTGCTCTTCATCACTGCTCCTTTGGGCTCTGACACCATAACGGGGCTCCTCTTCCTCACTGCCGCTCCTGTGTCTGACACCCAACCAGGGCCGCTCTTCATCACTGCTCCTTTGAGCTCTGACACCGTGCCGGGACCGCTCTTCATCACTGCCACTCCTGTGTCTGACACCATGCCGGGACCGCTCTTCATCACTGCCCCACTGGGGTCTGACACTGAACCGGGGCTCCTCTTCCTCACTGCCACTCCTGTGTCTGACACCGTGCCGGGACCGCTCTTCATCACTGCCCCACTGGGGTCTGACACTGAACCGGGGCTCCTCTTCCTCACTGCCTCTTTGGGCTCTCACAGTGCGCCGGGGCTCCTCTTCCTCGCTGCCACTCCTGTGTCTGAACCTGGGCTGGGGCTCCTCTTCCTCACTGCCCCATTGGGGTCTGAAACTGTGCTGGGACCGCTCTTCATTGCTGCCCCTTTGGGCTCTGCCACTGAACCGGGATCGCTCTTCATCGCTGCCCCATTGGGCTGTGCCACCAAACCGGGGCCGCTCTTCATCGCTGCTCCTTTGGCATCTGAAACTGTGCTGGGACCGCTCTTCATCGCTGCTCCTTTGGGCTCTGACACCGAACCGGGACCGCTCTTCATCGCTGCTGCTCCTGCGTCTGCCACCACCCCAGGGCTGCTCTTCATCGCTGCCCCACTGTGCCCGGCCCAGCCGGGGCTCCTCCTCCTCGCTGCCGCAGTCCAGGCCGCTGTCGGGGCTGCGGGACAGGGCCTGGCTGCATTTCCCTCCTCTGTCCTCCAGCTCCTGCAGCCCCGGCACTGCCCTGGCCCTGCCCGGGTGCCTGGGGCTGTGCTGCTGCTCCTGACGGCAGGGCCTGCCAGCTCTGGGGCCTCTAGCTATTCTGGGGTTCTTTCTATAGGGCATACCTAAACCCTGCTTGTACAGCACTTCGGGGTATTCACCGTCCTCTTCAGCCACCTCTGGGATACTGAAAAGCCTTTTACTGTGGCGTGTCTGCTGGGGAAAGCCAGGCTGTTCCACAAAAGTGGCTTCAGTGGTCTTATTCTTATCGTACTCCTTAAGATTATGTAATGTCAAAAACCAGACAGGGAACAAAGAGTGTGTGACAAAAATAAAATGGGAGGGAAAAGGGAGAAAAGAAAAATAAAGACAGAATTAGTTTTAGAGCAATGGCAAACGTAAGACATGCAGCTTATATTATGAAAAGGATGTCATGCTTTGAATGAGGATCTGTGAAAAACAAAGATGTGGTTAAGAAGTTGCTGGGTGCCAGGTACAACATGAGAGGTCAGTACAAACAACTGAGGGATGCTCTTAACAAGAATGAACTCATGCATTTGAAACGGAGTCATGGAAGCCACGCACAGGGTGCAGCATGGTGGATGAGAATGGCACTGAAACTCCTTCCTGCCCCGTGCCAAAATGCCATCTGACCTCCTCTGTAACCAGAACCCACAGCTGAGAATGACAGCTCTGCCCTAGCAAGCTTGCTTGCTTTGCATCTCCTAAAGCTTCTGTGTAAGGAGTAAATCTCTTCAGTCTCCTGTCAGAGCAGAGCTATTCCACAGCCATCATTAAAGGAGTTCTGGTTTCCTCTCTACAACTCCAAAAAACCCGCACCATTTTTAAAGCTTGGCTCCCAGGGAAAGCCCCAGGGTCACCTGCTCTGCACTGCCATCAAACCTCATCATGATCTGGTACCTGCCCCATAAAACCAGTGCTTGAACATCAGCTGTGAGCCCAAGTGTCTGTTTGTGCCAGGAGCAAATAAAAACGACCCCAGCCTGGGTAAAACCAGCATTCTGGACATGCAGATACATTCAGCGATTTTCCTGTTCCATTTCCACAAAGCACTGACCAAGAACCCTGGGAGAGGGAAGGGAGCACAGGGCAGGAGCTGCTGGCTCTGGCTGCCAGGATTACTGACCCTGCATCAGAGATCATCTCTCCTTGTGCCTAATGCCCGGATCAGGGGCACCTCTGGGCTCAGGAGCACCCAGAAATAACAACAGATCCTCCTGGAGATGTCACAGCATCTCCCTCTGAGCACTCTGAACTTAGCTGCCGTTTGGGCCTTGTCCCTTCCAGGCAGAGGGAACTTTCCAAGTCACTTTAGACTGTTTCACCTATTTTCCTTTGTTTTTAAAATGTGTGTAACACCTGTGAAACTTGAGATAAAGCACCATGGAAGTGAGAAAAAGATCACTAAGCATGAACTACATCAAGAGAAGTCTGACAACTTTAGCAGGTCAAAAACGATTTCCCACACCAGTTAAGGCTCTGGAACTTTCTCAGTATCAACACTGGCAATACTATTTTAAATCCAAGAAGTAAATACACCTTCTGATGCATAAAGAACAAGAACAGTCTGGGGATTATTCTTTGTGCCAGGGAAGGGGATACAATGGGCGTGCAGAAGGATTTTGGTTTCAGCCTTTCTGCTGGTGCAGCAATACAAACAATGGTAATTCCTTACTTTGAAAAGGTCCCTGTCTCACTGCAGACAGTGTCAGAATAAAAGGACTGGATTCACAGCACATGAAAGCAGTCATAGCAATGGTCAGAACTCTTGTATGCATGACAAAATAGTACTGATTTTAGTTAAATAACGATCTACTGAGGAAAAAGGTAACCTGTGGGTTTGTGCTTTCTAAGAAAACCCAGTAATTACTACACACATAAAGATGCAAATACAATTCATATGTACAAATACAATATGGCAAATACATATTCAGTACTGGGTATGCTCAGTGCTCTGCATATGCTTTAGGTGCTGCACTGAAGTTTCCTTCATGATGAATATTCCTGTACTAAAGCAATATTTCTGGAACATATTCCCTACTCTCTCTGGTGATTCCCTAAAATTCAGAGCACAAGGAGTTCTGATAAAGCATTGATCAAACAAAGCTGAAACAACTCCTTTCTCACAGGAAGGCTTTATGCCTGTGGAAGGGATGGGACCAGCACTGGGTACATGGACAAATCACTCACACAGGAAAAACAGAAGTTGTTTTGTAAGTCTTTACAAATCTCCTTGCTCAGAAACAACTCATTTTTCAGGGTGGCACATGCAGTATATCCTCACAGAGACAGGGGAAGGCCCCAGATGCAGAACAAAAATTGCAAGGGCAACAATCACAGACAGGAAAATGCTCTGTTAGTTAAAAGTTTATCTATCAAATAATGAAAAAACCCATAAGTATTAAATACATTAAAGCAGCCCAGCTCTACCCTCTAGGGCAGAGTGAGCTTTAGTGTCTGCAGGCTCTGGGGTGGCTGCAGGAGCCCTGAGGCTGCACCCAGGGGTGCCCAGGCTCTGGGGTGGCTGCAGGGAGCACCCAGGGGTGCCCAGGCTCACTGGGGTGGCTGCAGGAGCCCCAAGGCTGCACCCAGGGGTGCCCAGGCTCTGGGGTGGCTGCAGGGAGCACCCAGGGGTGCCCAGGCTCACTGGGGTGGCTGCAGCAGCCCCAAGGCTGCACCCAGGGGTGCCCAGGGGTGCCCAGGGGTGCCAGGCTCACCTTGAGCGCGCCGTGCGAGCCCAGGCTCAGGCGCCGCCGCCCTTCCTCCAGCTGCATCTCGGAGTAGAGCTCCTCCTCATCCTCCTCCAGGATGTCCGACAGGTCGGAGCCCCGGCTGCTCTCCGTGTGGTACTCGTCCCCCAGGCAGTAGTGAGCCTGAGGGGCACAGAGAGCTCTGCTGAAGCTGCCAATCCTGCTGAGCCCAGAGGAGCCGCCGCAGCCACAGCCCAGCGCGCTCTGCTCTGCTGCACACATCCATGGAAATTCTGCTTGCCCTTTTATCACCCTAACTCCAGAAACCCAGCCTCAATCCCATGGAAATTCTGTTTGCCCTTTTATCACCCTAACTCCAGAAACCCAGTCTCAATCCCTGTGGAAATTCTGTGGAAATTCTGTTTTGCCCATTTATCACCCTAATTCCAGAAATCCAGTCTCAATCCCAGGTGATACAATAAAGGACATCTTCATTCACAGCACCAAATCTAGTTTTAGTCTTGATTAAATTCCCCTCATTAAAGAGGTCCTTCATACATCAATGGCCTTGCTGACCAAACTGTGAGAGCCTGAGGATAATTCACATATCATCTGTTCTTTGCAGCTGTTTGTTACATCACATTATCATTTCAAAGTGGTCAGCATTTAATTCTTGCAGCATATTGCCACCACTGTGGACCCTCCACACAGGAGCTCAGGTCTTTGAGTAAAGTTTTTTAAACTATGCCAAGACATGAAAAACCCATCTCTTTTCTAGACTTTATATCTCCCTTGAAATTAATGTAATCAGTTATTTAATAGTTGTTTTCAGTTGGATCAGACTAAAAGCTGTGCAGTCGTGCAAAACACAGGGAACAGGAGCATCCCTGCCCACGGCTCAGCCTCACCTGTGACACCACCTGTGTCCCCACCTGTGTCACCTGTGTCACAACCTCTGTCAAAGCCTCTGTCACCACCTGTTTCACCACCTGTTTCACTTGTGTCACCCCCACGCCACAGCCTGTGTCACCTGTGTCACCACCTGTGTCCCAGCCTGTGTCACTCTGTCACCCGTGTCCCCGCCTGTGTCCCCGCCTGTGTCACGGTGTCACCTGTGTCCCCACCTGTGTCCCCACCTGTGTCCCCACCCGTGTCCCCGCCTGTGTCCCCGCCTGTGTCCCCGCCTGTGTTCCCAGCCCGGCCGCAGCCCTGGCAGTGCCCTGCCCGAGCTGCCCTCCAGGGATCCCTCTGCTCCTGCTGAGCCCTGGCACAGCCAGGCCAGCTCCTCACCTGCTTCCCAAGCTCGGACTCCTTCAGGAACTCGTCCACCGAGGCTCCCCTGCGCTTCACCCTGGGTGAGTCGTAGCCATCCTCCTCCTCCTCATCCGAGTACGGGGCTGCGCTGCTCCTCTCGCTGAAAACGCTCCTCCTCTCCATCTGGGGACAGCAAGGGACACTGGGGACACTGGGGACACTGGGGACACTGGGGACACTGCCCTGCACCCACAAACACAAATACAAACACTCCTCCTCTCCATCTGGGGGACAGCAAGGGACACTGGGGACACTGCCCTGCACCCACAAACACACATACAAACACTCCTCCTCTCCATCTGGGGGACAGCAAGGGACACTGGGGACACTGCCCTGCACCCAGGACACAAAGACTCAAGCACCCAGTTTTTAAAAGCTCCCACAGTTTAAAGCACTTTAGTTCCCCCTGGCTGGAACCTTTGAGGAGTTTCCAAGAAGTTTCTGCCTGTTTTGTTACCCTCACTCTTAACCAATTACCTGACTGCATGTGCTTATCAGCTGAGCTGCCAGCTCTCCTCCCTGTTCTGCTTCCCAAAATTCCCAGTGCTCTGCACTCAGAGCTGCCAGCAGACACGCTCCTTTCCCTGGCAGAGCAGTGCATGCTCAAACCACAACAGCATTTGTGGCCCCAGCACTAAAGCCCCAGATGAGGCTGTGGCTCCTGCTGTGCTCTGAGGAGGCTCCTGGGCTCAGCAGCTCCTGCTGGCTCTGGGGACTGAGCCCATCAGCCCCCAGCAGGCAGGGCAGGCCCACAGCTCCTTCTGCAGCACTTGCCTCGAGTGAAGAGTTTGTACCACAGGGGACCCAACGTGACAAATATCCCTGGCAGGATTTGATTTAATTTAGAATCAATTTGTCTGTAAGCTTCTGTCCAGATTCCTGAATAAATCATTTCAGGCATCACTTAAACTAACGTAACCAAACGTGGTCCAGAGCACATGTTATGTCAGCAACTTTCCAAACCAGAAAAAGGATTTCTGTTCTCTTTCCCAGTGTGGTTCTTAAATCAACTTTCACCTCATAGGGCCAAAGAAACCAATTGCCTTTTTTCCCTCTATTCCATTCCAGTCTTATTTATAAACAAAAGAGAGATACATACAGATGCATACATATGTATTTATCAGACCTATTATCACTGATCCAGAATTATTCAGGTTCTCAAAAGCTTGCTCGATTTACCCACTGGATCAAATGCATCCCAAAACAGGAACAGTCAATTAGCTGGGGCTGTTAAGGCATGTGTGAACTGTCCAAATTAGTGGAGCTATTTTGGAGATACAATGGGAGACTAAAAACTGGACATAACTGATGACTGCCAGATGAAGCACCAAGAAAATCTGTGGAATATGTGACACTTGCAAGAAGTAACAGACAGTTGTGAGCAGCTTGTGATGAGACAGTAACTGCCCAGGGCACTGGGAGTATTTAAATATTGCATATTTGTGTGGAACACACACAGCACGTTGTCAGGATGCATCCACATCAGCTGCACTGACCCCAGAGCCCCAAGTGTGGGATTGAAATCAACTGGCAAAGATCTGAGCCAGTGCACAGCCTTGGGTCAAGGTGGTCCCAAACCAGGGGTGTCCTTGGGCAGTGACACTGCTGGAGGGAGGAGCAGCTGCAAACCCGTGTGAAAAGGCAGCACTGAGAAGGGCAAAAGTGTAAAATTCCCTGTGGATCCACCACAGCAGACACAGGAGGGCTCCATCAGCCCAGAATTCCAGCACTCTGCTTCTCAAGCTGTGCATCTTCAGAACTTAGGAACGATCACCCACCCCTTGAAGCACATGATGAGCAATCTTTGGTGGCAGGTGCCACAGTGGACAGACCAGCCGAGAAACGCCTGAATGGCAGGGGTCAGAGTGAAGAGACCAGAAAAGCCCCAGTGGAGCCACAGAGCCCAGCCCAGCCCAGAAAAGCCCCAGTGGAGCCACAGAGCCCAGCCCAGCCCAGAAAAGCCCCAATGGAGCCACAGAGCTCAGCCCAGCCCAGAAAAGCCCCAATGGAGCCACAGAGCCCAGCCCAGCCCAGAAGAGCCCCAGTGCAGGTGCCACAGAGCCCAGCCCAGCCCAGCCCAGCCCAGCCCAGCCCAGCTGGAGTTTGCCTTTACCCTGTTGCTCTCTGCCACCCTCTGTGCAGCCTCTCTCGCCATGGCTTTTGCGACGGTGTTGGGGACCGGAGTGCCTTGAGGCTGGGGCAGGATCCTGTTGGGGGATGGAGACCTCCTGCCCTGGAGGGGGCCGTGGAAGGTGGGTGGCTCCAGCATGTGTCCGTGCCCGGGGGACACCGAGCGAGTCTGCTCCCAGGACTCATCCCGTTTGAAATGCGGCCCGAAATGTTCTTCTTTGGTTTCTGGGGCTCCGGCACTTGCTAATGGCTTGGATTTGGGAGCAGTCCTGGGGTGGGGGGGTGGAGGCACCAGGAGGTCGGGGGGAATGGCAGCAGGGGCAGAGTCCAGGGACTCGCCCTGCACGGAGAGCGTCCGCACGGTGAGCTCGCGGGCGTCCAGGGCGCGCAGCCGCGGCAGCTCCAGCGCCGTGCCCTCCGCGGCTGGGAGCGCCACCTCGGATACCTGGGGACAGACACACAGACAGACCGGGGTTACACATCAGTGCTGTGCCCTCTGCGGCCGGGAGCGCCACCTCGCACACCTGGGGACAGACACACAGACACCTGTGAGCACAGACACCTGTGAGCACAGACACACATCAGTGCTGTGCCCTCTGCGGCCGGGAGCGCCACCTCGCACACCTGGGGACAGACACACAGACACCTGTGAGCACAGACACCTGTGAGCACAGACACCTGTGAGCACAGACACACATCAGTGCTGTGCCCTCTGCGGCTGGGAGCGCCACCTCGGATACCTGGGGACAGACACACAGACACCTGTGATCACAGACACCTGTGAGCACAGACACCTGTGAGCACAGACACACATCAGTGCTGTGCCCTCTGCAGCCGGGAGCGCCACCTCGGATACCTGGGGACAGACACACAGACAGACCGGGGTTACACATCAGTGCTGTGCCCTCTGCGGCCGGGAGCGCCACCTCGGATACCTGGGGACAGACACACAGACAGACCGGGGTTACACATCAGTGCTGTGCCCTCTGCGGCCGGGAGCGCCACCTCGGATACCTGGGGACAGACACACAGACAGACCGGGGTTACACATCAGTGCTGTGCCCTCTGCGGCCGGGAGCGCCACCTCAGATACCTGGGGACAGACACACAGACACCTGTGATCACAGACACCTGTGAGCACAGACACACAGACACCTGTGAGCACAGACACCCGTGAGCACAGACACACATCAGTGCTGTGCCCTCTGCGGCTGGCAGGGCCACCTTGGACACCTGGGGACAGACAGACACATCTCAGCACCCAGCTGGGACAGACAGACACCTGTGAGCACCCAGCTGGGACAGACAGACACCCGTGAGCCCCCCAGAGTGAGGTTACACGTCAGCGCCGTCATTTTGCTTCTCCTGTGTTTTGCTGCTTTGGAATGTGGTTGGAGATTGTTTATCCAACAGGCAATTGTTCATTAGTTTCATGTGAATTGTTTTGACTTAATTATGATTAATTATTAATTATTGTTTTGATTAATCCTTAATTATTGTTTTGACTTAATTGACTTAAAAATGACCAATCACGGTCAGGCTGTGCCGGGACTCTGGAAGGAGTCACGAGTTTTTCATTGGTATCTTCCAGCCTCCTGTCTGTATCCTTTCTCTGTTCCTTAGTATAGTTTAGAGTTTATACTTTATAATTTTGTATAGTATAGTTTATAGTTTCTATAGCATTCTTTAATATAACATAGATCATAAAACAATAAATTAGCCTTCTAAGAACATGGAGTCAGACTCATCATTCCTCCCTACATGGGGGGACCCAGGAGACCCCATGTCCCTGACAGCAGGATGCCAGCAGAGGTAGCAGAGGTGACAGAGGTGGCAGAGGTGGCAGAGGTGGCAGAGGGGACAGAGGTGGCAGAGGTGGCAGAGGTGGCAGAGGTGGCAGAGGTGGCAGAGATAGCAGATGTGGCAGCAGTGACAGAGGTGGCAGAGGTGGCAGAGATAGCAGAGGTGGCAGAGGTGGCAGCGGTGACAGAGGTGGCAGAGGTGACAGAGATGGCAGAGATGGCAGAGATGGCAGAGGTGGCAGAGGTGGCAGAGGTGGCAGAGATAGCAGAGGTGACAGAGGTGACAGAGGTGACAGCAGTGGCAGAGGTGGCAGAGGTGACAGAGGTGGCAGAGATAGCAGAGGTGACAGAGGTGACAGAGGTGACAGAGGTGACAGCAGTGGCAGAGGTGGCAGAGGTGACAGAGGTGGCAGAGATAGCAGAGGTGACAGAGGTGGCAGCGGTGGCAGCGGTGGCAGCGATAGCAGAGATGGCAGAGGTGGCAGAGGTGGCAGAGGTGGCAGAGGTGACAGCAGTGGCAGAGGTGGCAGCAGTGACAGAGATGGCAGAGGTGGCAGAGGTGACAGAGGTGACAGCAGTGGCAGAGGTGGCAGAGGTGGCAGGGACTCACCCGCTGCCCTTTGGCATAGACGCCGTAGCCTGTGACGCTGGCACCGTGGGACGTCCCCGTGGCTGACAGAGCTGGGGGCTTCCAGCACACCTGCAGCGTGCCTGGCGCGCTCCCTGCCCGCACACACACCTCCTGAGGCGGGGCTGGGGGACCTAGGAGAGAGGGCACGGTCAGGTGGGGCTCAGGGCAGAGCAGCTGGGCTGCAGCACGTTCCACAGCTGGACACAGGACAGCTGGGCCCAGCCCTGCCTCTGCACCGAGTCAAAAACACACCCAGAACCTCTGAAGGCATTTAGTGTGTGTCAGTGTGACAGCACACCAGATACCTCCTTAATTAACAGGCATTACCCTGCTATAAATAGCTCTACTTTGGCCAGAAAGCCAAAGTAAAAATATCACAGAGATTATTAGTTCATGAATTTTTCAAGCATCCCGTTGTGTTAATTGAAGCACCCAGCCCCGAGCAGAGGCTGCTGCTGCTGCAGGGCTGGGCTGCAGCCACCTCTGCAGAGCACACACAGAGCCTGGCTGCTGTGGGATTGCTTCTCCCAGCAAACCAAACACCAACAGATCTGTTCATCCTCCCAAAAGGCTGCAAATACTTCAAATGTGCTTGACACACGTGCAAATATCACACAAGACCCCTGGCAACTGCCAGTGCATTTCACTGCTTTGCTGCCACTGAATTTCATCCTCTGGTGGACACGGAAATGAAATCATGGTCATGTTCAGGACAGTAGAGGTACAACAGGAAGGCTTGGCTCATACCACCCCTGCATCTATAAAGTATTTTTATCTTGCAAGTTGAGAGTATGCAAATTGACCTAATACTATTCTTGGCCAAGAGAGATTTTGGTTCAGGATTGAATTTCAGCTTTCCTGGCCATCCTGTTTTACTGCCAGCCAGCACTCCCAATTCAGCAAGGCTGCTCAGCTTACAGAAAGCATGCACCTGATCTAACCCAGCATCCTGCCAGTGACAATGACATTAATGTGCTCCTGCAGGAGAAGTCACCTTCCTTCCATCCTCCCACAAGGAAACAGTCCCCAGGGTGTCTGTCTCGACCTTCCCAGGCTGTGCAGAGATAGGTTTAATAAACTGCAGTGCCCGAGGCTCAGCATGGCTCCTATTTCCTCCCATCATTACATGGGAAATGATTCCTGGTGATTTTCTATGGCCTTGGTCATCAACATAAATGTTTGTTTTGGAATTCTGCTACGCTTTGGTCCTCATAGGGTTTTTTACATAAATGAGCTCCAAAAGCTGCAGCAGCCCATTGGTCCCAATCCTGTGCTTATATCCATTTTTAGATCTGAGTGCCCAAGAGAGAGACACTTGTACTTTTATGTGAGCAATTCCATTGCTTTGATGAGTCGAGATGAGTTCAACTGCATGGCACTCTGTGATGGCAACTCCCATCACTGGCTCCAAATTCATCTTTTCCTCTGCTCCAGTGACTCTGCAATCAGGCATCAGCCTCTAACCACTTCACCAGCTGCTGTTTTGTTTTCTCTACACAGCAGTGAAGAGCTGGCCTGTTTCTCTAGAAGTGCTCCCAGTGGAATGAAGCAGTGGGGAAGGTTCTGGGAGCTCCACTGCTCCTCAGCTCTCAGCAGAGAGCAGCTCTGTGCTGCTCAGCAGGCTTCACAGCTAGAGGGAGGTACAGCATGGCAAGCGCTTGGCCTGGAAAAACCTCACTCAGAAGGCACTTCCTAAATAGCAAAGTTGAAATAAGTTCAGGCCAGCACCCAGGCAGTGGCTCCAGCTCCCCCAGGACAATCCCAGGTGTGAAATGGCCTCTCCTCCCTGCACCCTGCACTGCCACCACCACTGAGTGACCCCAGGCTGAAGAGGAGCCCGGGAGCAGAGGAGATCCCCCAGGGTCTGTGCTGCACCCAAACAGGAGGCACAGAGCTTCACTCCCCCTGCCCACAGCCTGCTGCCCTCTCCTCTCCTCACCCAGGCCAGGGAGGGAGCAGGGTGGATGAATTCCTGCCCTTGCTGGATCACGTCCTGCAGGCAGGGAGCAAACCCAGCTCAGGACGCTGCTGAGGCTTCGCCTGCCAGGGCCACTCGTGCCCGAGTGTCCCTCCAGAGGCACCCAGGCTCTCAAAGACTGAATAGCTGAGGGCTCTCCTACTTGGCCAAGGTTAGATGACCCTGGGTAGGTGAATCTATACAGAAAGACACTCAGATTATTTCACATGCTGCCACACACCCCCAAAATGATGAGATTATCCTTCAAATTCACTGCTTTATTTCTGCTCTAGTTTTCAACACTGCTTCAATGTTCTTGAATAATGGCAAATGACTGACAACACTTACCAACACTCCTAATGCAAAAGCCAGGTGGGAAAAGACCTCAGACTCTCCAAAACACAATGAATCTGTTGGCTTTACAAATTCAAACTGTAAAATGAAGTTAATTACACCTTCACAACCAAAATGCACTTGCATCCCCTAAATGCTGTGTAGGTTAAAGTATTTTATCTAGTATTTTCAGAGAATTTCAACTGAAGAATTTTGGGGCAGGGAGGAAAATATCAAACCTGCTGGCAATGTAGAAAATTCCACAAAGGCTTCCTTTTTCTCTCGTTGCTCCAAGGGAAGCTGCCAGGGCATCTGGTGGGGCTTTGCCATGACCTTCACCTTGTAGGCCATATTGGGCTTCAAATTAAAAAAATGGTACTTGTAGCTAGCAGCCTTGACAATGTCAAACTCCTCCTCGTTGAGGAAGATGACGTGACTGTAGTTGCTGTTTGTGGGGAGCCAGGAGAGCTCAGCAGAGATCTGGGTGATGTTGTCCACGCGGAGGTTGGAGGGGGCCACGATGACATCCTTGCCCACCAGCAAGGTGCACTGCAGCTCGTCGGAGCTGCCCTTGCTGGTGATGCTCTGGATGGATATCCTGTAGGTGCAGGTGGAGGTGTTGAGCTTCTCTATCAGGGCTTTGGTCCTGCTGCCCAGGGCGATGTTCATCCTGACCTCCTTGTCCACCAGCACGTTGTAGCTGCTGACGGTGCCCCAGCCGGGCGGCACCAGGGGCGGCTCCCAGCCCACGATGACGCTCTTGGCCAGCTGCTTGATGAGGGTGATTCTCCTGGGGTAAGGCACAATGTCTTCTCCGATCTCGTCGATGTTGACGTCCAGGGTGCCCGCGCCGTTGCTGAGCCCGCTGCTGGGCTCCAGGAGCCCGGGGGGGCTGAGCTCCAGCTCCGCCTCCAGCGCGGCCCCCGCGCGGTTCAGCGCGTTCTGCTCCTCCACGCTCGACAGCCGCGCCTCGCTGTCCTGCACAAAATCCACAAAGTTCGAGGGCACCAGTCCTCTCTGCCCGTCCAGAAGCTCTCCTGGAGAGAAAGAGCAGCGCCATTAGAAACCCTGAAGGAGAATCTCGGGGTCTCTGCTGCTCACAGTGACCCCCAGATGTGTTGGAAAGTCTCTTTTCCCAGCCTGGTGCTCGAAGGAGTCAGGGCTTTTCATTTCTCGGTCTCAAGGTTGTTTATTGTATCCTATCTATAAAATTCTTCCTCCTGTCCAGCCGAGGTCCACTCAGCAGGACAGACAGGGGCACTCTGCCTGCCCCCGGGGCTGTGTTATCTTTTTATAATAAAATCTGCATGTACAATATTTACAATTACTTTCAATACTCGTCACCTATGTTAGACACTGAGCTTCTACTCTAAACCAATCTAAAAGTGCCAACATCACAGCAGAAGATGGAGGCCAAGAAGAAGAAGGAGAAAGGCTGGACACGCCCAGATCTCTCCATCTTTCCCCCTGAACCCTCCATTCCAAAAACCCCCAAAATCCATTTTTCACCCCGTGATAAATTCACTATCATTCCACTTAAACTGTCGTGGCTTGCAGATCTTCATATAAGGTTAGTAACTTGCTCCATGGGTCATAATCAAACCCACAGGGGCATTCTGGGCTCTGTGCCAGGGTCCCTGAGCCCCTGGCAGGGGTCTTGGCAGTCCAGGACAGCCAGAGGGATGTGCTGGGTTCCAACAGGAGAGCAGCTCATCCATGGCAGTGCCCTGAGAGTGGGCAGGGTAAGGGGCAGGGGATGAGTGACAGTGCATAAACAACATCCCGGCCTGGGAGCAGAAAGGCTTATTAAGGGAAATACCAGAACTGCCAGTAAGCTTTTTTGTCAACTTCAATCTTGCCAGTAGGAAAAGCTGACACTATAAAATATTTTATAATTAGCTCTGCCTGCAAGGAGTGGCTCTGCTGGTGCAGAAACTCTTTTAATTAACACCACGACGATAAAGCCAAATTTAGCAACCGATTTCGGAGCAGACAAAGGAGAGAATTTGGAGCGTGCTTGACAGGGGAGCTGATCCCAATCTGCATGAGCTAGCAGGAACTCAGGGGCGCAGTAGGAAGCACCTTCATAGAAGCCATCCTCGTCCATGTCCCCGTACACATAGAGGTACTTCCCAGCCGTGAGAGGCAGCTCCGCCTCGGGGTTCTCGTTGGGTCCATCGAAGGGGTTGTAGCTGTGGGGACACACACAGTGATGCTGAGCAAGGGCTGCAGCTCCCCGAGGGCACTGCCCCCTTCCCATCCCTCCCGAGGCTCCTCCTGGGCGGCTCTGGGACACTCTGTGCCTATGGGGTCCCCTCTGCCCCTAAACCCACGTCCCCTCCTGCAGGATGCCCTTAGACACTTCTCACTCGGGGCTCTTGATAAACACTGGCCAAATTCCCTTGATTTTCTGGAGTGAATCAAAGCAAACTCAGTTGTGGGGGTCTTTTCCAGTCACTGCATTCAATTTTATGTTCCTTTTACACCAGTTCCTGCAGGATGCACTTAGACACTTCTCACTTAGGGCTCTTGGAAAACACTGGCCACAATTATCTTCATTTTCTAGAGTGAATTAAAGCAAACTTAGCTGTGGGGGTCTTTCCCAGTCACTGCATTCAATTTTATGTTCCTTTCACATCACTTCATTAAGCTTCTACAGAGGCAAGGTAAAAGAAGACAAAAAACAGTGAGCTACATCTAAGAGAAGCTACTGAGAGAAAAAAAGTACTTGTGAAGTACTTAAATCTCCATCCATCCTGAAAGAAACTGCTAGCCACTGAAATTTTTATCATGACAGTCCCTAACGCCTGAAATTTTAATGTGCAAAGCAGTGATGGACTTCAAATCTCCTCTTGCCTGAAGAAGTAATTGAAAAGAAGAGACTGAGACTCCTCTCTAGAGCAGGAGGAGCACATTTATTTAACCTGATTTAGACACTGGAGGACAGGGATGCAGGGGGTGGGAGAGCTCAGCTCCCTCTGCCAGCTGGGGCACAGGGACAGGCTCTGCTCTGCAGGCAATGAAAACTGCACAGAACATTATTTCCATGTAATAATTCAGTGTATGAATGAGGGGGAGCCATACCTGGGACAGGCTCTGCAGGCAGTGCAAACTGCACAGGCTCCCCAGAACACCCTTTCCATGCCATAATTCAGTGTATGAATGAGGGGGAGCCATACCTGGGACAGGCTCTGCTCTGAGCACAGGCTCCCCAGAACACCCTTTCCATGCCATAATTCAGTGTATGAATGAGGGGGAGCCAAAGCTGCTGTTGAATGCTCAGCTGAGTGTGGTGTCTGTGAGGAGATGGGGCTTTACCTGTAACGGGCAATGCAAAGATGGACTTTCCCAGAATATCTCTGCTTTGAGGTATTGGAATTCTGATCATTATCCATCTGTGGGGAGGGGGGAAGAAAAAAGATAATGTGGTTAGAAAACAAGAAGAATGAACAGTTTTCCTGACAGGTGATGCCAATCAGTGAACACACAATATCAAGGAAAGAAAATTAAATTCTAACATGGAGCACAGCTGGTTAATTTTACTTAGAAGGGCAGATTCCAGTGACTGAGTACTTGAAACAAATGCTGAGTTTAGCACTGGTGCAAGTGTCAACCTCCAAACACATGGAAACCATGAGGATCACACAAAATACAGCACTTGCCAACCCAACCCAACCCAACCCAACTTCATCCAATCCAATCCAACCCAATCCAATCCCACCCAACCAGCCCACAGCATCAGCATCTCTTGAACACCACCCTTTCCACTAACTGAGGGAAAGAACATATTTTCTATATTTTCTTCTGAATTTCACATCCCATTGAATTCAATCCTGCAAAGCCACAGGTTTATTCTATCACAAATCTGGTCTACAAAACCTGGAGATTTGACTGTGGTGTTGGATCAACACAGACTCTGCCTGTTTCAGCCCTGCACGAGGTCTCTCACTGGTGAAACAATAATTTCAGCTGTGCTTTGAGCTAGCAGAGGTTTTAAAGAGGGGGATGAACTTCACTTACTGTACAGTTTGCTGTGAGCCATTTCAGACAAAATGACCAACGTTTTGCCTGAGCTCGAGAGAGCTTTGAGTAAGGTAGAAATACTGGGTTGACAGTGGGACCAAATGAAATAAACTGTCCAAAAACAGAGCAGAATTTTACAACCCAGCCAGGGCGGACCCTGAGCTGCAGCTCCCAGGTCTGAGCTGGTCCCTGCCAGGAGCACCCCAGGAAAACCCCCAGTGCAGAGGATTTTCCCCTGAGCTGTCTCCTGAGGGTGCTTTAGCCCAGAAGGCAGCACCAGCAGCTCCTAGGGGTTCCCCCCATGCAGCACGGGGGGATCCAGGAAAAGCTGCCAGGATTTTCCCCCTGGGACCTTGACATGGGCTCCTCAGGGAGCACAGAGCCAGGAATGGTTATTCCAGAAGGCTTTTCAGCAGGAACAGCCAGGGCCATTGCAGAGTAGCACTGATGTATTGATTTATTTATTGACTGATTGATTTAGTTCAGACTTCCCAGCATTATGTTTCATTTTTTAGATTTTATTCACACGCCCTCCCCTGGGTCTGGGTATCTCTAAAGGGAATGGAGCTTAATTTCTGTGAGCTTGCATAAAGTGAGAGTGGATCACATAATTACACTCCAGAAGGCACAAAACGTTCAGCTCTGCAAAAGAGGGCTTGGCATTCTCAGCCAGAGATAACTCAAAAATAATAGAAAAGGGGAATTAAATTTGACGTTTGCTTCTCCTGTTCCTTGCTGTTAGTTCTGCTTCCCTAAGTCTCCTTGCTAAGCTGCTTTTTCTGTGGCCTCTTCGAAAAGCAGTGAATGTTTCCACTTTTCAATAATGCTGCTACACAAATATACACAAATATTTCCCCTGGATAATCCTCAGATATGCCCATGGAACTCCCACTATACAAGAATCCAGTATTTTGTTGAATACCCTCAGGCTTGTGAGCCATTTAGAAACATTTTGATTCCATCAACTATTCCAGTATCAATTAATACAACACAGATAGAAAATATGCACATGGGTGCAACTTATTTACTCCTGTAAGGATGAGGAAAGGGATTTCCTGAAATGGGGTAAAATCTGAGGATCATTTCCTTGTGGCTATCTGCCCATATAAACCAGGGTATTTAATAGAGAATAATGCCCTTCTACAGACTTTCCAAGATTGTTCTATGCAGTTTTTATATTTAATATTTGTCCCAAACCTTAAAAATCAACTTGTTATGGCACCTTTGAACAGCTCTTCTGAGCTTCCCATTGGATTTCTGCTGGAAATCCACTGAAAAGCAGAAAAGCTTCCTAAGGAAGGAGGAGCAGCCCCCTTCCAAAGCACATCTGAATACAGAACGTGGAGTGCATGGCTTTAGTGACAGCACACTGCAATCTCAGTGCCCCTTTCCAGGCTCAGAACCCTCTGGGGAGGCTGTGAGCAGGAGGTGCCTGCCCTGCTGCAGGGAGGCTCTCACAGCACAGCAGCAGGCACAGGAGGAGCCCTGCAGAGTGAAGGAGCCCTGGAGAATGAACCAGCCTTGGAGAATGAACCAGCCCTGGAGAATGAACCAGCCCTGGAGAATGAACCAACCCTGCAGAGTGAACCAGCCCTGCAGAATGAACCAGCCCTGCAGAGTGAACCAGCCTTGAACCAGCCCTGCAGAATGAACCAGCCCTGAAGAATGAACCAGCCTTGGAGAATGAACCAGCCCTGCAGAATGAACCAGCCCTGGAGAATGAACCAGCCCTGCAGAATGAACCAGCCTTGAACCAGCCCTGCAGAGTGAACCAGCCTTGAACCAGCCCTGCAGAATGAAGGAGCCCTGAAGAATGAACCAGCCTTGGAGAATGAACCAGCCCTGCACAATGAACCAGCCCTGCAGAGTGAACCAGCCCTGCAGAATGAACCAGCCCTGCAGAGTGAACCAGCCCTGCACAATGAACCAACCCTGCAGAGTGAACCAGCCTTGAACCAGCCCTGCAGAATGAACCAGCCCTGAACCAGCCCTGCAGAATGAACCAGCCCTGCAGAGTGAACCAGCCCTGCACAATGAACCAACCCTGCAGAGTGAACCAGCCTTGAACCAGCCCTGCAGAATGAACCAGCCTTTCCTGCCCAGCAGCCCTGGGGCAGGGCAGGAGCTGCTGATCTGTTCCTGTGCCCAGTTTCCCCTGCCAGAGCCCTGCCCAGAGCAGGGATGCTGCTGTGCCCCGACCCAGAAATGCTCTGTGGGCAGCACTGAGAGCTTCAGAGGGGTCCTCACACTCCTCATCTTCATCCCATTAATCACATTTGTTGTATTAATTACAACCAGCCCCCCTTAGAGCAATCCCCAGGCTGGAAAAGGGCACATTTTTTATTCTTCCTCACACCTATAACAGAATTCCTCCCTGGTCAGGAACCATTGGCCAATTTACCTCCTTCTGGGACATCAGCTGCACCTTCTTAGAAAACACCACTCAAATTCCCACTGCTGCCCCACAAAATGAGAACCTTTGTGTCATGACTTCTCACAAGCACGTGGATCTACCTGCAGCAGCCTGCTGGAGCAGAGGAGCCGCAGCCCCAGGTCACTTTCCCAGTAAAAAATTCAAAAGGACTCACGTCTGAATCAAATCTGCATCTTGGGGTGTCAGATCTTGACTTGGACAGGAAGGTGGGTTTGACAGACAGCTGCTCTGGTTTGTCCCCAGAGATCTGCAGGGGTCGGATGAACTCCGAGATCACGCAGCGACTCCCAGAGGGGCTCTCATGGCCTGCCAGGGACAGAGCACACACATCAGCATGGTCACTGTGCCCTCGGGTCAGAAAGCCCCAGGCAGGCTGTGCTGGGAGGCTGCAGAGCACGGCAGCCCCTCGGCCCACCTGCTCCCAGACTGGGGCACAATCAACCACAACCTGCTGAGATCAGCAGCATGGAACAGAACAGCACCAGAGTGCAGGCACCTGCAGCCAAAGAACCCAGAGGTGAAGGCTCCCCAGTGAAATCATCCACCTGTGTGCCCTGGTGTGCCTGGGGAAGGTGGGACCCGCTGTGCCACACACCCAGCACTGCTGCTGCTGCTGCTGGAGCCTGCACTGCCCTGGGGACCCTGTCCTGACCTGCAAGTCAGGAGGGAGCCATGCATCTCTCCTGAGAGAGAGACGGGAATGCTAAGGATGCAGTTGGCAGGATGCTCATTTGCAATGGAGTTGTTTGGCTTCTGGCAGTCAGGGAGTGCCAGCAGTCCCTGCCTGGTGTTTCCTGGGAGCTCCCCACTGCCACCAGCACCAAACTGATGGATTTGGCCCTGATTGGATCCCAGGGCCACCCCTCCAGCCCCTAAAACACAGAAACTCAGACTGTGCAGAAGGAAACATCCCCAAAAACCCTTCTGGAATATTTTACTGTGCTTTGTAAAAAGAGTTTAGAGGGAAGGAAAGGGAAATAGAGATTATACTGCACATTGAGAAGCTCACAAGACACTGAACTCTCTTCTCTCCTCCTGACTCAGGTGGAAACCAGAGGTGAGACAAGCCAAAGGAACAAGGTGGTCCAGGCTGCCAGAGGCCAGTAAAGCTGAGTAAAAGCCACTTGCACATTTTCCCTTGACTGCTGGTTTAGTCCCCAGAGCAGGAATTGCAACCTGAGCTGGATTTGAGCAGGAGCTGCAGCAGGGCACAGGGAGCTGCTGCTGACAGCTCAGACGTGCAGAGTGCATCCTGCCTCTCATTAACATAATGAGCCTCTGCTCTAATTACTCAGCCCCTGAGCATGTGTAGGTTCAGCATTTCCTCTCCTGTTCTGCCAGAAGTCTGGGCAGCAACGTTTTGCTACTGAATTTCAAGATTCCCAGTCCAGGTCACCAGGAATTATCAGAGGAACCTCTTTGTTCTCACTGCAGAGGAGAAACAGCTCCAGGAATACCATCAGAGGGTTTTCTGTGTGCTCATTAGCCCAATATGATTAATTTTCGCTGCATCACTGTAATTTACAGCAGGCCAGCTTCAGCACATTGACAGCAGGGAAATACACAACTCACCACACAAAAGATTAATTACAACCAGCCCCCCTTGGAGCAATCCCCAGGCTGGAAAAGGGCACATTTTTTATTCTTGGAACCTTCCTCACATCTATAACAGAGAAGTCCTCCCTGTTCAGGAGCCTTTAGCCAATTTAGCTCCTTCTGTTTGCTGTTAATGTGTTTGCCATCTCAGCCTGCCAGTGCCAAGCCATAAATAATTGGGCCAACTGTGATTATTCTCTCACAGGAAGCCTCTGGTTGGTCTCAGACCTCCTGCACCCTCCAGGCTTTGTTTTCAAACTGCTGGCACTGGGTACCCAATGTGGAGGAAGGTTCCAGGAAGGTTCCAGGAGGGTCCTAGGGCAGTGCAGCCACACAGGACAACAACCAGCACAGGAACACAGTTACCAGGAACCCCAGGAATATCAGGGGCTGGGAGATGTGGGCCTGGTTCTTTCACCTGGGAAATAAGGTACAGAACATCTACCCTGGGTTCTTTAAGGAGAGAAAGGAGTGTGGGGGCTGTGAGGGCACATCCCTGGCCCCAGGGAATTCACCTCTGCCTTGAAGGGCCTGCTGTACCCTGCCATCATTACTGACAAAGGCCTGATCTCAGTGGCTGGTGCTGAAGTCATGAGAACGACCTGACCACGGTTTCTCTGCAGGAGAAATGGACGTGATCCAGCCTGGGGGATGCTGATCACACTCCTCACATGGGATAGCACACGGTTTAACCTGTGACTGACATGGGATAGCACACAAGTTAACCCGCGATTGACATGGAAGAGCACACGGTTTAACCTGTGATTGACATGGAATAACACACAGTTTAACCTGTGATTTACATGGAATAGCACACAATTTAACCTGTGACTGACATGGGATAGCACACAAGTTAACCTGTGACTGACATGGAACAGCACACAAGTTAACCTGTGACTGACATGGAACAGCACACAGTTTAACCTGTGATTTACATGGAATAGCACACAATTTAACCTGTGATTGACATGGAATAGCACACCATTTAACCTGTGATTTACATGGAATAGCACACAAGTTAACCTGCGATTGACATGGAAGAGCACACGGTTTAACCTGTGACTGACATGAAATAACACACGGTTTAACCTGTGACTGACATGGAATAGCACACACAATTTAACCTGTGACTGACATGGAACAGCACACAGTTTAACCTGTGATTTACATGGAATAACACACAATTTAACCTGTGATTTACATGGAATAACACACCATTTAACCTGTGATTTACATGGAATAACACACCATTTAACCTGTGACTGACATGGAATAACACACCATTTAACCTGTGACTGACATGGAATAACACACCATTTAACCTGTGATTTACATGGAATAACACAATCTAACGTGGTTGACATGGAATAACACACAATCCAATGTGTGATTGATTCACATGGAAGAACACACAATTTAACCTGTGATTTACATGGAATAACACACAAGTTAACAATGGATGACACACAATTTAACTTGTGACTGACATGGAATAACACACAACCTGTGATTCACATGGATGACACACAATGCAATGTGGGATTCACATGAATAACTGCACACAGACCCCTCCCTGCCCAGCAGAGGCACTGAATATCCAAGAGCAAGAGGGAAGAGCAGATTTCTGTGCCCTTTAAATACTAGAGAAGAACCCTATAAAGCCACAGGAATTTTGTCCATGAATTTTTTTTAATCTATATGTGCTTAAAATGGCCTTTATTTTCCTGACTGACAACTGTTTGTTAAGGGAGTCTGAAGAACACCCTATCAAGGAAAAAGAAAGAGCACCAGATCCAATTTAAATGTTTCAGGAGAATGAAATCTGTCCATGCTTGCATTACAATTAGACTCTCCATTTTATTTATTGCAATTGCAGATTCCATATGGACTACCTAAATTATCTAGAAAGACCATTTAAATGAGCCTCTTAACTGATGAATAATAAATCTTAAGGCTTCTATATCTGATTGTGACATTATTGTAGGTTTAAAGTGAACTTTTTATGCTCTAATCCATTCTGGCTGGGTTTATTTCATTTCCTGATACATTCAGACATCACCAATTAAGGCAAAGCAGCTGGTCATAAACTGATCTCATTTCCATCATTTGCTTTGCTTTAAAGCTCTCCCTGTGTTCCCTCTTGTGTTCTTTCTTCCTCACACATAATAAAAATAATTTCACTTCTGGTTTGAAGAACTTGCTGTACTCTGCCACCATTCCTGAGGAAGGGCTGATTTCAGCAATTAGAAATCCTGCCCCTGGCTCAAACATGGCTTCATTGTCACCAATAAAGTGCATTCACAGGGAGGATCGGTGCTGTCCAAGCAGTTCTGATGGTCAGACACAAGAGCTGCAGGCCCTGAATTCCAAATCCCACAGAAACCAATGGGTTTGGAGAGAGGGTTCAGGGAGGAAGGCCCTGGAATGCCCTGGGTGCAGACCTGGCTGTGCTTTTACTCAAGGGTACAGGGAGAGCTCAGTTTGGCACCTTTGGAAGGCTTTAGAAAGGTTTTCCATTAGCATAAGAATAAGAATAAATCAGCTTGGAGAGTTTGACTGGGCACCTAAAAGATGATTTCCATTTTTCATTAAATCAACCTCAGTGATGCAGGCTGGACCTCCACTCCTGCCTCAAGGATAACTCAATACCTATTACCTCTCCTTTCAAATTAATTGTTGTGTGATTCACATGGAATAACACACAAATAAACCTGTGACTGACATGGAATAACACACAAATAAACCTGTGATTCACATGGAATAACACACAAATAAACCTGTGACTGACATGGAATAACACATAAATAAACCTGTGACTGACATGGAATAACACACAATTTAACTTGTGATTTACATGGAATAACACACAGTTAAACCTGTTGTGATTGACATGGAATAACACACAATTTAACCTGTGACTGACATGGAATAACACACAATTTAAGTTGTGATTTACATGGAATAACACACAATCACAGTGTGATGATTCACATGGAGTAACACACCATTTAACCAGTGATTTACACGGAATAACACAATATAACGTGTGATTGACATGGAAGCTGTTTTTAGGTGTCCTCAGGTAGCTCCTGCCTGCTCTTTGTCCCTTTCCCATGAATAATGGATGGTTTACAGAGCTCTGCACCTGGAGCTGTTGCCTCTGGCAACAGGAGATGGCCTGGTGAAAGTTCAGCACAGATCTGGGTAAACACTCACTGCTGGCTCTGCTGGGCACTGCAAGTCTAAGAACATCAATACAGATATGATTTTTTTTTATTGCTTTATGTTCTCCATTTCTCTCCAGACTATTTTCTGCTTTTTTGAAAGTTTTACTTTCAAATTTTTATGGAGAAGTGCATCGTTTCTGTTGCACAGATGAAACTGAGCCCAAGCATTTTAAAGTCTGTCAAAATACTGCATTTTCTGCCCAGCTCTATTTAAATGGTATTTTAATGCAATGGCCAATGCAGTGTGTGGGGTCTCTGTGCTTTCTTTCCCCATTAACTCCTCCTGAAGCAGAAAGCACAGCTGCTCCTGTGCCTGGGACAGGGAAGGGCTCCCAGCAAGGCCTGGACATGCACACAGGTGCATTTTTACCTGGAGAACAGGCAATTTTAACTCTGAACAGGTGTCCTGTCACTACACTCAACAACAATTAGAGAGAATTTTGCTCGCAGTGAAGTCTGGAGAGGCTGAGCTGGAGCAGAGGCTGGACAGAGATAAAGGAATAAAGGAATAAAGCAGGGATTTATTAAAGGGCCTTCAAAGGATGCACCGTGGGCAGTGCAAGAGCCCAGCCAGGGCTACACCCAAGATGGAGCCAGGATGGAGCCAGGATGGAGCCAGGATGGACAATGGTCACGAGTTTTCACACTTTCATCAGTTTTGGTCCATTTCCATACTGGGTTCATTGTACAATTCCAGCTCCAGGTTCTGCAGTCCCACCCTCCCAGGTTGCTCCCCTCCATTCCCTGCTGATGACACTTTTTGGGGCTGGAGCTGCAGCTGTCCTTGGTTCTAGGGCTGGAAAAGGATTGTTCTGTGTGCCTGAGGAGAGGAAAAGGATTGTTCTGTGGGACTGAGGAGAGGAAAAGGATTGTTCTGTGTGCCTGAGGAGAGGAAAAGGATTGTTCTGTGTGTCTGAACTCCATACAAAGTGTCAGCAGTGCTCCTCACAGCTCAGGCACACAGAACAATCCTTTCCTCTCCTCAGAGTTCTAAACCAAGGCAGTGCAGAATCTGGAAATGTGAGAGCTCAAACCGAAGGCACCAACAGCAGCGCCCAGCTGAGACTGGAACAGGCTCAGTGGAGGCAGAGACGCTGGGAAAGGTGAAGGTGTCACCAGGGCTCTGTGCTCTGTCTGTCCATCCGTCCGTCCTGGGGCTCTGTGCTCTGTCTGTCTATCCCAGGGCTCTGCGCTCTGTCTGTCTGTCCATCCGTCCGTCCTGGGGCTCTGTGCTCTGTCTGTCCATCCCAGGGCCCAGTGCTCTGTCTGTCTGTCTGTCTGTCCGTCCCAGGGCTCTGTCTGTCTGTCCGTCCATCCCAGGGCTCTGTCTGTCTGTCCGTCCCAGGGCTCTGTCCATCTGTCCGTCCGTCCCAGCCCCCCTGCCCCGCTCCTTACCTTTGCCAATGGAGGTGGCGATGCCGTTCATCAGCTGGGCCAGGGATTTCCCGGGGGGCCCCGGGGGGGCCAGCGAGGAGGAGGAGGAGGAGGAGGAGGTGCCCAGGAGCTCGATGGTGCCCGCCTGCTGCCGGAACCGCTCCAGCTCCCGCGACAGCAGCTTAAACTGCTCGCTCTGCGTCCGGCATTTCTGCTCCAGCTCCCGCACCTTGGCCTGGGACAGCAGGCACGGCTCAGACAGGCTGGGCAGAACTGGGACACGGCCAGGGAGAGACAGGACCGGGGACACACAGCCCCCCCAGGGTGGGGACACAGGGACACACAGCCCCCAGGATGGGGATGGGGAACTGGGGACACAGAGCCCCCCAGGATGGGGATTGGGGATAGGGATTCAGGACACACAGCCCCCCCCGGATGGGGATTTGGGATACAGAGTCCCCCAGGGTGGGGATTTTGGGCACAGAGCACCCCAGGATGGGGATTTGGGATGAACAGCCCCCCAGGATGGGGATTCAGGACAGACAGCCCCCCAGGATGGGGATTTGGGATGGGGATTTGGGACACACAGCCCCCCAGGATGGGGATTCAGGACACACAGCCCCCAGCTCTGGGATTTTGGGACACACAGCCCCCACTCTGGGGGTCCCTCCCTGGCTGAAGGCAGGGCCCAAGGACATGGGGAGCTCTGGGGCTTTCTCCAGGTCTGACTCCAAGCACACCAAGAGCAGTGAAGCCACTACAGCATGGAAGCCCCTTTATCCAGAGCTGCACACTCGCACAGCAGCTGAATTAAAGCTATAATAATGTATCCATCCCAGGCTGGCGCTCTGTGCTGAGCAAACATCACCTTCCTGCATTAAACCCCGCTGGTGCTTAGCTCAGCAGCTGTGCTAACAAAGCAAGTCTGGAGAGCAATTAAACTCCTTCAGCTGAACTAAGAGCTTTGGCTTTCTAAAGGAAAAAACATTCCCTGTTCGTGCAAAAAACCTGAACATTTTATAGATCAAGAAAACAACCTGTATTACACAGCACCTATAAAGAGATCCTAGCTGAAGGAAAATGCTGACAGCACCCAGAAGAACCCAAAAATCTTCTACTATACAAGGTGGGACTGTTTGTTCTTTTTCTTCTAACAAATATTTTTTTAAAGTTAGAGTCAATTTTAAAGATATAATTTCCTTGCGTTCATAACACACAAATTAATTTATTTCTGCAAAAGAAATCTTAGGGTGTCCATCTGATTGATTATGAAACCAAGAACAGCAAGAATCACTCCTAAATTGTGGGAGTTTTACACAAACATGAAATGCTTGGGGTTTTTGTCTTTCATTTTTTCACTGTGGTTTTGAGCAAAGAACAGTCTGAATTCACATCAGCCTCAGGAAGCAAATATCACCCAAAACTGCCCCTGCATTAGCAAAGAACAGTCTGAAACAATCTGAATCCAGATCAGCCTCAGGAAGCAAATATCACCTAAAACTGCCCCTGCATTAGCAAAGAACAATCTGAATTCACATCAGCCTCAGGGGCAAATATCACATAAAACAGCCCCTGCATTAGCAAAGAACAGTCTGAATTTAGACAAAATGCACAAGGCAAGGAACAATCTGAATTCAGACAAAATGCACAAGGTCACAGCCTTGAGGAAAGCACCAAACCCTTCCTGCTGGTGAGGAACTGGCTCAAACCAGGATGAGCTCTGGCTAAAGCACGCCCAGTCCATTCCTTGCACAAAAAGGGCCTGGTTTGGGTGATCTGGAGGCAGGCAATAATGCAAAGCATGCTTGCATAGCAGTGGTTCCAGCACACGTCCATGCAGGGCCAGGCAGGGCTCTGGTTCCCATGCAAGGGAGGAGTGCAGGGCTCAGGACAGGGAAGGGAGAATCGGTGCCCTGAAATACCTGCATGCTGTCCAGGGTGTTCTGGGTGAGGGCAAAGCAACGAATCCCAAACAAGACACAGGGAACAAAGAGATGAGAAATAAGCCAAGAAATAAAAACAGTTCTGGACAATTTCTTTCTATTTCAAAGCAGTCTCTCAGAACAGCTACACGTGTAAAAACATGCATCAGCACAAACAGCACTCCAGAAATCAACACTGCTGCTGATCTGACACTGCACACGAAACACAATGATCTGAAACTGCAACAGGCACACAAAATAAAATAATCTGAAACTGCAACAGGCACACAAAACAAAATGATCTGAAACTGCAACAGGCACACAAAATAAAATGATCTGAAACTGCAACAGGCACACAAAATAAAATGCTAACAAATAACGTGCTGGTGGCAATAAAAAGCAAAAGCTTTGGAAATCTGGTTGGGGTTATGTAAATCAGAGGTTGCAGACAAATCAGCTAAATCAGAATTGTGCTCAGCTCGAGGGTTAAATAATCTCCTGCTTTCTTGTTTCTGCTTTCCTGTATCAAACACTTTGCATCAGGCATTAAATAAAAACTTCAGCTTATAGTCTGGGAGCCAAAACAAACTGAATCTAAATGATGCTAATGAAAGCCTATGAGTAAAACACACCCTGTGGGATATTAACTTTTATAGATAATAATGAACAATTGCTTTAATTTATTTTTTTTTAAAGTTGACCAGTGCACCAGGAATAATCCACCTTTCACTGAGGCACAGCCAGCAAGTACATACAGAAATTCTGTAGGAAGGTAAAAAGACTGGAAATTGCTTTAGATAAAATTTCTAAATGAAATATTGCCAATGCACGTGCTATTATCTATCATATTTTGCACATTCTTTAGGATATGTACATTAACACTTGGAACCATGCAATGCCCTTTCCTCAGGCAGAAAATGAAGTGTTTTCTTTCCAGCACACCCTTTGAAGGTTTCTGAAGTATCTCAGTTCTTTCATTAGGTTCACAGTTTCTGCTTCTTTGACACATTGCTTTATGTTTATTAGACAGTATTTAATTAGGAACCCTAGGTAACTGATTGGTATTTGCTGCTGTATTTCCAGCCTAATAAATCAAAGTTCTCATCATTCATCACTCCCTTTAATAGTATTTTACAAAAAAATGGTACCAAAAGAGAAACATACATCACTTCCAACAGCTCAGCCTAATGCTCTCCTGACTGAATTATAAATCTTATAATTATAAGGATGCAATTATAGCAGAAGAGGAAAAAAAAAACCCTCTTTGCCTACATATTCCTTGAAATGCTCACAAGTGATGATTCTGTAAATCACCCTGTTCAGAGGGGAGCCCAGGGGATCTTACCTCTAGCAACTGAACTGCTCCTTCATGTTCCTTCTTAGCTTCAACCTGAGCCTGGGGTTGTGGGAGAGGAAACAGGACAAGAGAGGGAAAGGGAGGAAGAGGGAGAAGGAATGAGTCACGCCACACACAGTCTGCTGTGAGCACAGCAGCAGCAGCAGCAGCAGCTCAGCCTGAGCCAGCTGCCAGCAGCAGGGCCAGCTCTGCTGGGCACTGCCAGGCTCCCAGGGGTGTTCATTTTGGGGGACTGGCTCTAAAGGCAGGGGGATCTGCAGTGCTGGAGCAGCACCAGATGCTCTGCTGGGCACTGCCAGGCTCCCAGGGGTGTTTATATTGGGGGACTTGGTCTAAGGGCAGGGGGATCTGCTGGAGCAGCACCACACGCTCTGCTGGGCACTGCCAGGCTCCCAGGGGTGTTCATTTTGGGGGACTGGCTCTAAGAGCAGGGGGATCTGATGGAGCAGCACCAGATGCTCTGCTGGGCACTGCCAGGCTCCCAGGGGTGTTCATTTTGGGGGACTTGGTCTCAGGGCAGGGGATCTGCAGTGCTGGAGCAGCACCACACGCTCTCCAGGCTCCCAGGGGTGTTCATTTTGGGGACTGGGTCTAAGGGCAGGGGGATCTGCAGTGCTGGAGCAGCACCAGATGCTCCCCAGGCTGCCACACCCACCCCCAGCCCTCCCTGAGCCCTCCCCAAGCCCAGCTGAAATGCAGCTTGAGCCCAGCTGGAATGCAGCCTGAGCCCAGCTGAAATGCAGCTTGAGCCCAGCTGAAATGCAGAGTGAGCCCAGCTGAAATGCAGAGTGAGCCCAGCTGAAATGCAGAGTGAGCCCAGCTGAAATGCAGAGTGAGCCCAGCTGAAATGCAGCTTGAGCCCAGCTGAAATGCAGAGTGAGCCCAGCTGAAATGCAGCTTGAGCCCAGCTGGAATGCAGCCTGAGCCCAGCTGAAATGCAGCTTGAGCCCAGCTGAAATGCAGCTTGAGTCCAGCTGAAATGCAGCTTGAGCCCAGCTGAAATGCAGAGTGAGCCCAGCTGAAATGCAGAGTGAGCCCAGCTGAAATGCAGCTTGAGCCCAGCTGAAATGCAGAGTGAGCCCAGCTGAAATGCAGAGTGAGCCCAGCTGAAATGCAGAGTGAGCCCAGCTGGAATGCAGAGTGAGCCCAGCTGAAATGCAGAGTGAGCCCAGCTGAAATGCAGCTTGAGCCCAGCTGGAATGCAGCCTGAGCCCAGCTGAAATGCAGCTTGAGCCCAGCTGAAATGCAGCTTGAGTCCAGCTGAAATGCAGCTTGAGCCCAGCTGAAATGCAGAGTGAGCCCAGCTGAAATGCAGAGTGAGCCCAGCTGAAATGCAGCTTGAGCCCAGCTGAAATGCAGAGTGAGCCCAGCTGAAATGCAGAGTGAGCCCAGCTGAAATGCAGAGTGAGCCCAGCTGGAATGCAGAGTGAGCCCAGCTGAAATGCAGCTTGAGCCCAGCTGGAATGCAGCTTGAGCCCAGCTGGAATGCAGAGTGAGCCCAGCTGAAATGCAGCTTGAGCCCAGCTGAAATGCAGAGTGAGCCCAGCTGGAATGCAGAGTGAGCCCAGCTGAAATGCAGATTGCTGTGCACACTGCAGGGCTCAACCCTCCCAGGGCAGCTGGGAGAGGGCAGCACAAAAATGAAACTCATTCTTTCAATGGAGCAACAGATTTTTCACCAGAGCAAGCAGCTCACAAAAAAAGGCAACCACCAGCCAGGCTGTTTAAAGAGGAGAGCAACACTTCAGGGCCAATCAACTGGGTCAAAGACAAAAAGAGGGAATAAGTAAGGGCAGAAAGGGAATTTTGTTCAGTTATCAAATTTTGGTTGGCAAAAGTCTAAACCTTAAAACCAGAGGAATAGCACTCAGTAACTTGGGTTATCTTAATTTTACTTCAATTTGAGTTTTCCCTGTGTCCTTCATTGAAGCTGGCCCAAGATGAGCACAGATTTGTTACCCACAGTGTCATTCATTCTGCACATTCCTCACCAGAGAAAAGCCACAAACCCTCCTGTTGAGAGGAGGATAAACCCCACAGGCTGTGTGATTCCATGGACACAGCTCTGTTTAACTCAGGGCTCCCAAACCCTTCAGGGGGACCGGGGTCAGGCCATAAAGTCACCACCAAACCATGGACCCAGACCCAGAAACACAAACCCACAAACACAAATCCACAAACCCAGACCCAGAAACACAAACCCACAAACACAAATCCACAGACCAAATCAAAACACAAACCCACAAAAACAAACCCACAAACACAAATCCACAAACCCAGATCCACAAACACAAACCCACAAACACAAATCCACAAACCCAAATGCTCAAACCCAAATCCACAGACCAAACCACAAACCCAAACCCACAAACATAAATCCACAAACACAAACCCACAAACCCAAACCCAAATCCTCAATCTCAAATCCACGAACCCAAACCCTCAAACCCAAATCCACAAACCCAAACCCTCAAACCCAAACCCACAAACACAAACCCACAAACACAAATCCGCAGATCAAACCACAAACCCAAATCCAGAAACCCAAACCCACAGACCCAAACCCACAGACAAAAAACACGGACCCAAACCCACAAACCCAAACCCACAGACCAAAACCACAGACCGAAACTACAGACCAAAGCCACAACCGCAAACCCTCAACCCCAAAGCCACAACCCCAAGCACAGCCCAACCCCAGAGGCCCCTGCCCTGCCCTGCAGTGCCTCTGCTGACAAGGGACGAGGTGCCAGTGGTGCCAGCAGTGCCAGAGAGCCTGGAGCACCCCTCAGGACACATTCAATAAAGCTGAGCTCTGGTGGATGATGACACAGCCTGCACCAACAGTTCTCTCTCCTCACCATCACACTGCCCTGCATTAGGGTTTGCTTCAAGAGAAAGGCTGAGCCCCCATCAGCACAAACAACATTGTGTTCTTCCCTCTGGGCTGAGAATGTGAGAATCAGCCTGTGCAGGTATTAAACACAGAATGGAGTTTTATTTCCATTCAGAGTGTGGCAGCAGAGGCAGGGGCTGTAGCAGGAGTGGCTCTGCTCTGAGGTGCAGTCTGGTGCCTCATCAGCCTCTAAAAGGTACCCAGGTGTGCTGAGAAATGCCACCCTCACTGCCCAGACCCCCCAGTGCCCTCTGGAAACACTTCCTACAGTAAAGACACCTCCAAACAAACCAAACCAAAAGGGAAGGAAGATTTGGCACATCCTGGGTCCATTGGGAGGCCAGCCCTGGGTGAAGTGTGAGCAGCAGCCCCTGTTGAAGCTGGCAGTGATGTGTTTCAGCTCCTTAGATAACAGATTCATTTCAAATATTTATCTTGAGCTTGTTGCACTGGGTGGAACAGCAGATCCAGCTCAGCCTGGGCTGTGCCTGGTGCCTGTCAGTGCAGCTCAAAGAGGAGCACACAGATTTGTGCTGCCAGTCCAAAGCAGGATTTATTAGGAGAATGTAACAAAAATTAGCAAGAAATGCTGTATCTTCCTTTGATTTCTTTCCTTTGCCAGGAAATTTAAGTCCAAAATGTATGAGGCAGTTCTAATAATAACAGCTGAATATAACTAGAAATGGCATTTTGCAGTGTGCCTAAGTACACTTATTGAGAAAGACTAAAAGAAAATTAACTGGAAGATTTCATTTGGTCAACTACAGCATTCTATTTCAAGCATCTATATTAGATGCATCTTTTATTCTGCTGAGAAGGTCCCTCCTTGCCAATTCTCTACCAAATTATCATTAGCGGCATTATTTGTGTTTTAATCTAGTCCAGCAATTGGAAAAATCAACATTAGCACTGATACAAATGGATCTTTAAGTGACTTTGGCAAAACTGAAACTCAGCATCATGGTTTTTGTATTATAATGAATACTGAGAAATTGCAGTGTGAAAAAAAGAAGTCTTGAAGTGATTTGTGAATTAGAGAATGCCCTTGAAGTGAGGTGTTTAAGAAACTGCTCAGTTTCTGAGCAGGGCTGGTGCTGGCTGCACACCAAGCCCCTGCCACACAAACGTGACACATCCTTGAAAAGGAAAATAACTGTGATGTGCCAGGACCTTGACAAGACTTCCTTCTTCCTGATTTACTGGGGAGAGGCAGCAAGAATTGCATGGCTGGGGGAGGAGGCCAAAGAAATCCCAGCAACCATGGATGTGTCAGTGAGAGCACCACCAGCACACTGGAAACGGCACAGACCTCGGGTTGGGAGTGTCAGGAGATGAGAACTGGGCTCCTTTGTGACTGTTAAGGAATGCACAAGTGCTACCAAGCCAAACACGGAGGGGAGCAATGGAAATGCAAAGGAAGCCCATGGGATCGTGCCACTGCTGTCCCCGTGGGAACAGAAAAGCTCAGCCCCAGTGGGCTCCAGGGAGGAGCACAGGGCACCCTCTTGTTCCAGGGCCTGGAACACCCCAGGGCAGGGAGCATCTCCTGGGAGTGCCTCCAGTGCAGGGGATCCCACCAGGGACCCCTGTCCCTGCAGCTCCTGCTCCCACCTGCCTGTCCCTGTCCCATCCCCATCCCTGTCCCATCCTGGTACCTTCTGCAGCAGCTTGATCTCCTGCCCTGTCCCATCCCCATCCCTGTCCCATCCCATCCCCTCCCATCCCATCCCCTCCCATCCCATCCCTGTACCTTCTGCAGCAGCTTGATCTCCTGCCCTGTCCCATCCCCATCCCTGTCCCATCCCATCCCATCCCCTCCCATCCCA
This sequence comes from Agelaius phoeniceus, assembly GCF_051311805.1. Taxonomy (NCBI): domain Eukaryota; kingdom Metazoa; phylum Chordata; class Aves; order Passeriformes; family Icteridae; genus Agelaius; species Agelaius phoeniceus. The sequence continues at coordinate 560,700 of NC_135282.1, read as the reverse complement.
TCCCATCCCATCCCCTCCCATCCCATCCCATCCCCTCCCATCCCATCCCATCCCTGTACCTTCTGCAGCAGCTCAATCTCCTGCTGTTTGGCGTTGAGGACAGCCAGTGCTTGCTCATGCTCCAGCTCCAGCTGTTGCCGCCGCTCCGCAGCCTCTCGCATGTGCTGTGAGGAGGAGGAGGAGGAGGAGGAGGAGGAGGAGGAGGGGACAGTCCCCAGGGACAGCCCTCAGGGACAGCCCTCGGGGACAGCCCACAGGGACAGCCCCAGCTGCCCTCAGGGACAGCCCCAGCTGCAGCCACACGGGCTGCCAGGCCAGGGGTGCACTGCTGCCCTCACACACCTGCCTGGCACCTGAGAGGCAGCAGGAAACCTGGAGGGGCTGGGCTTTGGTCAGGGAACTCAGGCATGTGGACATCAGCCCTGCCAGGACCCAAATCCATGACACTGCCATGCTCTGACACTGCCAGGACCCAAATCCATGACACTGCCATGCTCTGACACTGCCAGGACCCAAATCCATGACACTGCCATGCTCTGACACTGCAAGGACCCAGGGCTGACACTGTCAGGACCGAGGCTGTGACACTGTGCCCCTGCCAGGACCCAGGCTGTGACACTGTGCCCCTGCCAGGACCAAGGCTGTGCCCCTGCCAAGGTGCCCAGTGAGCGGGAGCCATCCCACCCAGGCACACATTTTAGGGAGCATTGTGCTGACAAACTGGAGCCTGGCCAAACATCCCCTCCCCAATTCCCCTTTATCCAGAGTGCTGCTGTGCCTGCTTTGCCAGTGCTGACCCAAAGGAGCAGCTTGGCTGATCTCTGCCTCTGGTCTGCAGAAAGTGAGGCAGAACAGAGCTGACCAGGTGGGCTTGGGCAAAAGGGACCACGCTGTAAGAGCCAAAATGAGGGATGTGGGGCTCCAGGCAGCTCTCCAAATGCAGTTTATTGTATCCAAGACATTCCAACAGGCCAGGGCTGTGGGTGACAGAGCTGTGCCCACAGCTGTCAGCTCCAGCTGCAGGCAGGCCTGGACACCCTTTGGTTTTGGTTACAATGCATGATATATTTTACTTTTGGTTACATTGCATGATATATTTTACTTTTGGTTACAATGCATTATATACTTTTCTTTGCTGAGCATCTTAATACAGTAGAACCAATCTACACCTTAATTATTACCTATAGCCTATCATAAATGCTGTAATTACCATATTCATGTTACTGTTCTCCAATCACTCAAAGTCAGTACATTACAGTTTAAGCTGGAAGTTGTTTTTCAGTTTTCTTGCAGGGGAAAATTCTGAGACCTTTTTTCTACTTGCCACATTTGCTGCCTTGTTTGCCTGTGCTCTCTTCCTGCTTGGTAAAAACATCTTCTTGTTTGGGGTGGGTTTATCCTTTGCTCTAAGCCATGAAAACCCCTTCTAACTAACACACCCTTTAGCTCCTTGGTTATCCAGTGACACTGGCTCAGCAATTCTTTTCTTCTATATCAAAATGTGCTTCCATCCCTATAAGCACCCATATCTGTGAGACTTTCTTTCAAACTTTCCTCCTTGCCAGCAGCACACAGAACTCCCAGAAGTTGTGGGGAGTGTTGGATGCCAATGACTCTCAGCAATGTGGGCAAGGCTCCTGGGGGAGCACAGGCTGCACAGTGCCAGGACACCCTCTGCAGATAGAAATCTTTCTCATTACAGGTTCATATTACTCCCCAGCATCCCTGTAGCTTTCAACAGCCTCATATTAAATGGGAGTTAAGAAAGATCTCTTTCTAGATTCTGATCTCCTCCCTGGTGAACCTGGTATTAAAGATTTTTATTTTCCAAATTACATACTATTCCCACAATAGTGTCTGAGCAGAGGCACAATGCCTTATCTGCAGCACTGAGTTATTGCACACAAACCTGTGAGAAATCAGCACTTGGCAAAACAAATGCATGGAGAAAATGGGAGAGAACAGCCCAAAATATCTCTTATTGTCTGCAGGAGAGAGCTGTATCAAGCTCATTTCTAGGCTGCAGTGAGCTGCTGTTCCCTGCACACTGCCCACAGCCAGGGGCTGAACCCTCAGCCTGCACATGTCTGCAAAAGAGGCAGAATTTGGCCTCTGCTTGGGATTTATTCACCTTTTGTCTGGTTATAAACAACAAGAACATTTCCCACGTTGTAAGTTCTCACCCTCAGCCATGGTTTGTTTCCTGGGAATTTTGGGAGGATTTGATGTTTGCCTGTGGCCATTTCTGCACTGCATACTGAGCAGACACAGGGAATGTCTGCTCTCAGTGTTTTATACTAACCAAGAAGAACTCTTGGCTCTGATTCTCATCTCACCCGAATGAACATCACCCATTTTACCAACGGTTCTTCCTCATGATTTAAATTATCAGGAAGAAACTCGCATTTCACTCCATCGAGGTTAGTCTCAGATTGGTACAGCATATTTTGACACTGCTGAGCTCTCCCTGTTTCACACAAGCTACCACAGAACATTTCTGCTGAGCACTGACTCCTGAGGACACTCCTGAAACACCAGGGGCTGCACCCCTGGGCATGGCTCAGGGCAAAAGGGAGCTCTGGGGCTCTGCTTGGGGAGAACAGCTCTGAACTCTGGCCAGGAGCAGCCAGGATCTCTGCACCCACCAGAGGATTCCCCCTCAGCAAAGGAGAGCTCCTGAAGAGCTGCAGAATGCAGAGGCCACAGGAATGTTTGCAGCCAGCTGGAGTGGCAGACACAGCTCTCTGGAGTGAAACATCTGGGCAGGTTTTCATGCTCTCATCCTCCCTTGCTCATTTTGACTGAAGTAACTGCGGTGCAGTGTTGATGCAAGTGCTGATAAATGGCAGATAAAGGGCTCTGGGTGCCCCTGTGCTGTCTGAGACCCTGCCAGTGCCTGGGATCCTCATTTCCCACCCTGACCCAAACTGAGAGGGGCATCCAGTGCTGGGTGTGCAGTGCTGAGCACCAGGGACCATGGGGAGCAGGGGAAGGATGCACTGATGGGATTTGGGGTTACACTCACCTTTAGGACCTGCTCTAGGTTCTCCAGCTTGGCTTGGAGCTGGTGTTCTCCCCCCACAGCCAAATCTCGTCCTTTGGTCACTCTGAGCAGGGTTTCCCGAAGGTGGTCATAGTCTGATTGTACCTGGGAGAACAAACAGGTCATGGCCAAGCTGCAGGGAATTACTGCAAACACAAACAGGGTCACTGCCAAGCTGCAGGGAATTACTGCAAACACAAACAGGCCATGGCCAAGCTGCAGGGAATTACTGCAAACACAAACAGGGTCACTGCCAAACTGCAGGGAATTATTGCAAACACAAACAGGTCATGGCCAAACTGCAGGGAATTATTGCCAAACTGCAGGGAATTTTATTGCCAAACTGCAGGGAATTACTGCAAACACAAACAGGTCATGGCCAAACTGCAGGGAATTATTGCCAAACTGCAGGGGCACACCTGGGCACACCTGGGCCGTGCTGCAGTGCCCAGGGGCACAGCTGGGCACACCTGGGCACAGCTGTGTGTTACCTGGCCGTGCTGCAGCGCCCGAGGGCACACCTGGGCACAGCTGTGTGTTACCTGGCCGTGCTGCAGCGCCCGAGGGCACACCTGGGCACAGCTGTGTGTTACCTGGCCGTGCTGCAGCGCCCGAGGGCACACCTGGGCACAGCTGTGTGTTACCTGGCTGTGCTGCAGCGCTCAGGGGCACAGCTGGGCACACCTGGGCACAGCTGGGCACAGCTGTGTGTTACCTGGCCGTGCTGCAGTGCTCAGGGGCACAGCTGGGCACAGCTGTGTGTTACCTGGCCGTGCTGCAGCGCCTGGGGGCACACCTGGGTACACCTGGGCACACCTGGGCACAGCTGGTGTTACCTGGCCGTGCTGCAGTGCTCAGGGGCACACCTGGGCACACCTGGGCACAGCTGGGCACAGCTGTGTGTTACCTGGCCGTGCTGCAGCGCCTGGGGGCACACCTGGGTACACCTGGGCACACCTGGGCACAGCTGGTGTTACCTGGCCGTGCTGCAGCGCCCAGGGGCACACGCTGGCATGCTGCAGGCTCAGGCAGTTCTCCTCCCGCCCAGCATCCTTCAGCTCCTGCTCCTGGAACAGAAACAAAGCGTGTCACCTCAGCTCCGTGTCACCTCAGCTCCGTGTCACCTCAGCTCCATGTCACACCCTCCTGTCACAGCCCCAGGATTCCCACTTGAAAACCCTGCAGTAAGGAGAGGATGTATTTGTGTATCCTCAGTGTGTTTGGAAGTGACAGATAAATGTCAACTTGAAATATTTGTATTGCTTGCTCAGAGAAAAAGCATTAAAGGACAAAGAATGAGTGACTCAAAGGTTCTGGAGCAATAACAGGTGGCAAAAGCCAGAAACTGAGCCAAAGTCTTGAAACTGCAGCCAAGTTCCCTCCCTGGGCTGTGTCTTCTGGAGGTGATCCAGGTGATAATTACTGTCAGGCAGGAATCCCAGCAGTGTGGGTTCCAGGGTGTTCCTGGAGGGGCGTGTGGGCAGCAGGGACCCCTGAGCCCAGGAGGGGCTGGGGATCAGCCCTGGGCACCTGTGCCCAAGGAAGGCACAACCCTGCCCAGGGGAGCCCCAGAAACAGCCCTTGAGTTCAGGCTGTGAAACAGCCCTGAAACAGCCAGTGAAACACCCAGTGAAACACCCTGTGAAACACCCTGTGAAACAGCCCTGTGAGGTACCCCCTGTGAAACAGCCCCTGAGAAACAACCCTGTGAAATAACCCTGTGAAACAGCCCTGAAACACCCAGTGAAACACCCAGTGAAACACCCAGTGAAACACCCAGTGAATCAGCCCTGTGAGATACCCCCTGTGAAACAGCCCCTGAGAAACAGCCCCTGAGAAACAGCCCCTGTGAAACACCCCTGATTTCAGGCTGTGAGACAGCCCCAAAACAGCCCCTGTGATCTCCCCTGCATTTTGCCCAGGATGTTTTCCCATCACTGCAGTCGGTGACTTTCTGTCTAACCCAGTGATTCCTCCCTGAACTAAACCTGCCTCAATGCTTCCCAGATCAGTCCAATATAAATCTTCAACGAAAAAAGACAGAAGTTAATGCCAGCTGCCCCAGAGCCACCCTGCACTCAACAAGCAATCTGCCCATGGGACAGAGAGGTGAAGTCGGGCAATGTCCTGTGAGAGACTCTGCTTCCCAGCAGGTGGGACAGCCTGTGCTTGGCTTCAGGGTGAGCACAGAGATCAGGGCACACCATGGCTGAGCTGGTACTGAGCAGGGCTTTCTCCAAACCGAGGAATTTCCACTTGCCCAAGCCCTGCAGCCAGGAGGTGCCCGGGAATGGCCACACCAGCTGACCAGGGTGGGCACAGGATGTTCCACAGCACAGAACATTGCTGGCAGTGGGAGCTGGGGGTGCTGGAGAGCTCCCAGCCCATTCCCAGAGGGACAGGTGCCTCCTGACAGCCCCATCTCCCTGCTGCCTCCTGGATTTGAGCAAATGAAGCATTTCTCCATCTCCTGTGCCTGGCAGCAGCACTGAGCTCACCAACAGCAGGGCAGCACAGGGCTGGTCTTTGGGGTTTTTGGGGTCTTTGGGGTGCCAGAGCCTGCACAGATTTAAAGACTCACACATCAGCACAAAATTCACAGAGCATGAGACCATTCATAAACAAACAGCTGTGGAAAATTAAACGTGAGACATCAAAAATAAACTGCGTTATTACCTCAGATGTAAGCTGCACCTTTGAAAGTGCAGAAATGAAGGCACAAATGTGTGCTCACAACAGAGCAAAAGTAAAAATCCTCCTCTGGATGTGAGGACTGGCTAAAGAATTCCCAGCAGGAGGATGCTTTGGTAGATTTAATGCAGTCTGACACCAGTGACTGGGTAACAAGGCTCTGCACTGCCTGCAGAAAGGCATCTGTTGCCCTGTGTGCTAGTTTGCTCATCCATCAATTATTTTTGTTTAAAACCCCTTGTACCCTGTTCATTTATCTGCAGCCCCTTTTCTGAGGGTCTCTGCTGCCCGCAGCCTGGCAGGGCTGCACTGAGCTTGGTGGCTCTGATCCCCTGGGAGGGCTCTGGGCCGGGTGATGCAGGACAGAATCCAGCCAGGAGAAACGGGAAAACCTGCAGGCACCCAGAGAGGAAAGGAAGAACCTTCGGATCTTTTCCCACGTATCTTGGCCCTGTAAATGACTCACTTCAAAGGTCAGGCTCAGCACCTCCAGCTCATTTTCTGTTTCTTCCAAGGGCTGCATTTGAAAAGCAAAGCAAAGCTGACTCAGCCTCAGCGGCACAGCTGCAGCCCCTGCCACGGCCCCACAGCCCGGCTGGGGCACAAAATCCTGCTCCCAAACCCCTGTGAGCTCAGCTGTGCAGCCAGAGCTGGGCTGGGGCACAAAATCCTGCTCCTAAAGCCCTGTGAGCTCAGCTGTGCAGCCAGAGCTGGGCTGGGGCACAAAATCCTGCTCCCAAACCCCTGTGAGCTCAGCTGTGCACGGAGGGACCCCCGCTCTGCACAGTGCAGTAAATGCAGCCTGCCCTGCACAGCTGCACCCACAGGGCACTGGGCAGGGAGGAACCTGGGCAGGCAGCAAAGGCACAAAAGGGAAAAAAGGAGAGAAAGAAGGGAGAAAAGGCAGAGAAAAAAAGGGAGAAAAGGGAGAAAAAAGGGAGAAAAAGCAGAGGGAAAAAAAGGAGAAAAAGCAGAGAAAAAAGGAGAAAAAGCAGAGAAAAAAGGAGAAAAAGAAGAGAAAAAGGGAGAAAAAGCAGAGAAAAAAGGAGAAAAAGCAGAGCTGCTGCTGCTGCCCAGGCTGTGCCACCCTCCTGTCTGTCTGTCCCTGCCCAGGCTGTGCCACTCTCCTGTCCGTCTGTCTGTCTGTCTGTCCCTGCCCAGGCTGTGCCACCCTCCTGTCTGTCTGTCCCTGCCCAGGCTGTGCCACTCTCCTGTCCGTCTGTCTGTCTGTCCCTGCCCAGCTGTGCCACCCTCCTGTCTGTCCGTCTGTCTGTCTGTCCCTGCCCAGCTGTGCCGCCCTCCTGTCTGTCTGTCCCTGCCCAGGCTGTGCCACCCTCCTGTCTGTCTGTCCCTGCCCAGGCTGTGCCACTCTCCTGTCCGTCTGTCTGTCTGTCCCTGCCCAGCTGTGCCACCCTCCTGTCTGTCCGTCTGTCTGACACCCGTCTGTCCCCTCCTGTCCCCGCACAGGCACAGGGCTGTGCAGCCCTGCCTGCCACAGCCAGCCAGTTCTCTTACAATAAATGACATTTCCTGGAAAGCTACTGCATACAGTGAGAGATAAACAAGACAGTCTTACTGGTTTTAGGTGTTTTACTATTTCCATTTGATGCTCCCTCTCAACTGCCATGGTGAAGCACATGTTAGCAAGCAGCACAGGAAAGCAGTTGGACATTTCCTGAGGTTAGCACTTAAAAACGAATGAATTCCTGCAGAGAAACTAACAACGTGAGCGTTTCCCACTGCCACTCTGAAGGTAAGGGAAGAGCTGCTCAGAAACACTCGCATTTTCCATAAAATCACTTCACAATTGGATTTGCTCAGTTTTAAAAATAGGAACTTTTCCGTGCAAATGATACTGTTCTAACAAAGGAAAACAAATGCAGCTTTACCCCTCTAATCAGCAGGCTGAATTTAGCACAAGAAACACCACACAAAAATAGCACTTCTTAAAAAGCACTGCTAAAAAAGGGACTCGGGAACTGAGAAGATTCTTGGCCTTGGGAAGTCCTGCAGCACACAGCAGATCCTGGGGAGGAAACACAACAATTCCACCCTGCTGCATTTTCATTGTAAAAAACCCTGCAGGTGACCAGCCGTGCACACCAGCTTGTTCCATTGTGAAAAATGAGTATTTCATGATTGGCTTTTTGCAAATATTCAAATGAATGTTATATGTGTTGTGTTAGAAGGTAATGCTGTATTAATTCTCTTAAGTAGTGTGTTAAATACAGTTTTAGGTTATAACACAATGTTAAAATAGAAACTATGCTGTGTAGGATGCTTTTTCTAAAGAGAGGACTCGCAGTGAGACAGCAGCCACAGGACACCTGAATCTTTCAGAGAAAGAGAATTCATTGCCCTCTTATCAAGCTCTTCCCATCTCCTCAGCCATGACAACACCATCAGGATTCAGAGGAAGCAGCTGACCCTGCCCAGCCAGAATCCTGTGTTTGAGTGGAATTTATGCATCATGGATGAGGTGTGTGAATATGCAACAGGCTGTTGCTCTTAAGGGTTAATCCTCTGTTAACGTGGGGCCTTTTTCAGGCTTATTTTGCCCAGAAAAAGGTACCAGGACGGTCCATAACTCTTTGTATTGTCTCATATTGTCCTAATCCCAATTGTCCACATTATTATTACTCTAATTGTATTACTATTTCTATAATAATTTTATTACTATTAAACTTTTAACATTTTAAAAACAAGTGATTGGTGTTTTTCACACCATTGACAACAATTCCTTCCTGCTGCTTTTCACTCCCACCAAGCCCTGCAGTGAGCAGCCTTGCACACCAGCTCATTGCACTGACACTGCACAACAACTCCTGCCTGTGCTTTTCTGTTCCAGCAGACCCTGCAGTGAGCAGCCTTGCACACCAGCTCATTGCACTGACACTGCACAACAACTCCTGCCTGTGCTTTTCTGTTCCAGCAGACCCTGCAGTGAGCAGCCTTGCACACCAGCTCATTGCACTGACACTGCACAACAACTCCTGCCTGTGCTTTTCTGTTCCAGCAGACCCTGCAGTGAGCAGCCTTGCACACCAGCTCATTGCACTGACACTGCACAACAACTCCTGCCTGTGCTTTTCTGTTCCAGCAGACCCTGCAGTGAGCAGCCTTGCACACCAGCTCATTGCACTGACACTGCACAACAACTCCTGCCTGTGCTTTTCTGTTCCAGCAGACCCTGCAGTGAGCAGCCTTGCACACCAGCTCATTGCACTGACACTGCACAACAACTCCTGCCTGTGCTTTTCTGTTCCAGCAGACCCTGCAGTGAGCAGCCTTGCACACCAGCTCATTGCCCTGCACAACAATTCCCTCCTGTGCTTTTCTGTTCCAACAAACCCTGCAGTGAGCAGCCTTGCACACCAGCTCATTGGCCTGCACAACAATTCCCTCCTGTGCTTTTCTATTCCAACAGACCCTGCAGTGAGCAGCCTTGCACACCAGCTCTATTGCACTGACACTGCACAACAATTCCCTCCTGTGCTTTTCTGTTCCAGCAGACCCTGCAGTGAGCAGCCTTGCACACCAGCTCATTTCCCTGCACAACAATTCCCTCCTGTGCTTTTCTGTTCCAGCAGACCCTGCAGTGAGCAGCCTTGCACACCAGCTCATTGCACTGCACAACAACTCCTGCCTGTGCTTTTCTATTCCAACAGACCCTGCAGTGACCAGCCTTGCACACCAGCTCATTTCCCTGCACAACAATTCCCTCCTGTGCTTTTCTGTTCCAACAAACCCTGCAGTGAGCAGCCTTGCACACCAGCTCATTTCCCTGCACAACAATTCCCTCCTGTGCTTTTCTGTTCCAACAAACCCTGCAGTGAGCAGCCTTGCACACCAGCTCATTTCCCTGCACAACAATTCCCTCCTGTGCTTTTCTGTTCCAACAAACCCTGCAGTGAGCAGCCTTGCACACCAGCTCATTTCCCTGCACAACAATTCTCTCCTGTGCTTTTCTGTTCCAGCAGACCCTGCAGTGACCAGCCTTGCTCACCAGCTCACTCCATTTGCAGTGCTCTGCCTGTCCCTCTGAAGCTCAGGTGAAACCCCAGGCTCACCTGAGCCTCTGGCAGGTTCCCCTCTTGCAGGACCACGTGGAGCCACCTCTGATTTGCTGCTGCTCAGGGCACAGCCGTCACTCAGAGCTGCCCATCACAGCCTCCCCCTTATCTCCTCACCTTTTCTCACTTCACTTTTTTCTCCTCACCTGGTTTTCACCTCTCTGCCTTGTTTTCAGTCTCTTCACTTCTCCACCTTATGTTGGCTCACCTCTGGCACACAGTATAACCATGACAGGATCCTCTCAACTCTTTTAAACACGAAAATGGTGAAGAGATAACTGAAGCATTTCCCTAACACAGGCAGGGCATGGATGAGCAGCCCCAGGAGCTGGGATGTCCCCAGAGGTGTCCCCAGCCCGGGTCCCTCTCTGCTGCCCCAGCCCAGCCTGTCCTGTCCAGCCTCTCCATCTCCCATTTACCAGTGCCCACGCTGCTGCTGCTCCCCACAGCACACATTCATTTATTGATTGATTGACTGATTCCCCTCTGGAAACGGAGGGAGCCCTGTCTGGATCTGCTTTACTGATCCCTGCAATGCAATTAGCCAGACTGGCTCCCACGAACGCTTCTCCAAAAGCTTTTCCTGCTCGTCATGCACGGAGAGCAGAGAGCAGCAAACAAGATCAGCTGTTGCCATGGGAACACCGTGCCCCAGCAGGTGAAAAATTCACTCGTGGCGCTGGAAAAGGATGAAATGTACTGAACCTGAGCATAACATCAACCACAGCTCAAAAGGCTCCGTGTTTTCCCCAAAGACTGGCAGATCTTGTGGTGAGAAATGCAGAGATGCAAATGCTAAAAACCCTCCTGTGAACTCTGGTGACATCAGCAATTCTTCAGCTGTCTCAGAGTAATTTTATTAGGCAGGAACTTATATCAATATATTGCATAAGTTTGGAAATCTCTATGAAAAGTTAAGCCCAATTTTTAGAAGTTATGAGTGACTTGAAAACAGAAGATAATTTTTCATTTCAAGACAGACAGGAGAAAAATATGCTGAATAATTTGAAGGATTAGGTGCCAGAAGCATCATTCAAAAACAGCTCTTCATGCTCCAGAAACTCTGCTTTCAGAACAGATCATATTACAGCCTTCAAGTCAGACTGCACAATCCATTCTTCACCTTCTGCTGAGCTAAGGGGGTACACGGAAACACTGAACAAATCTAGGAGAAAAGCAAAGTATTCTGAACCAGTGCTTTCCCTGCGTGTTCTCTAAGGAAAGATAAACATTGCCCCTGATATTTACCCAAAGTTTTCTGTTTCAGACACAAACAAACCCAGAGCAGCTCCTGAAGCCCTTCAGGGCAAGCAGGGACGGGAGCACAGGGCCCATTTCTGCACAAACAGGCGACTGTGCCAGAGGAGAGAGATGAAGAGGGAGGAATCGTGGTGCAGAACAGCCCTGATCTGTGAACTGATGGAAAATAAACAAAGGAGAAACCACCCCAAGCCACCCACAGCTGGGCAGGGACAAGGAGCCCAGCAGGGAGAGGTCTGAGACCCTGGGCAGGACCAAAACCGCTCCCAGAACACAGCACTCCACAGTGCTGAACGCTGGACACTCCTGCTGCTGAACGGGGTTCCAGAAATTCACCCCAGTGCTAATGGCACTTGGCCTTGGGCCTCGTCACTTCTAATCCTTTCATTTCATAAAAACCAACTCTGGAGGCAGCTGTGAATGAAAAGCTCTGGAAGTTCTCAGGAAAGGCTGTGGGGAGAGGAGAAAAGAAAAAGAAAGGAATTCTGAAAAACACCAAGCACAAAGAATCTCCTCTATTCTCTATTTAAAATTGCTGCTTATCAGAACTGAACAAGAACCACTGTACCTGACTGAAATAAGCCTCAGGTGTCACCTTTGTACAGCACCTCCTGAGCCATCCCAGACACCTCCAGCACCACTTCTGGGCTCTCCCAGCCATCAGGTAAACCCAAACCCACCGCAGAACATCTGCTCATGGGGAAAGAATGGATCTCGCACAAGGTAATTGCAATTCTCTGTGCAAAGCAAAACCTTGGAGAAGGTTTGAAAACTACACAAAAAATTTCCAGCACTTCAGACACTTGAGTCCAGACACTGTGAACTGTATTTCTACTTATTATGAATTCCATTAACTTAGATTTTCTATTCCTATTGAACGAATTTTCCCATTGTTGCTTATGTTTTCTCATGATATATTTATTTGTTCCAAGGAATGCTGAGAGATCTTCAGTCCTCAAGCAAACTAATTAGTTTTAATAAAGCCAGAAGAAATTAGTTTGGGTTAAAAATTACCAGATAACAAATTTAAGAGATGCTTCTGGTTCTCAGTGGGCTGAGACAGAGGGGTAATCAAAGGGGATGATCAGTTTATCTCCCATTATGAACAAAGATTTTGCAATTAGGCAACGTTTCCAGGCACATGAAGAAATCATTGAGTTGTGTGCTCATATGATGCTATCAGGGAAGCTCAGGAAAAATAACCTGACAATAGGTCTGTGTGCATCTGGAAGGTCTGGGATGGAGGATGGCAAAGAAATTATTCCAAAGCCTTCTCTGTCCTCAGGAGAGGGAGATGAAATCTCCCAGCCTGACACTGAAATGAAACTGAGCCTCCCCCAATTTCCCCAACGCAGCTATCAGCAAAAGGAGGGATGAGAGTGGAAATTAAAGATAGCCCCAGATGGCTGCACCTTTATGAAGTTTTCTAGAACATGAATTTCACCCCGTTGATTCTTTTTTCCAGCTCTCTGCTAAAGAATGACCCCTGCCTGCAGAGGAGATTCCAGCAATAGGGAAATAGGGAAAACAGCCCAGGAGAGACTGGAATTCCTCCTGAATATCCCTGAATTCCTCCTGAATGTCCCAGTGCAGAACATTCCCAGCGCCAGGAGTGCTGCTCCAACATCCCCACTGCCTGCCCAGCACATGCAGCTGAGAGCTCCAAACCCACCCTGCAGGAGCCCCCAGCCCTGAGGGCATTTCCCAGCCCTGCCTGGGCCTGACCTGCTGCAAGTGTGCCAGACCTGCTGTAACTGTGCCAAACCTGCTGCAAGTGTGCAGAATCTGATGTAAAGGTACCAAACCTGCTGCAAGTGTGCCAAACCTGCTGCAAGTGTGCCAGACCTGCTGCAAGTGTGCCAGACCTGCTGTAACTGTACCAAACCTGCTGCAAGTGTGCCAGACCTGCTGCAAGTGTGCCAGACCTGCTGCAAGTGTGCCAAACCTGCTGTAACTGTGCCAGACCTGCTGCAAGTGTGCCAGACCTGCTGCAAGTGTGCCAAACCTGCTGTAACTGTGCCAAACCTGCTGTAACTGTACCAAACCTGCTATAAATGTGCCAGACCTGCTGCAAGTGTGCCAAACCTGCTGTAACTGTGCCAAACCTGCTGTAACTGTGCCAAACCTGCTGTAACTGTGCCAGACCTGCTGCAAGTGTGCCAGACCTGCTGCAAGTGTGCCAAACCTGCTGTAACTGTGCCAAACCTGCTGTAACTGTACCAAACCTGCTATAAATGTGCCAGACCTGCTGCAAGTGTGCCAAACCTGCTGTAACTGTGCCAAACCTGCTGTAACTGTGCCAAACCTGCTGCAAGTGTGCCAGACCTGCTGTAACTGTGCCAGACCTGCTGGCACCTGCCCTTGCAGCCCCCAGCACAGGCAGCAGCAATCCTGCAGTGCAACACAATCACAGCAAACCCAAACCCTGTCTGTGCCTCCCTGGATGCTCTGAGAGCTCCCAGTGCAGGATCCAGCCCTGAATTTGCCCTTCAGCACAGCAGCAATGAGAGGGGTTTGATTCTCTCCTCGGTCTGTGTATCCCCCATTAGCCAATCTTTTCCTTCCATTAGTGCCTTGCTGTTGTTCTATTTTCTGAGCTCCCAGCAAATTAACACTAAATTGAATTCCACAAAAAAGTTGTTGCAGGCTTTCTCCCCCATGCCTGATTTAATCCCATTTTCTTCTCCCTCAATTTACGCTACATTTAATGGTGGAAATTATTTCTAAGATTGATTTCTGATGATGATACTTATCACAGCTCAGAGGATTATTCTTCCTGTCTATTTTTAGCCAATTCTCAAAGAAAAGATTTGCTCTGGAACAACTTGTGAAGGCCAAAAGTGATATCTAAACAAAAGATCATTTCTTTTCCCTTCTGCCTCCCCTTTACAGCAGCACACCCAGCCTGTGGCAGGAGACACAGAGGCCTCACAAATTTCCTCCTGTCATAAATAATGCCAGCAAATGGGGGAGAATGGACAGAAGAATTAGAAATAATCAGTATTATTCATTTGAATTAGATGCATAATAAATTATTTCCTTTATGGACAAACCTACAAGTAAAGACATTCTCCTACAGTTTTCAACTGCTCTGAAATTCTTTTAAGAAAATAAAATTATCAATTATTGGTGCTATGTCGTGAATATAAGCTGTTTTTAAAAAAATATTCTCCATATAAAATTATCTCTTTTTAAAGCCCTATGCTTCAAATTGTTTGAAGTCTGATGGGAGATTATCTGCTTAATCCATTTCTTTCACTTGGGCATTCCAGATTTCATGCAGCTGTGCAAAGCCAGTTCTGCTTAACAGACCCGTGAGGCTCCTCACAAGCAGAAAAGGAGTCAGGAGGAAAAAAATGTACAGGCAGAGGGTGGTGGAAAAGGGCAAAGGGCAGAGAAATGGGGCTGCAGGGGAGAAATGCAGCGTTACAGCCCTCACTGCTGCTGCCACGCTGCAGGACCCTGCTCCAGCCTGCACCTTCTGCTGGGCAGGCAGCAGCCCCTTGGGAGCTGCATTTCCTGCAGGAGCTGCATTTCCTGCAGAGGGCAGCCTGTTACCTGCATTTCCTGCAGAGGGAACCTCCTGAGCTGCATTTCCTGCAGCGGGAACCTTGTTACCTGCATCTGTTACCTGCATTTCCTGCAGAGGGCAGCCTGTTACCTGCATCTGTTACCTGCATTTCCTGCAGAGGGCAGCCTGTTACCTGCATCTGTTACCTGCATTTCCTGCAGCTCAGGTCCTGCTCCATCCCTGCCCAGCCGGAGCTGCCCTGGCTGAGGAGCCTCAGGCCCTGCACCCCAGCATCCGAGGGTGCCCAGACATGGAACTCCTGCCAGCCCCTGCTGGGCTCGTGCCTGGCTCAGCAGCTCAGTCTGAGCCTTCCCTTCTGCTTTCAGCACAGTGTGACTCAGGGCTGGTGCTGCCCTGACTGGGCTTTGAGCCCATAATTCACCAAATGAGTTCCTTCCCTTGATTATTGCTCTGGGTGACTGTGGTTTCCTGTCCCCTCAGCTCGGGCAGCTGCCCCAAACTGGCCCAGCCAGGGATCTGCAGGGCAGGGCTGGACCCTCAGCTCTGCCCTGGAAATCCCATCCTGCTCCCCAAGAGCCTGGAAGGAAATCCAAGTCCTGAACGCTTTCTCTGTGCCAGATTGTCAAATGGCATCATTTCTTCTTATGTGCAAAATGTGTGCTGGAAGTTGCTCAAATGCCAAAACTTGTCTGATCCTGCTACAGTGTAGTAGAGGATAATTTCTAAATTTAGGAAGTAATTGCTCTGCTGCCCAGTGAAACGTACACTAAAAAAATAATTCCTCTAGGCAAGTCTTCATTTTAAACAGCAATTCAGACTGCAGTGACACAAGCAGTAAAGCTCTGGGAAAGGGAAGCTGTGCAATTCCATTGTTGCTGTTTTCTGTTCCCTTGCTGTTTCACAACACAATCCAAACAACAGCAGCAGTGCTCAGATGTCATCCAGCACACCCTTACAAAGTGCTTGGCAAATAAAACCACGCCGTTCTCCTGGGTAATATTTCTTTTTGTGGAGCATTCTGACTCCCCCAGCTGTGTTTTATTGGAATTCTGAACAAAAAGCTGACATTTCCAGCTCCTTTGTGCAGATGAAAGGAAGGGAAGGTTCTGGTTTCAGACACAGCCTGCCTGGCACTGCTGCCCTGGAGCTGCCCTTGCCAGCCTGGACCTTGGGGGCACCAAGACTTTGATTCCAGGAATTTCAGAGCCTGAAATCCCAGCTCCTAAAACCTGAAAGAGGCTGGAGAGAACAGCTGTCACAGACATCTTTTATGAAAAATCCTTTCCTGAGAAGCTGAGAGGCCTCAGGAACAAAATGTAACCAATGGTTATCTGCTGCTGTGGAATGCAACAGGTGCATCTGGGATTGGGCTCATGTGGTTGTTTCTAATTCATGGCCAATCACAGCCCAGCTGGCTCGGACTCTCTGTCTGAGACAGAAGCTTTGTTATCATTCTTTCTTTTTCTATTCTTAGCCAGCCTTCTGATGAAACCTTTTCTTCTATTCTTTTAGTATAGTTTTAATGTAATATATATCATAAAATAATAAATCAAGCCTAAAACATGGAGTCAGCTCCTCGTCTCTTCCCTCACCCTGGGACCCCTGTGAGCACGGTCACAGCCAAGCAAAGGAGCTGACAACAGAGCAGTTTGCTGCCATCTGGAATGGCTCCTGTGACAGCCCACAGGGGGTTTGAACCCCAGACCTGCAGCCAGGCAATGCCACCAGCCCTGCTCTGCAGGCACCCCCAGAGCAGCTCTGAGCCTCCCACAGCTCTGACACCCCGTGAGTTGCTGCTGGATTAAACATTCAGTGCCAGACACTGTTAAATTGGGATTTCACAGTTCTCCCAACTCAGCCCAACCCTGACAGGGGAGGGAAGGGCAAACCAAAGTCCCAAACTCGCCGTAAGTTTTTGTCAGTGCTCAGAAAGGATCAAGGGGAGCCCAGGGTGCAGCTGCACGGAGCAGTCAGTGCATGGGCATCACAGAGCAAATGCAGAGAGCCCAAAGGCTGCCCCAGGTCCCAGAGAGCCTCAGCACCCCCTGAACTTCAGGCAGAATCTCGAAATTAGCAGACCCAGCAGAAAAGCCCAGGTGCTCAGCTCTCAAACCTGCCCCACACAGACCTCACAGTGCCTCCTGCCCGTCCTCCCCAGGTCACTGACCATGGGGCTGCCTTCCCCACAGGCAGAGATCTCCCACTCACACTCCAGGGGCTGCCTTGGCTTTAAAGTTAATTGCATGGAAATGTGCTAAAAATGCTGCTGCTGCATGGGAGGAGTGCAGCCCTCTTTGTTTTATAGGTAAGGACACAGTCCTGTTTCAGGGGAATTATTCCCAGAACCTGAATAGCTGAGATCTTGCACCAGGCATGGCCCAGCTCGTCTGCCAGTCTAAATTTGTTCATGTGGCAAGAAAATGCTCTCAACAGGGCTGGAATCCGAGAAATAGAACTTAGAAATAGAAATTAAAATTCAAAGTTGAAGTAAAAAAGCCCCAAAAGCCTCCCAAACCCTCCTACTGATACAGCAGTCAGTCAGCCTATCAAAATTACATGACTTTTACCACACTTTTAAATTGCTTTTAATTATTACCATTTACACTGCCCTGGAAATGACAAAGTGTCTCAGCTGGAGTCAGGGATAAATTTTCAATAATGTTGGAAAGCAAAGCAACAGTCTCAGAATGTGGACTTCAAACCTGCCCCAAATCAGCTGTGAGTGTGCTCAGAGCTCGTGGAAGCAGGGCCAGGCTCCCTGTGAAGGCTCAGAGCACTCTGTAGAGCTGGGAATGGCCCTGAAGGCACCAGGAACTGTTCTGCACACAAATAGCACAGAGACGCTTGCTTCTGTCTGTAATGAGAATTAGCAGCATTTAGCCTCAAAAAGGAGCCAGACTCACCCCTGCCAAATGCTCTGGTCTTCAAGGAAATGGATGAAATGTGGAAGGAAGATGGGAAAACTGAATTTGGTTCACAACTATGGCTGGAGAACAAGCAAACCAGGTTCCAGTCTCCTTGTGGGCCTTTGGAAGCAAAGCTGCACCCAGCAGCTCCTGCTCCAGATGCAAATAATGCAACCTCAGGTGACAACAAATGCACAACAACAGTGCAGTGCAGCACACCAACAGTGCAGTGCAGCACAACAACAGTGCAGTGCAGCACAACAACAGTGCAGTGCAGCACAACAACAGTGCAGTGCAGCACAGCAAGAGTGCAGTGCAGCACAGCAACAGTGCAGTGCAGCACAGCAACAGTGCAGTGCAGCACAACAACAGTGCAGTGCAGCACAACAACAGTGCAGTGCAGTGCAGCACAACAACAGTGCAGTGCAGCACAACACAGCTCCACCTCCTCAGGACATGGCCTGTCAAAACTCACTGCTGAGCTGCAGAGCTGGGTCACGAGGGGTTAATCACATGAAGGAAAAATGCCCAGAATACATCTTCTCATTATTGTTACTTTTCTTATATTTAGGGCTTTTAACAATTTTTCTACATTGACTTCAGATCAAACTACTGCTAAATTTGCAAACTACACAGCTCCAAATTTGCAAACTACACAGCATTCTATGGAAAAAATAGGAGCAGATTCTCTTATGAATACATTTTGGTCAGTCTTTATCTTTGACTTACTCCCAGCTTCACAACCTTGGTTTACAGCTCAGAGCCTGACAGGAGCAGGGCTGATTCCAACTAAACCAAATTACAGGTATTAATTAATGGCTGATGCTTGTTTGCCAGCTCCTGCAAGCAGAAGGATGGATAGAAATGTATTTACAGCAGAATTTAATTACCCATTTTCAAGCCATTGGCCTCCTGGCAAAAGCCTCCCGACGTAGTGCAGAATAGGACTTGGATTAAGAATTAATTTACTGTCAGGAGTGATCTGCAATTTAACAGCTTAATCGAGTTTGCTGTGAAATTGGTCAGGAGCTCTGGAGCCTGAGCTGCCCCAGAGCTGCTGCAGCCAGGCAGGGTCAGGATCCATGAATCAGCTCAGCCTCAAAACCAGGCCTGGCTCAGGATCTAGAGCTAAACCAGCAAACCTGAGCCTGGCTCAGGATCCACAGCTCAGCCACTAAAACCAGAGCCTGGCTCAGGATCTAGAGCTAAACCAGCAAACCTGAGCCTGGCTCAGGATCCACAGCTCAGCCACAAAACCAGACCTGGCTCAGGATCTAGAGCTAAACCAGCAAACCTGAGCCTGGCTCAGGATCCACAGCTCAGCCCTAAACCAGACCTGGCTCAGGATCTAGAGCTAAACCAGCAAACCTGAGCCAGGCTCAGGATCCACAGCTCAGCTCAGCCCTAAACCAGACCTGGCTCAGGATCTAGAGCTAAACCAGCAAACCTGAGCCTGGCTCAGGATCCATAAATCAGCCAGGAACCAGAGCCTGGCTCAGGATCTGCTCAGGATCCACAGCTCAGCCCTAAACCAGGGCCTGGCTCAGGATCCACAGCTCAGCCCTAAACCAGGGCCTGGCCCAGGATCCACAGCTCAGCTCTAAAGCAGGGCCTGGCTCAGGATCTATAGCTCAGCTCAGCCCTAAAGCAGGGCCTGGCTCAGGATCTGCTCAGGATCTATAGCTCAGCTCAGCCCTAAAGCAGGGCCTGGCTCAGGATCTGCTCAGGATCTATAGCTCAGCTCAGCCCTAAAGCAGGGCCTGGCTCAGGATCTGCTCAGGATCCACAGCTCAGCCCTAAAGCAGGGCCTGGCTCAGGATCTGCTCAGCATCCACAGCCAAACCAGCAAGCCCTGCCCGTCTCTGTGACAGGAGCTGCTCAGGACACCTCTCTCACATGGGGTTGCCCTGTGCTGGTCTCCTGTCAGCAGCAGACAGTGCCAGGCTCAGTTCTGTGCACCCAGAGCAGGCTCTCCTCCCGTGCAATGCCCCTGGCATCCCCTGGATCCCTGCCCTGTGGGGAGCAGGCAGCAGCAGAGCCGCCCCCAGCTCGAGTGGGAAGCCAGGCTGCAGCCCTGGAAATGCCAAGGCACAGAAAAAGCACGCCTGTCCCAATTTCCTCGTGTTATTTTGGTACACTTCAGGAAAAAGCCCAACAACACATAACTCATTAATTATAACCTTTCAAAAGTGTTTTCCTTCCCCCCCAAACTGCTAAAATTTAGCAGAGCTGCAGCCAAAGTTCTAATAGAACTAATTTTAGCTTTTGTCATGCACAGAACATCATGAAGTAGGTCTCATCCTTCTATTAATGCAAATGTGTTGAAGCAGTCGGTGCAGGAAGCTTTCAGAGGTGCTGGTGAGTGTTCTGTGGGCCTGGTGTGTGTGTGCTGGTGTGAGCACGGCCCTGACAGGCCAGGAGAATGAGCAGGGCCCAGCTCCATTCACTGACAGCCACAGGCAGATCTTACTGCCATGTTCATCTATCTCACTGATTTCAGCAACCTTGTCACACGTGCTGGCCTCCCTCTCTGCTATCTGAGCCCAATTGCCACAGTGCTTTAAAAATGGAAATGCTTCTGGTGGTCACATGCGCTGGCTTTCTTGGGAGAGTGGCTCAGTGCTGATGAGAGGGACCACACTGGAGTTCCCTGATAATCCACAGGAAAACAAGGCACAGGCAGGGCAGCGGCTCAGCCAGATCTCCACTGAAATCCCTGGGAGGAAAACCAAAACCCAAAACCAGCCCCAGGCACCCTCACACCTCTGAGCCACACTCGGCTCTGCCCGCTCCCATCCTTGGCCCTGTTTGTATTTCCAGAGGCAGGGAAGGAGCCAGAGAGAGCAGTGCCCTGCTGGGGCTGGGCTGTGCCAGGACACAAACAGAACCCTGGCATTTCCACTGCAATGTCAGCTTAATTTACCGTGAGGATTAAAAACTCTGGCACAGGAGTGTGTAGCTGTGTGCTTAGTGCTGATCTAAACACCAGCATTCTGCATGACTTACCCTGTCAGCTTCAAACCCTTCACAAAAGGACTTGCTTCATTTTTGCTTTCAGCCCAACATTTGTCAGTGAAGCACCTCCTGCATTCGGAATCTGTGTTGGGATCCCCAGACAGAGATGCAAATATAAAACATGCATGAGTGCTAAGGAGGGATGGGGCAGCAATTTGTGAACATCAGCACGCTCCAGTGTTCATACTCCCAGATTTGCTGGCTGCATCTGATCAGAAGGGACAGCTCACAAATGCAGGTTTAAACATCTCTCAGACACCCAATATGCTTTTCCCCAGCACACCTTTTATCCCTATGTGCATCACCAGGGGCTCACCACAGCCCCTAAAATCCATTTCAGAGAGGGATTTAAACAGGACTCAAGCTGTCCCCTCAATAATTTGCAAATTAACTCTCAGGCCAAAACAGAAACCTGTCACATAACACACCTCTGAGCTCAGCAGCAACCCCTGAAGGTTTTTGTATGGGGTTTCAGATTTACATTTCTCAGTTTCATCTGAATACTTTGCCTCCAACCACTGTACTGGACAAGAAGCCTTGCAAGATTCTGCAGTCTGAATCATTAGGACGAAAGTTAATTAAATCACATTCTCTCCTCAGACATGCTATTTTGTCTTAAAGATGATTAAACAAGAGACAAATGTAATTAGGGCAGGAAAAAGCATAAGCCAAACGTTAATCTTATGGTGTGCTTTAGGAAAATGGAGCAATAAATCACCTTGCTGCCTTTGTTTGGCAGTAACTGATAACACAGAGAGCCCTCAGCCTCCCTGCCTGATACCAGCATCACTGATGGGGAGTGTGGAGGGAGCTGGGGCTGTGGCAGCAGAAATTCCAGTTTGAGAGAGAGGGAACATCTGAGCCTGGCTCAGGGAGATGGAGCCCTCCAGAGAGCATCAATGGCAGCAGATATTCCAGTTAGAGAGAGACCATCCAAGCCTGACTTAAGGAGATGGAGCCCTCCAGAGAGGAATCAGTGGCAGCAGATATTCCAGTTAGACAGAGAACATCCAAGCCTGGCTCAGGGAGATGGAGCCCTCCAGAGAGGAAGCAGTGGCAGCAGATATTCCAGTTAGAGAGAGACCATCCAAGCCTGACTTAAGGAGATGGAGCCCTCCAGAGAGGAATCAGCAGCAGCAGATATTCCAGTTAGGACAGAGACCATCCAAGCCTGACTTAAGGAGATGGGGCCCTCTAGAGAGGAATCAATAGCAGCAGATATTCCAGTTAGACCAGAGACCATCCAAGCCTGGCTGGTGCAAGTGGAGCCTTGCAGAGAGCCCTCAGCACAGCCCCGGGTGGTGGAAGCCAGGCTGCACCAGGCTGTGCAAACCCCTCAGCTGCCCCTGAGGGAGCCCAGCACTGCCCCAGGAGGGCTCCAGGGAAGGGACAGAGCCCTGGACGTGCCCCTGCTCCTGCTGGGCAGGTGTGCCCAAAGGAGATGGTGGCTGTGACCCCCAGGATGGCCCAGGGTGGGAGGGATCCCCCTCCCCATGCTGGGATTGCACAGAAAAGCTGGGATTGCACAGAAAACCTGGGATTGCACAGAAAACCTGGGATTGCACAGAAAACCTGGGATTTCAGGGAAACGCTTTCTGCCTCCTGAAGGCACAAATTAAATTCTTGGTGTGAAGGAATAACCAGTGAGTCCCCAGTGACTCCAGGGGTGCCCAGGTGGGTTTTCGTGGGCCTGGGTCTGCAGAGAGCCCCTCCCTCCCTTCTCCTGCTCAGGGAATCTGGCCCTGCAGGCAAACACTGACTCCCCCTTTGCCAGCAGACCCCAGCATTCTGCTCACATCACTGCTGTGTAATTATTCTTTTCAGGAGCAGAAATGCAAAGGAGGCATTAACAGCCGTTCCAAATATCACATTTGTGCACTTTTCCCTTGTCATATTAAATATAATTACTTCTGATGCAATCAAACTCATACCCTTCACATGGATAAATCCAGCACCAAATTTAGAACCCCAAGCTTCAAACATCAGGCTCTTAAAGCAAAGCTTTAAGCCTTTACTTTCAGTTCACTGAGGTACAAAGAACAGTGAGAACATAAGGTTTGAAAATGGTATTTTTAAAATGAAATTTCTTGAAATTATTCTGTTAGTTACTGGTGGCAAAGAGCTTTGAAGATCAAAGGTGAGACATGAACTCCATCTGATGGCTCAGCAGCAGGAGATGGGAACCAGCTAACTGACCAAGCTTTCCAGAAGGTTCCTCTCTAAACTGAGAATCAGAGCATGTGAAATGCAAGCAGAACTCCTCTGCTGCTATTGAGAGCCAGGATGGGTGCCCCAAAGCAGACTGAGATGTGCTGGTATGTCACAGAGATATTTTATGAAAAATCCTTTTGCTGGGATCTTTTCTCCTGAGAAGCTGAGAGGCCTCAGAAATTAAATGTAACCAGTAATTATCTGCTGCTGTGGGATGCAACAGGTGGGTCTGGGATTGGGCTCATGTGGTTGTTTCTGATTAATGGCCAATCACAGCCCAGCTGGCTCGGACTCTGGTCAGTCACAAGATTTTATTATCATTCCTTTCCTTTCTATTCCTTTCAAGCCTTCTGACAAAATCCTTTCCTCTATTCTTTTAGTATAGCTTTAATATATAATTTTCTTTTAATATAATATATATCATAAAATAGTAAATCAGCCTCCTGAAATATGGAGTCAGGATTCTCAACTCTGCCCTCATCCTGGGACCCCTGTGAGCACCAGGACACTGATCAGAGCCACAGGCTGTGCCCAGGCTCCTGCACCTGCCATTCCTGCAGCCAGAGCTCAGCACTGGAGTTATTTATGTCCCATTATTTATTTCCCAATTTATGTCCCATTGTTGGCCTTGACACCCCCATTTCAGGCTGGGGCTGCCCCACAAGCAGAGCTGGGTGTGCTCAGTGTGAGTGCAGGACTCAGCCATCAGGGCAGAGCAAACTGCAGCCAAACCCTCCCAAACCTCCCCCAAAACGCCCAAACCCTGGAGCTGGGCACACACAACCAAAGGCAGAAGCAGCCCAGAGCAGCCCCTGGGCTGCAGAACAAAACTCTGCAGGTGCAGCAGCTGCACAGGCTGGGGAACAGAGCCAGACTTACTGAGAGCTGCCAGGGATGACACTGGCGTCAAGGTGCTGACATGGGACTGGAGGCCTCTGTCTCTCCTACAAAGCAGCTCTGATCAGAGGTTTCCTGTGGAGCTGCAGGCTGCAGGCATGAGGGAGCATCTCCAAACTGTGCAGGACAAAAGGAAAGCAGTCAGTTTGGTACAGCTGCATTTGCACTCCTCTATCAGTGCCCCGTGGGCTCCACTGCCTGTGCCCCCAGAGCTGCAGCAAAGTCGGGCTTCATTACCATTACACAGCCAAGCTGAATTAATTAATTCAGCCTTGCTGAATAAACATTTCTGTCGTGGCAAGCAACAAGGCTGAAGTCCGACAAAAGCTCCAAAATCAGCCTTAAATTTGTGCTCAAACCCAGAGTGGAACGGAGGAGGGGAGAGGATGAGAAGCATGAATCAGTTCTTCCCAAGACTTTATTTTTTCCCCTGGCATGGAATTCTAAAAATACCTTTGGATGGTGTCCCTCCACACCCAGAACGGCAAGGCACAGGAATTGCATCCTGCATGCACCAGGAGCTAAATACCAGAGGCTGACAGATTGTACAGGGGTAATCAATGACAGATCTGCCACCCATCCCCACACACTGCCAGCTATGTTAAATGCCTTTACTTACATCACTGGTGTCTTCATCAGCACAAACCTAATTCACATGGGGGCTGTGCCCTGGGACGGGGAATCACTCAGGAGGGGATGCACCCCAGATCTGCTGAGGTGCAGTCACACCTCTCATTATTCATGAGCTCCCTGAGCAGATCAGGGCTGCAGGGATCGTAATTCAATGCCCTGGAACTGCCTGGTGACTCACTGAGGTGCCTGCTGGAGAGCCCTGGGCACGGCCTTTGGCTGCTTTGGGAGGCTTGGTCTGAGCCTGGCATCGTTTCCTAAAGCCACAAACAAAGGCAGAGGAGCAGAGCCACACACGGGAGGGGTTGCTGCAGGCAGCGTGCCAGTGGCACCGGGATGCTCCATGGGCTAAAGATGCAGCTTCACAGCTCCAACCCAGCACAGGAGCTGCAAATGCAGCTTCACAGCTCAGCCTGTGCTCAAACCCAGCACAGGATCTCAATCAAATGCAGCTTCACAGCTCAGCCTGTGCTCAAACCCAGCACAGGATCTCAATCAAATGCAGCTTCACAGCTCAGCCTGTGCTCAAACCCAGCACAGGATCTCAATGAAATGCAGCTTCACAGCTGCAGCCTGTGCTCAAACCCAGCACAGGAGCTGCAAATGCAGCTTCACAGCTCAGCCTGTGCTCAAACCCAGCACAGGATCTCAATCAAATGCAGCTTCACAGCTCAGCCTGTGCTCAAACCAAGCACAGGATCTCAATGAAATGCAGCTTCACAGCTGCAGCCTGTGCTCAAACCAAGCACAGGAGCTGCAAATGCAGCTTCACAGCTGCAGCTTGCATTCAGGCCCAGGATCTGCAATCAAATGCAAGTTCTCAGCTGGTGTTCAAACCAAGCCCAGGATCTCAATCAAATGCAGGTTCACGGCTGCAGCCTGTGTTCAAGCCCAGGATCTGCAATCCAAGCGCTGTTTTGCAGAGTCATTACCACTCCTGTGGAGTTCCAGCTTTCCCCTGGGGCTCTCTGAGTGTAAAAGAGCAAGAATTCCCTGCAGCTGCACAAATGCCCAGCTGCGGTGCCTGCAGGGGCTCTGTAAATGCAGGTACAAGTCCTCATCCTCATCCTCATCATTGTCACCTCCCAGAGCTCCCACTGGGCAGGGCTCGGGTGACAGGGGCACAGGAGGAGCTGACCTTGCCAGCCCGAGCAGCACACAGGCAACAGAGCTTGCTGGAGAACTGCAAAGTCTTTCTAGGAAATGCCTGCAGAGCCAGGCTCTGCTGGGCTCAGCTCTGCGGGATGAGCTGCAGAGCCCAGCCTAAGGAGCCACATCCCTGGTGGGCACTCTCAGCTTGTGTTTAACATCCAGGGATTGGAATGATGCTGTTGCTGCCTTAGCTTGTATGGTCTCTAGCTATACATCAGGAATAACTCAGCAATTGAATCTTGCATGGTCTCTATACATCAGGAATAACTCAGCAATTGAATCTTGCATGGTATCTATACATCAGGAATAACTCAGCAATTGAATCTTGCATGGTCTCTATCAATACATCAGGAATAACTCAGCAATTGAATCTTGCATGGTCTCTATACATCAGGAATAACTCAGCAATTGAATCTCGTATGATCTCTATACATCAGGAATAACTCAGCATTGAATCTTGTATGATCTCTATACATCAGGAATAACTCAGCAATTGAATCTTGCATGGTCTCTATCAATACATCAGGAATAACTCAGCAATTGAATCTTGTATGGTCTCTATACATCAGGAATAACTCAGCAATTGAATCTTGCATGGTCTCTATCAATACATCAGGAATAACTCAGCAATTGAATCTTGCATGGTCTCTATACATCAGGAATAACTCAGCAATTGAATCTTGCATGGTCTCTATCAATACATCAGGAATAACTCAGCAATTGAATCTTGTATGGTCTCTATACATCAGGAATAACTCAGCAATTGAATCTTGCATGGTCTCTATCAATACATCAGGAATAACTCAGCAATTGAATCTTGCATGGTCTCTATACATCAGGAATAACTCAGCATTGACTTTGCTGTAAGTGAGGGGTGCCTGGTGATCACAGTGAGCAGCCAGGTTACAGAGCACAAAAACATCCAACATTCCAAGTGCCAACAACTGCAAGTTCTCCCTCTGCTGAAGCAATGCTTGAACATTGAGCTTGCCATGTAAGATGCTTCAATAAATCCTGCACAAAACACATTTCAATCTTTCCTCTTAAACTGAAGGGATTTTCCTGCCCTGCCTCTGTTCTAACATGTCTTTTTCTTTTTGCCTCTATCAGAGTGTAAGTGTTCAGCATTAGTGAAATGATCAGCAATATTACAATGTGCAGTTGTGCAGCTCTGCACTGTGTGGGTGTGTGCTGACACTTATTCAATACAGACACTAACCTGGTATATTTGATTTACTGTCTATAACAATTTATTACCATTTATTACTGTCCTAGTAAGTCTAAGTAGGTACCAGTAAGATAAGCCTTGGGTTAGGGCACGGTTAATTTTTAGTTAAAGATCCCACAGACTCATCACCCGCACTGTGGCAGGGCAGGACAGTGGGCAGAGACTCAGGGGAGGGAAATGCCCCCAGGCAGTGCCCAGGGCACAGAAATTCTGCAATCCCAGCCCTCCCCAGGCTGATCTGGCCCAGCAGCTCTCATGGAGCTCATGGGAAGAGGAAAAGCCTCCCTGGCTGTCCTGGAAGGTCTCCATGCAGGATGAGGGGTTGATGGCTCAGGGTGAAGTCAAATACCATCCTGTACAGCTGAGAACAGGGAAATACTTTGATGATATTTGTCTTCCACTTGGAGAGCTTCTTGGTGAGTGGAACAAGCCCCAGTTGTGCCCCATTCCATCACATTTCAAAGTCACAAACCAAATTAATTAGGCACCTCCTCCTTAATCTCATTAGCAAAGACTAATGGCTACAGAATCAATTATTCCATACAGATTACTGCCTCAACACCACCAGCCTCTGCATCACACGGGCTCATTCTGAATTTAAATTCTGTTGTAATTTACTCCACTAGTTTAATTACAACCCTTAATTAAGTCCCTTCTTTAATCAACTGTATAGCTGTGTCCATTCATGTATGGCAGCATATAAAATAAAAAACAAAGAACAAATAACAAAGCCATGGGTCCAGCACCAGAGCTGTGCCAGGACTTGGTTGGCCCCAACCTCTGCTCCAGGAACTGCAACCATTCCTTCCTCTGAAATGCCCACAGTGAGCTCCTAACAAACACAAAGAAACACACACTTTTACCCAAGGTTTACAAAACCATGATTCAATGCTCATTTTGCAGTTCCTGTGGATTTGTGATTACACTGACACCCTTCATTGTTTACTCTTCTGTCAGCTCAGTGTCTGGGGGTCTGCAGGTGCTGTATTTTCCAAAATAGAGAATTTCATTTCCAAAGCAATAATTGAGATTTTCCAGCTTCACTCTCCTCTATTACCACAAACAGTTTGCATTTCCTTCCAATGCAGTATGGGAGTAACAAGTTTCTCCATTGGTCTCCACACATTCCTACTTTTGCTTTTTTTGCTGATTTTTTTTTCCAGAATGATAAAAAAAAAAATCTTATCATTTCCTGATAAAGAACCCAAGTGGGTTTTTTCTTCAGTTCTACCTTTCATATTCTCATGCATAACTGATAAAACTATCCAGTGACTTTTCTTTAAGATCTACTAGAACAAATGCACCAAAAGGGAATTAGCCACAAAAATGAGAAAAGCCAACACCCTCTCTGTATGCAAATTTCTTCTCTTAAATACAAAAAATGAGACCATGGGAATCCTATTTCAGTGAGCAAATTAACAAAAGGTCAGAAAGCTTGATCTTTGTCACTGGTGTACTCTGTCTGAAAGCTGAACTGCCATTTAAATATTCATAAGGGAGAGCTGTAATTGCAGGTTGAGAGCTCTGTGTGCGCAGGAGAGGAAACTGAAAATATTCATGACATGGGAGATATTCCACCAAAGGAAAATGCAGGTGAAGGAAAGGAGCCCTAACCTGGAATTTCAGTAATTTATGAAGTGTCCTAAAGCCTTTCACTTTTGGGGTCTGCAATGGGACACAGGCAGAGGAGGGAAATTCAGCCTTCACCAGCCACTGGAAACAGAGGGAAAAAGTGGTTCCAAATGATGGCAGGAGCACAGGCAGTACACAGAACCATGTTCCATTTATGAATATTTTTTATGAAATAAAAAGGAACAAAGGAGGAGCAGCAGCTGCAGAGACGTGCAGGTGGAGAAGCAGACAGAGATGTACAGCAGACAGAGATGTGCAGCAGACAGAGATGTGCAGCCCTGCTGCAGCTGGGAGCTGGGCTTGCCCCCAGCAGCAGCACCAGAGCCCCCTCCCAGCAGATTGAGGGTTCCCCCACATCATCTTCCTGCCTGGTTTTAGTGCCTCCAACTAAACTAAATTCACACTTCTCCCTGTAGTTTGATACCCAGTTCAGTGAAGTTTCTGCTCAAGTTATTCTGTTTGGCAGCACAGGAAGCTCAGAGATTTCCCAGCCAATTCTTCCTGCACAAAGCCCAGACAATACCCGTGGTCCTCTCTGCATCCTCCACCTGTGCTCCCTTCGGGCCCAAAAGTGCTTTTCACACCCGGGAAATGTTCTCCTTTTGGCCACAAGGAAATTCCCTCCAGGCACGGGAAGCCCCAGCCCAGAGCTGCTAAAAACGCACAGCAAAGGGCAGCACAGCAAATCCCACAGGTGAGATCACATTCTGAGAGGAAAATGCTCTAAGAGCTGCCTTGCCATAGCCTGGAGGCTTCAAGGGAAGTAATTACAGGATAAATAAAACCTGAACTCTATCACCAATACACACAGTGAGCTCGATAGGAATCCTTCTGAGCCATCAGAAAAGAAAGAGTGTTTGGCTTTCCAGAAAGGATAACTACCTGCAGGGTCCCTGCCCAGTGATCATACTGAGGTTCTGAAAGCAAGCTGCCCCTGGAAAATGGAAAGCGGGCTCCAAAAGAAAGATTCACAGCTCCTTGCTAAATAATTCTTGGAAGCATGTAACAAAAGATGCTCATTGGTTAGACAAGGCAACATCCCAAAATACTCCACTGATGACACCTGGTGGAGTTGCACAGGGCTCTCTGTCAGCTCCTGAACACATTTCAGACTGCAGGTAGCAAACCGTGGGACAGTGGTCATGGCAGTGGAGTTCAACTCTGAATTAATTGGATGTTTTCAAAATGATATCATGTTCCTCCCATCCCAACAGCACCTGTGCCAGCTGTGCCCAACCCCAGGCTGCTCTGAACATCCATTATCCATGATCCAGCATTTCAGATGGGGCTGTGGGGCAGTAAGAGATTGCCCTGGCAGGTTCCTGGCTGGAGCATCCATTCAGGGCACGTCCACTCTGGGCCTTCAGCTGCACAGGGCACCCCA
The DNA here is from genome assembly GCF_051311805.1 of Agelaius phoeniceus. Taxonomy (NCBI): domain Eukaryota; kingdom Metazoa; phylum Chordata; class Aves; order Passeriformes; family Icteridae; genus Agelaius; species Agelaius phoeniceus. The sequence goes on along the minus strand of NC_135282.1, from coordinate 531,046 downwards.
AAATCGGGGCACCCCAAAATTGGGGCTCCAGGCTCACAGAACTCACAGAACTCGGGGTTCCAGAGTCACAGAGCTCGGGGTTCCAGACTCACACAACTCCATGTTCCAGCATCACAGAGCTTGGGGTTCCAGTGCCACAAAACTCTGGGTTCCGGACTCACAAAACTCAGGGTTCCAGAGTCACAGAGCTCAGAGTTCCAGGCTCACAAAACTCACAGAACTCGGGGTTCCAGGCTCACAGAACTCGGGGTTCCAGGCTCACAGAACTCACAAAACTCAGGGTTCCAGGCTCACAGAACTCGGGGTTCCAGAGTCACAGAGCTCAGAGTTCCAGACTCACAGAACTCGGGGTTCCAGACTCACAGAACTTGGGGTTCCAGACTCACAGAACTCGGGGTTCCAGGCTCACACAACTTGGAGTTCCAGGCTCACACAACTCCACGTTCCAGAGTCACAAAGCTCAAGGCTCCAGAGTCACAGAACTTGGGGTTCCACACTCACAAAACTCTGGGGTCCCAGACCTCAGCAGCTCTGCCCTGCTGAAGGGAACTCTCAGGGCTCATTGGGCAGAGCCCATGGAAGGGAGAGGTGTCCTGGAGGGGGACAGACAGACAGACAGAGATGCCTGTGCTCCCTGAGGCTCTGGGCTAGCAGAACCTGCCACCCACACCCCTGATGCTCTGTCCAAGGTGGCATTCCTGCATTTCACCCGAATTTCAGTCCTGAATTCCATCCCAGAGCCTGCCCCGCAGTGCAGGCGGGCAGGACAGAGCTCGGGGACAGCTGGGGCAGGAAGTGACCCGGACCTGGAGCTCCAACCTGCAGATTCCCTTTCTCCTGCTGAGCCCCAGCTCTGGGGATGGGCAGCATCTCTGCTCTGAAATGTCCTGACACGTTTCCTGGGACAGAGGAAGGTTGCTGCCTTTAATAATCTTGTTTTCCCCCAGCTGGGGCTGCCAGTGAAACCACCCTGGTGGCTGTCAGCTCTTTCACAGCATCCAGAATAAATGAGTAAGATGTGTTTGTCACCAGACAAAAACATCCTTGTGTCTCTGTTCCAGCATCCTCCCAGTATCAGCCAGACTGAACAATTCCCACCACGACAGCAAAGAGGAAACACTGCTGAAAATGCAAAGCTGAGCTTGTGGCTAATTATACAGAGCCAGCTTTGGTGAATGGTGGTCTTGATTGTGAATGGGAAGATTGTTGATTTGATTTTTTAATAAATAAATTTAAAAATTAGAGCTCACTTGTCACTTGCAGCTCAAAGTAAGAAAGAACAATAGGCAGCACTGGAGGCTGTCCAGGCATGCAATCCCAGCCCTGGAACAGAAACACCCAGAGCCTGCATCACCAGAATGATAAAACAAATGCAGAATGAATTGACAAGAAAAAAGCCCTGATAAGCAATAAAATGCTCACACCAACCAATGGAAAACACTGCAGAAAAAGTATGATTGATTTGATAAGTGAATTATGTGGCAAAGTGAGGTGTTTCCTTCAAAAATCAGCTAAGGACTGGGCTTTTGGGTTTTTTTCTTTTTTCTTTTTTTTTTTACTTTTTTAATTGGAAAAATAAAATCTTCACCAACTATATTAACTATCTATCTATCTATATATATAACAAATTATATTAAAATCTACATTTTCCAGAGTTTTCTGCCCTTTTTTCCATTAAGGTCCCCATGGCTCTGTGCTCCCTCTCTGTGAAGCAGACACTGGAACCTCCTTGGCACACAGACTCCACCAGTGAAACTCCACAGAACCCAGCCCTGCTGGGAGCAGCACTGAGCCAGCTCCTGCCTGCAAAAGCCTCCTCTCCCTCCTGCATCCTGCCCTCAATTCCCCTCCTCTGCAGCCACTATCACACTGCCTGCCCTGGCAGTTTAAGAGCTTCTCCACCGCTCTGATTCTCACAGTGGCTCTGCCTGGAGCTGACACCAATTCTGCAAATCACTGCAGTCTGGAGGGCTCCCATATTTTTAGCTACTGTGCCAAATTGCTCTGAATCTAATTAGTCAAGCACCTATCTGCAGAAATCTATCCCAAATTCAGAGTGAGAGTCTGCTGTCAAAGTTGTAATGATAAATTCAAAGCAGCTTTGGTACCTTCTGGGCAGGAAGCTCTGATGCAAGTGACTCATGTTGCTGTGTCAATCTGAAACCACTTCTGGCTGAAAGCCTCAGAAAGCAGAGTATGCAGAAGGTGCCAATAGATCCTGTGGCCAGAGCAAGAAACGGGATTCTTGGGCAAAACACAAATCTGGCTATTAGAGGGAATAATTACTTTATTTAGTGCTCTTTAACACTGATATCAAACTTACAAGGATAAGCTAAGATAAAGAGGCAAGAGACACGTCCATACTACTGAGATTTCTTCCACAAAGTATCAAATAATTTACCACATTTACAAATTTAAAGAAGGTTATTGAGCATTTCTGGCTGGTTTCTGCATTTTATTCATGCTGCAAATATTGGCACCCTCTGTCTCCTGGGAAGGGGGGTAAGAGATCCCTCCTGTGCTCAGACCCATCCTGCACAGGCTGAAGGAAGCTTTGCACTGACCCTCAGCTCAAATCTGGATAAACCTCCTGGCTAAGGGAAGAAATCTTAATAAACACCAGATACCCATTAACGCTGAATCTCCTAGAATGTTCTCTCTAAATAGTAAGATTTATATCTTAAAATCTCATCTATTACCCCAGACTTCAGGTTCCTCAAAAGCACACAGGATGAGGCAAAGCTGCCACAGCTGCAGCCCCATCAGCAAAGCTTTTACACCCCAGTTTTTAGCCACATGTGTGAAAAGCCACGTGTCACTCTGCAGGAGCTCCATATAGTACATACAATTAACACATAAATACATTACCTGCCTTTTCCATGGGGCTGCTGATTTTTGTGCAAATGAATTTTCTATTGGCCAGACCAGTTCTTCTTTCACTTGACACATGTAACCAATATATTTCTTACTGGAATTATCCCACAGTGATACTACCACAAGTCTAAGGAGAATCAGGCCTTTAAGCCCTAAGTATTATCAACATAAAATGCAAATCCTTTAAAAAGGATTTGAGGTGACTTTTTATGAGAAAATGACAGTCAGGAAAATGTCTGACTGCCTCTGACATAAAAAACAGGACAAGAGCTGAAGATTCATCTCTGTGAAGAAATCTGAAACCCAAATGAAGCCAGAACTGATCTGATAGCAGCTGCTGTCTCTCAATAGCCAAACCATCCTGCACTGAAATTCTCCTTCTGGCAGCACAGAAGCCTCACTTTGGCAAAAACAGAGCTCCCCTGGCGAGGGCATCAAGCAGCATCTTGAGCCTGTCTTGCACAGCCCAGGGCCTGTGCACCCTGCCCAAGAGCAGCCCTGGGAACGATTCTGGCAAAAAGGAACAATTCTGGGCAAAGAGCAGAACCATTCTAGGCAAAAAGGAACAATTCTGAGCAAAAAGGAATAATTCTGGGCAAAGAGAAGAACCATTCTGGGCAAAGAGCAGAACCATTCTGGGCAAAAGGGAACAATTCTAGGCAAAAAGGAACAATTCTGGGCAGAGAGCAGAACAATTCTGGGCAGAGAGCAGAACAATTCTGGGCAAAAAGGAACAATTCTGGGCAGAGAGCAGAACCATTCTGGACAAAAAGGAACAATTCTGGGCAAAAAGGAACCATTCTGGGCAAAGAGCAGAACCATTCTGGGCAAAAAGGAACAATTCTATGCAGAGAGCAGAACAATTCTGAGCAAAAAGGAACCATTCTGGGCAAAAAGGAACCATTCTGGGCAAAGAGGAGCCATTCTGGGCAAAGAGCAGAACCATTCTGGGCAAAGAGCAGAACCATTCTGGGCAAAGAGCAGAACCATTCTGGGCAAAGAGCAGAACCATTCTGGGCAAAAAGGAACCATTCTGGGCAAAAAGGAACCATTCTGGGCAGAGAGCAGAACAATTCTGGGCAAAAAGGAACCATTCTGGGCAAAAAGGAACCATTCTGGGCAAAGAGGAGCCATTCTGGGCAAAGAGCAGAACCATTCTGGGCAGAGAGCAGAACAATTCTGGGCAAGAAGGAACCATTCTGTTCCTCTGCCTCCCTCAGCAGCCAGCACCGGGCTGCTCTGGTCACTGTAAGCGATGTCACACCGGACTGAAGGCAGCTGCCAAGGCAGAGTGGATCCTGCAGGGAGGGAGCGTTTCCTGCCAGCCCGGCTGTGCCAGGCCCTGCCCAGCTCCGCAGGCTCTGCTCCGTGCCAGGTGAGCAGCCCTGCAGGCACTAATGGCCCATCACAGCTCAGCTCAGCCCCTGGACAGGAGCCAGGCCCTGCTGTGCCCACACCGAGCTCCACTCTCCTGGCCCAGCCCTCTGCAGAACCACAGCTCCCTTCAGGCAGTGAGGATCTGGGATCAGCTACATGGAAATCGTCAATGATGCATCAACATTTTCTTAGCATCAACCATTTTTCAACGTGCGCTGCAGTTACTGAGATTAAAGATGCTCATAATTAAAAATGAATCCTTTTGTTATACAAAATCGACAATATAAATCTTCATGGGATTATTTTGGTTCTCATTAGAGGTGTATAAACTCGAGTTGTCTGGGCCCTCTGACACTCAGTGAAGAAACGGGCACTGCAGGGTGTAATTTATATCCCCTCTAAGACAGGTACCAAAACCAGAAAGCTTTCTTTCTCCATCTGACTTTTGTAAGTTATTACTGCCCGAGCATTGGTCATGGCCCCTGTGATGGTGCTAAAGCTGCCCCTTTCTGGCCAGCCAACAGCAAATTTACCTTGGCCTCCCACCTGCTCTTCTCATGTACAGAAGAGTCATTTAGAGCTCACCCAGACTGCACACACCTGTGTGGGACTGTGCTGGAACTGCTGCTGCCTCCTGCCCTTCTCCAGGGCAGCTCTTTGAATAAGGGCAGGTTAAATAACTGAATCACCACAGGCCCAGAACCAAGCCCAGGAAGTGAGAATCAATTTACTCTGACTTTCCTATGAAGTTGTATGAAGACTGGTAAAAGGATTTTCTGTGTTCTCCATCTGCATCCTGCATCAGCAGAAGGGTGAAACTGCTGATATGCAAGTCACATCCACCTTCCTCTTTGATCCACTTAATCAAAGTGAGATTCCTTGCAATTTCCTGCCTTCCATCTTTGAAGGCATGTGGTCACTTTGAAGATTCCTTGAAGCTTGCAGTATTTCTCCTTGTCACTAAATTCTGTGTCCCCTGGATATCTTACTCCCTTATCAGTGCCAGTGTAAGTTGTCAATACACACCTGTATGCAACCATTGGAATTGTACACAAACACTGGAATTCATCCTTCCAGCTGAAAATAAACCCCAAACCCCGCGCCAGCACAGCTCCTGCAGGTGTGTACCTTGCATGTTCTGCTGGCAGCTCAGATAAGCACTGAGGGAAGCAAGGGAGCTCCAGACAGGGAAGGTCACTGGTGCTGTGCTGTGGCTGGGCTCTGCACACCCCTGGGCCCCTGCCAGCCTGACTCCTGCCATGCTCTAATACCTGCAGCTGGCTGATGACATTAATAAACTCCCAGAGAGACAGCACGCTAAATTCCAGCCACTGTTCATGCAGGAAGAGAATGGATGTCTTTAATGTCTTTACATACACTTTCTCTTCTAAACCCCAGGAATGAAAAAGGCAAACCCTGGCCTGATTTTCCCCAAAAGAACTCTTCCTTAGGAACCTCCAGCAACCTCCTGATTCTCAGCAGGGCTTTTAGGACCAGGAGAATTCCCTCTCAGCTGAACAAAGAATTTTCTCTTTATTTTTAAGGTGGTTGCTGAAGCCCAGCCAGACAGATGCTGTGCAAAGGCCTCACTAAAGCTTTTGGCATTTCTGAGCTGCTTTTGGCATTTCTGAGCACTTCCCTCATCCTGGCAACCTCTGGGTGCTTGAACCAGAGCACTCAGCACTCAGCCTGTGCCTGAGTCAGCACTACTGATGAAATCAGACCTACCTTGTCATTTTGTCACTATTAGACAACAAAGGAAAAGCTCTTTTAGTGTTTCATAACATAAGCTCCCCAAATTCCTGGTTTATTCATACAGCCCTTTCTTCTCCTTGTTCCAGTTCCAGCTCATCCTTCCTGAACACAAATCCTACACTGACACAAAAAGCCAAAGCTTTAAGGTGTGTTTTGAGAATTCCACTCTCTTTGTAAATGGTTTTAATAATTGATGATGGAAATAATGGAGCTTGTTTGTCACACCTCTCAGAGTGGGATATTGTGATATTTCCCCTGAAGTATTTACTTGCTGGTTTTATTATTTATGTAGTAGTGGTCTATTATCAATCCAACAATGATGGATAGTGATAGTGAACATTCCTGTGGGGCTTCATCCCTAAAGCAGCTTTGATGGAAGTATGAAAATCCAAAAGCATTTTCCCATGCACACTTGTGCTGAATGCAGCAGTGGGACTTGGTGCACATGAGGAGATTTACCACAGATCTGAGCAAGACACTCTGCACCAACCCATCATGAAAGAATCCCACTGCAGCCTTAAAGTTATTCCAATAAATTATAAATTCTGATAATAGGAGTGCCATGGGCCTTGAAAGCACTGCACCTCACAGGCATGCATTATTCTGCCTAGTTAATGCCAGCAATTATACTTTTAATGAATGTTGCAGGGAACAAAAACTAAATAGTGCTACATGCCTCAAATCTGCATTTCCTAACAGCCATGACTGCTATGAAAATTCTGTTCTCGTGGCAATTGTTACACAGCACAAAGCAAATCTCATTTTTACCCTGAGGCAATGTGGTGCAAGGACAGTCCCGTTCTGCTTACTCGTGAGTTCAGCTTGGAAGGGGAGCACTCCACAAATGACAAGCTTTGAAAAGCTAAACTGTGATGCATTGCTGAGGACAAAGCCAGTACCAGAGACAAGCAATTAATAAATGAGCAAAACTCACCAGTGTTTAACAAAGAGCACTTCTGAACTCCCATTTACCAAAGGATTTTAAGAAGCAAGTCCAGACAGACAACATCAACCTTTTAATCCTCAGTTTTGCACTCCACCTTCTCACTGGGTGTTTCTCAAACCTCTCCATCTCTTCCGTCCTTTTCCAGTGGCCTGGGAAATCCTGCAGGATCTGACCTCACTTCCAGGGAAGCCCTCAGAGCTGAAGGGGCAAACCAGGCTGGTAAAACCCCAAAGAGAACACCAGGGCAGGTGGGTACTTAGCCCAGACCCCTTTCCTGGTCCTTCCTGTCACTCTTTCAAACACCAGTTTCCAATTCACTGCCGCCAGTTCCACCTTCACATCGCAGTGATAACCCAGGGAAACTCCTGTTTCTTAGTTACAGCAAATCAGAGTGAGGAAACATCCTTCCCAACAGCAGCACGGGCCCGTGATGCTATTAGATAGAGGGACACGAAAAATCAATGCTCTGACTGAATGTTCTGGTATCTTTTATGTGCCTGACTAAATTTTGGTTACAGGAAGCACAAGGGGTGAGAGGGGGAAGGCAGCACAGCTGAGAGGGCTCAGGCCTGGGGCAGGGAGGGAGGAGAAGGATTTGTTCTCTTCTCTAAATCCTTCTGTCTTATTTTAGACAAGAAAAAAATGTGTGTTTACAACACTTTTATCATTATGTTATAAAAATATCAGCAGCTTTAAGCTTCATACACTTCATTTCCTTGTAACAGTATTTGCAGAAATCAGACAGACATTTTTCAAAAGGGAAGATAGGCTGCAAGCTGAGCACAGGGTTTGGGGGTTATGATAATTAATAACTACCAATATCCAAGGTGGCCAAGCTCTCCCTTGCCTGGAAGAGCAGAGGGTTTAGGGTTTATGATATTAATTAACTACCAATATCCAAGGTATCCAAGCTCTCCTTGCCTGGAGCTGCTGGGATCAATACCCAGAGCCACTGGGCAGGGCTGCTCCACTGTGGCTGCACCAGAAAGGTCACCCTGGGAGCTCTGGAAAGGCTGGAGGGAGGCCGGGGCTCACTGGGGCCACCAGAGCTGGGACACTGCTGTGACACCAGCTGCCCTAAAGGCAGGTTTCCCTTTCAAACACAGGAACATCAGCTGTACCCACCTGCCCTACCAAAACCCCATAAAGCTGCTTTACAGCTGCCCCTTTGTTGTGATTCCGGCTCATCCAGGAGCCTCCAACAATGGTGACACAGCAGCAGGAACTGTGCTCCACCTTCACACAAACCAGAGCTACCAAAATCACACATGGGAAATACATTTATACAGAAGGTTTAAGGCTGTTGAACAGAGACCCTTCCAGAGAGACATTTATAGTTCTGTACACACAGCAGGTGAACAGGCAGCCCTTGGAGTGCACAAACTGGCTCGAGCCACCCTGATTTATGACAGTAGTAATTTTTTAAAGATTAATACATTTGCAGGCTCATTACCATGAGTAGCACATGGCCAGTTAATTTAAAATGAAACAAAAAAAAAAAAGTCTGGTTTTAGAAGATCAATACTTCCCCCTCCTCCCTTCTTATACAACATTTAATTAAGAGAAGCAATACAATGGACAAATGTTAGAGCAGGTTCTGAAACAATACCCATGGATTTCCATTGGCCCTGCTGAGTGACCCTGGGCAAATAAACCCGAGGCACACTGAAGATTTCCCACCTGCAAGCCAGCCAGAATGATAGCAAACCATCATTGTTAAGCACTCAGTGAAGAGTTTTCTCACTGAAAAGTGCTATTGCAGACTAAGGGCTTCTCTAGACAAAATGTATTTCAATACTGGATTATAAGGCCTGATAGTCTCAAAAAAACCCAAAAACAAAAACCCCAACACACAAAATTTCATCCAGTCCTTCCTCATTCCCAACCACAACTCTCACTCCAGCCCGCAGCAGCTCAGTGAGCCCCGAGCCCTGGCAGCAGGCGAGGAGAGTGAGGCAGAGACGCCCTGGGGGTGATCAGAGAGCACGGTCAGAGCCACAGACGGACGGACAGACAGACAGACGGACAAACGGAAAAACGCACAGACAGGACAAACGCGCAGACAGGACAAACGCACAGACAGGACAAATGGACAGATGGACAGACGCACAGACGGGACAGACGCACAAACGGGACAAATGGACAGATGGACAGACGCGCAGACGGACACACGGACAGGACAAACGGACAGACAGACAAACGGACAGACAGGACAAACGGACAGACAGGACAAACGGACAGACAGGACAAACGCACAGACGCACAGACAGGACCGACGCACAGACAGGACTCAGCCTGCAAGGCCATGCCCTGGCCAGGAAGCCAAAATGGGATTTGTTTCCCCAGGGCCCAGGCTGGTCCCTCCATGGCAGGCTCAAACTGCACCGGAGAGGGGATAAGGATGGATAAGTGTCTGTAAGGGTGTAGAAGGGTGTAGAAGGGTGTATTGAAGATGTATAAAGGTGTACAAGGGTGCATTAAAGATATATAAGGGTGTATTAAGGATGTATTAAAGGTAAGGGTGTGTAAGGATGTGTAAGGGCATATAAAGGTGCATAAAGGTGTACAAGGGTGTATTAAATGTATATAAGGGTGGATTAAGAGTATATAAAGAGTGTACAAGGGTGCACGAGGGTGCACAAAGGGTGTTTGGGGCACCAGGAGTGTGAACTGTGTGTGCACTGTGCCCAGGAGGTGGCCCTGGCCTGCAGGAGGGAGGCAGAGCTCTCACCCTGTGAGTGGACACGCTGCTGCCATTTACAAAAGGCTCCTTCAGCAAACCAGAGCCTAATGAATTAGCAAGCATTAAAAATTGATGGTCCCTACACAGCATTTCTGAAAGCTGTATTGATTCATGTTTTCATTCTGCAGAAAGCACCAGGGCCCAACTGGGATCTGGGGGGACACACGGGGAGGTTTCCTGTGCTCGGGTCCCTTCAGAGCTGGATGGGCAGAGCTCTCAGCAGGGCACAGGGGCTCCTGAATGCTGCATTTCACGTGGATTCCATCATCACCGGGCAGGGCAGGGAGGTTACAGCCAGCCCTGCCTGCACAGCATCCCTGCCAGGGAACACGACTGACCTGGCAGCCCGGGGCACAAAGCTTGTGCCAGAACAAACCCTGCACAAGATTTCTGCAGTCAGCCCACATAAAAAACCTGCTCAGGCTCCAGACAGAGCCTTATGTCAGGCCCAGTATGACACAAGCACATTTTCCCCAACTACTTAAAGGTTATGTAATGGAGATCTGCAGAGCATTAGCTGTCACATGACAGCCCCACTAAGATTCCAAACTGCCACCTACCAAATTTAATTAGCAAGCAGTAAAGAAGGGAGAAGGGAAGGAAGGCACTCCTGCACTGGCAGGGAACGCTCCTGAGGCTCTGAACTCCAGCTCTGGGGGCAGGCAGGTGGGGAGAGCAGCGAGTCAGGCTTAGCCAGGAGGGGGAACTGGGAATGCCACAGAGCAGGGGAATGCAGGGCACAGGGGCCAGAGCCTGCAGTGCTGTGACAGGCACAGCTGAGAGCTCCTTGCCCTGAATTCTGAGCACCAGCAGCCTCTGACCCTGACCCCAAGCCTGACCCTGACCCAGCTCCATCCCTCTTCCCCAGCCCACACCCAGGGCCCCTGTGCTGGGTTTGTTCCCCCTGGCACAGATCTGTAGAAATCCTGCCTGATGAACACCAGAGACCCCTCACAGTGAGAGGGGCAGGGCTCTCACTGCATTTCCCATGGTTTTCCATACAGGAGTGACCGTGGTGTCCCATACAGGCCAAAAGGCACCTCGGTATCCCATACAGGACTAACAAAGAGCATTTTCAGCTCTGTGAGAAGGAGGTACAGAAATATTCAGCAGGAACTGAATAGGTAAAGTGACAGAATAAATGCCCTGTTCTGGAGGAATTTAGCCTTGATGTAGGATTTTTCTAAGCCAACCCTAAACAGGGTTACCTGCCTCAAGAAAGGCTTGTTTTCCTTTCAAAGCTGGCAAGAGTTGGGGGTATAATTGTAATTTTTTCCATCACACATTCAAAGTAAAAACTTGATGAGGCTGTCTATAAAAGTGATTGATGCTCCTCAGTGAAAGAAAATCAATCAGCCCAGTTCTGGGGTGGTGGAGCATGGAAGGCAAGGGGGGCATTGAGGGCTGCCCTGCAGCTCCCTGTGCTCACACCAAACCCTGAGGAGGAGGGGCTGCTGCAGGGTGGTCCCCAAAGGGAACTGGAGAAGGTTTCTGCTGGCTGTGGGATGGGAGCAGGGAGTCTGTGCCAGGCTGTGATTCCCTCAGGAACAGCTGCCCTGCTGCTGATCCGCCAGCCCTGGGCACAGCAGCCCTGCTGCTCTACAGACCCAGCCTGCGTGGAACACAAAGCTTTATGACAATTATATATCTTTTAAAAAAGCAAAAATCAACCCTCCTGTCCCATTCCCTGTGCCCTGACACTGCACTGTAAATGCTTCCACCAAACCACTGCCACCAGCAGGGGAATGAGGCTCTTCACTCCAGCCTGGACAGACCCACCAGCACCACAGGGAATCCAGCTGACCAAATGCTATTCCAGAAACCCCAGAAGAAATTCAAACTCTTCTGGCACTCAGCAGTATTCTTCTACAGATCAACAACACACTATGCAGGCTGTCAAGTGATTTATAAGTAGCATCTAGAAGCCTCTGCTGGGATTCAGCATCCTGATGGAGAAAACAGTATTTGGTCTGAAAATCTCATTTCCTGAGCAGATAAAATAAATAGAATGTAGTGGAAAGAGAGTTCATCATTATTCCCACTTACAGAAGGAGAACAGAGCCCAGGAGATGCTGAATGCTTTGCTCAGGGCCATTCACAGAACCTGTGGCAGAGCTGGAAGCCCCACTCTGATTTCCTATCAAGCACCAGAGCAGGAGCCAAAGTGTGGAGCCAGGAGCCTTTGGAGCACTCATTTCCTCACGAGATCCCAGCCACAGGGGGTTTACAGCCCCCATTTACAGGATGGACACAGCTGCACACATCAGTCACCAGCACTGCAGCATTCACCAGCTGCAGTGAGGGAGAAGCCTCAGGGCCCACTCAGGCTGCAGCCCCCAGCAGCTGCAGGGCCAGGGCACCCCTGCCCCGAGCCCCTGGCTGGGGCCTTTTCTCCATCCTGAGCCCCCTGCCCCGAGCCCCTGGCTGGGGCCTTTTCTCCATCCTGAGCCCCCTGCCCCGAGCCCCTGGCTGGGGCCTTTCCTCCATCCTGAGCCCCCCTGCCCCTGCCCCAAGCCCCTGGCTGGGGCCTTTCCTCCATCCTGAGCCCCCCTGCCCCGAACCCCTGGCTGAGGCCTTTCCTCCATCCTGAGCCCCCTGCCCCGAGCCCCTGGCTGGGGCCTTTCCTCCATCCTGAGCCCCCTGCCCTGAGCCCCTGGCTGGGGCCTTTCCTCCATCCTGAGCCCCCTGCCCTGAGCCCCTGGCTGGGGCCTTTCCTCCATCCTGAGCCCCCTGCCCCTGCCCCGAGCCCCTGGCTGGGGCCTTTCCTCCATCCTGAGCCCCCTGCCCTGAGCCCCTGGCTGGGGCCTTTTCTCCATTCTGAGCCCCCTGCCCCGAGCCCCTGGCTGGGGCCTTTTCTCCATCCTGAGCCCCCTGCCCAGAGCCCCCCACAGCCTGGCTCGAGCCCTTTTCTCACCACTGAGTGTGCTGGTGCTCACAGGGGTCTGAGGATGAGGGGAGAGACGAGGATCTGACTCCATGTTTCAGAAGGCTTGATTTGTTATTTTATGATGTATATTACATTAAAACTATACTAAAAGAATAGAAGAAAGGATTTCATCAGAAGGCTGGCTAAGAATAGAATAGGAAAGAATGATACCAAAGGCTTGTGTGTTGGACAGAGTGTCTGAGCCAGCTGGGCTGTGATTGGCCATGAATTAGAAACAACCACATGAGCCCAATCCCAGATGCACCTGTTGCATTCCACAGCAGCAGATAACCATTGGTTACATTTTGTTCCTGAGGCCTCTCAGCTTCTCAGGAGGGAAAATCCTAAGGAAAGATTTTCCATAAAAGATGTCTGTGACAACTGAGCAGCCCTGCCCTGCCCAGAGCCCTTTTCCCCATCACTGAGCAGCCCTGCCCTGCCCAGGGCCCATTGCTGGAGCCCTTTTCCCCAGCACAGAGCCCAGACTGGGTCCATGGCACCCTGCTTGGGAGCAGCTGCATTCCCCAGCGCTGTGGCTACACTCCAGTTCTATTTTTATTCCTGATATTGGGATATATTTTTCAATTCTAACAGCAAGTGCTGCTCTAACACAGGAAATGCTGCTGTCAGCAGCACTCTGTGACAATCCTCATCTGTGCTGGGCAGGCATCTTCCACAGAACATCAACAGTCACAGTGATCACCAGGTGCTCTCCAGAAAACCTGAACAGATTTCAGTTCCTTGGTCCTGTGCAGAGACTCTCCAAACACCAGAGAGGAGCTCATGTCTGCACAGCTTGACACGCTATCAGAATGGGATGTACAGGCTGTGAAAGGGGGAAACAAAGGATCTACACAAAACTCCAGTTAGTCAGAACCTTTTGCTGAATAATAACCCAAAAATAAGTCCCAGGAAAGAGTCGTGACTAACAGACATTTCAGCTGCTGTGAGTTATCTCCGAGCAGTGAGGAGGGCCCGAAACAGTTTCAGTGAAATGACAAACAGCCCTGACTGTCAAACCACGCTGCATTCAACACGAATATTGAAGGAAGGACATGCCCAGACAGCTTCTCCTTACAGAGCAAAGTCAGCCCGATTTTGGGTATTTAACTCTGACCTGTGCTGGGGTGTTTGACACACAGAAAGGAAACCCCCCAACACCCGAAGATGTTAATTACCCGCTGACCACAGGCTCCTCACTTCTCTTGTGGCAGCCAGAAAGGCTCAGGGGCTGTGACAAGAGCACCGTTGTGCTGGATGTTGATTTAAGGCTCAGTGTCCCACAGCTGCCAAAGGGCAGAGCTCACACACTCAGGTGTGTGCACACCTGACACTTCACATCTGAACCAGAGACACATCTGTAAAGTTTGGGCAGAGGCAAAAGTGCATCCACGGCTTGTACAGGTATGGAGGGACAGATTTGTTTGTGCAGATGCAGAAATACAACCACAGCCTGTACAGGTATGGATGCACAGGTAAGGATGCACAGATTTGTTTATGCAGATGCCAAGAACATCCACAGCTTGCACAGGCATGGGACTGGTCACATCTACAGAGAGATGCTTCAGGTCTCTGAGCTTGCAGCTGTCAGTTAACTAAAGCAGCACTTAGCAGCTATTCAGACCATTTCCATGCAGAAATCTGTGCCAGGCCCTGCCCCCTATTTTGTTCCACCTCACTCTTCCTACCCCTAAAACCCACGTGCTGCTTTAGAGCTGTAACTGGGTTCTAATTCTAGAAATTTCAACACCTGCCTGTCTCAAAAAGGTGCTCCAGGTAGAGACAAATCCATCAGGCTGGGTGTAATAGCAGAGCCCCTCTGTTCTGTGCCTCTAGCATGCAGCCATGCTGTATTTTAGCAGGCTGGAGCTCATTCAGGTACCTGAGCAGGGAAACCAGGGCTGCTCTCCAGCCTGCAGACAGCAGGGCCTCTTCACTGGATTCATTTAGAGCTGGTCTTTCCCCTTCTAAAAAGAAAACAAGCTGCACAGAGCCACTGACCAGGACCATCAGATCAGAAAGGAACAACAAAGAGGCACCTAAAGAAACCCCAAGCTCCTTGAAGGTACTAGAATAGCACAAATGTGTTTCAAAGGCTGTCTACAGTGCTGAGTCCTGGCTGACATCTCCAACATCTGATCTGAATTACCTTCTTCTTTGTCAGCTGGGCAGACTTGAAAGCCCTCCTCTAATAAAAATGTAACACCTACCCATCAAAAACACCAAAATACAAAGTGACTACAGCAACTTTCCTATCAGTGCCATATCCTGCTATTTTTTAATCTATTGGCTTTATGGGGATGCTGTATCTTCCCCTCTGCTGCTCGGTCTGAGTTTCAGTATTTCTGAAATACAGTATTGGTCTGTATTTCAGTATTTCCTGCTGTTTTCTTTAGGCCCTCTTCTATCTTGCCAAGCAATAGTCCTTGTTTTTGTTTGGATGATATCAATCATGGTATTCTTCCCCTGTCACAGAATACTTGGTGCAATTCCTAACGTTACAGCCAGTGGCTTTGAATGTAGGTATTTCTTCAAAATATATCCAATCCCTTAAGGAGCAGACTCTGTATTTACCAAGTGCAGTGCCAAGGCTCACTAGTAAGTGATTCTGCTGAGTTATTTCGTGTACAGACCCGGCATCGCTACCTGCGCTGGACAGAACGGCCCAGGCAGTGTTTTACACTAAAAAACCGGGCAGCAGTAGCTTCAGAAAGAAAAAGCAAAGCTGAAAGGTGCCCTGAGGGTCTCCTCAGGCGCTAAGGCCGTGCACAGCTGTAATGTCGACCATCACATCACCGTGGCAGACACACCCCCGAGCCCAGCAGGAGCCAGTGTGGGGAGAGTTCACAAAACCCCGCAGTGCCCCGGAGCGCTGAGCACAGCCCGCACGCTAATTCACCGCTATTGACGGAAATGTGCAATAATACATGGCATTATTCTGTCCTACGTGCTGGTCTGCAGGGCAGGCATCCCCCAGTCCCGTTATCGCTAGTGTCCATGCATCTGTCCGTATCTATGTGCAAATCTCGCCGTTCGGAGGGACAAGGATGAGGTATTTAGTCGCAATTGGTCCGGTTTAGCCTCAGATGCCAGACAAATGGCACGTATTCGCAGGGCTGCGCGGAGGAGCGGCCCTGATGACTTTGCCATGACACGACAATCCACATTTGCAAAGCAAACACATTCCGGGAGCAGCACCGTGCCTGGGGCCGGGGGCAGGGACAGCCACCACCAGCTCTGCCCACAGACACCAACGGAGCAGAAACACAGCACAGACCTGCCAAAATGGCTTTTGTTTCATCGGAAACCCTACAAGCGACTGGGAAATGACATCAGATTAAACATCAGTCGCAGGGAGGATGGAATAATCTAGCAAGAGTTTAATCCCTTTACCTAGTGCTCGTGCACGATGCACATTTTATTATTCAGAGCAGCACCTAGCAGGGAGGATGCAGTGAAGGGCATCGCCGAAAATGCTGCAGAATAATAAAGTTTGCCTGCCTGCGATGCGAGTTACCGATGCCGGAAGGGGACTGTCCCCCCGCATCCGCATCCCCATCCCCGTCCCTGTTACCGTCCCCATCCCGTCCCCACGGGCCCCAGAGCAGCCGCGGCCGTTCCTGGGAGCGATCCCCGCGTACCTGCGCTCAGGCGGTGCCGAGGGCGAGCGGGATCCTGCGGGAGCGGAGCGGGGCCGGCAGCGGCTCCGGGTACGGGAGCGGAGCGGGGCCGGCAGCAGCCGCAGCAGCTCCGGTGCCGGAGGGAGCGGAGCGGGGCCGCGCAGGAGCTCCGGTGTCCGCAGCAGCAGCAGATCCGGGTGTCGGAGCAGCTCCGCGGCCGAGAAGGAGCTCAGGCTGTCGGCGGCAGCCGCAGCTCCGCTGTCGGAGCGGCTCCGGGCCGGGCGGGAGCTCCGGTGTCGGCAGCCGCAGCTCGGGTGTCGGCAGCAGCAGATCCGGGTGTCGGAGGGAGCGGAGCGGGGCCGGGCCGGCGGCGGCTCCGGTGTCGGAGGAGCTCCGGTGTCCGCAGCAGCCGCAGCAGCTCCCGGTGTCGGAGCAGCTCCAGGCCGGGCAGGAGCTCAGGCTGTCGGCAGCAGCCGCAGCTCCGCTGTCGGAGCCGCTCCGGTCCAGCAGCAGCAGCAGCCGCAGCTCCGGCGGCGCTCGGCGCTCGGGGCCGGCGCTTCACGGGCGCGCCGCGGGCGGGCAGGCGCGGAGCCGAGCGAGCATCATCGCCGTGCCGGCCGCCCCGAGCCTATGAGGCTCTCGCAGCCGCCCAAGATGGCTCTGACGGCTCTGCCGGTGCCCGCGGCGCTCACATGGCCCGGGCCGGGCCGGGCCGGCGCGCCCGGGAGCGGCTGCGGGCAGAGCCCGGGGCTGCGCTAGCGCAGGAGCCGCCGCTGCTGCCTCGGCTCTGGCCCTGCTGGCACGGACCAATGAACTGAGCACGCCAGCCCAGCCGTGGGGCTTTTCCGCCGCCCCGCCTGCCCAATGGAGGCGCAGGAGCGCCGGTGCAGAAGGGAATTAAGGCGGATTACCTGGAGCATCCCCAGCGTTCTGCCGCTCCTCTTGCCGGGAAAACGGGGGGCACCGCATTCCCACAGAGCTCCCGAGGTGCGACAACATCTCCAGAGGCAGAGGGAGATGCTCTAAGGAGATACGGGAACAGATTGTCAATAAATCAAATTTTAGAAACCCAGCTTCAGTTGTTTTTCTCATTGTTTCTTGCTCCTTGTTTCTCCTGAGCACAGGTGATCCGAGTGACAGAATCTGATCACTTTGGGAGTGCATTCACTACAACACAACTGAATTCCGCAGGCTGGTGAAGGTTAAATAATCAAGAAAACATCTGAATTATATTGAGTGGTATTTCTGTATTTTCCTTTTAGTATTTTACAGAGGAAGGAAATATTGCACTCTCAAGGCACTATTTTATTGAATTCTGCTAAAGTATCTAGAGAAATAAATCCCTCAATTCCATTCTGCCTTTCCTACAGTTCCTTTTCAGACACCAGCCTTCCTCGCATGGTTTTACCCACAGACAAAATGAGGAAGAGCAGGAGAATTTTCAGGCAAGTTTGGCATTAACCAAAGAAGGCAGAGTTCCCCCCAAGCCCAATGGTTCTCTCCGAAGTTGAAGTGCACGGGGAGTGCCCTGCTCTCCAGAGCTGCAGCACCTGATGCTCCTCTGGAAGGAACGAGGAGCCCCGGAGGAGGGAATTCTCAGGTTCTCTCTCTCTCAGGTTCTGTTCCAGCTGCGTTTCCAGCTCGGTGTGAACCCCTGAGGGTCTCTGAGCAGCTGGGCAGCCTCTCCCACCCGGCCTTGTCAGGATTCATGGAGCAGCAGCTCCCACCCACGGGCATGGAGCACATTTCTCCTCAGAGCTTTGGGGTTCGCTGGTGGCCACAGTGTGACCTGCAGGGCAAATCCTGTCCCTCCTTGTGTGAATGCAGCGTCCAGACCTGAGCTCTGAGCTCTGAGCCTGGTACCACTGCAGGAGGAACGGATGAGGAGAAGGTTCACAGGCAGCCTGTGCTGCCTTCCCTGCAGATCCGCGCTGGCACCACCCAGAAACACCAGAACCTTCTGAATGGAAGCCCAAAATCTCAAAACAAGGCCCCCAGAGCCCTCTGTTGTGCAGATCTCAGCCCCAAACGACCTTCCCTGAGATCCCTCATGACTGCAGCAGAACAACAAAACTCTGGCATTTTCTGAGGGCAGAGCTGCTCCCAGCCAGGCTCCTGTGTTCATTCCCAGACTGGATCATGGCTCTGATCATCAGGCAAGGCACTCTTACTTTTATAACCACTTCATGCCATAAATGGCTTGCTTTTTTTTCTTTTTCGAGTCTAATTTTGGCTAGTCAGATTTCTCCCCTCAGCTGAGCTACATTTCAAACTCAAATGTTCCTTCTGACAGTACCAGCACTGAGCACATTGTGCTCCAGCCCCAGCTCAGATCTGCAGCTCCAGATCTCAGCTGTACCAGAATATTCTGGCACATTCTGCAGGTCTGGCTTGCCCAGGCTGGAGGAACGAGGCTGTTCCTCTGTGTGCATTTGTACAAGCACAACAAAAACTCACCAGGCCAAGCTGATCCCTCAAAGTCTGTCAGGCCACTGTGAAATGGTGTTGTGGACGTGCTAAACTGAGCCAAACCAGCTCTGCTCCTTCCCTGGCATGGTGGGTTTCAAACATGAATATCTGTACAGGGGGTGTGGGTACATACAGGGATAAAATATGTAAATGATCATAAACTTTCTGAAAGCCTTCTTTTAAAAATATGCAAAATTATAAGAGTAAATTTGATTAATTCACTCTGAAAGTAAAATAGCAAGTAGTTTTGTAAACTACCAGTACAGACTCAATGCTAAGAAGGTTTTAAAACATATTCTTTATCTCAAGAACATGTTTAGCAATTTGAGTCATAAACATTTGACATATGCAACTTGTTATGCCAGAGCAGACGAGAACTGACATTTTACTGGAACTGTAAGATGTTCGGATTCATTATCATAAACATTTTATTATTATTTTGGTAGTTTGTGTGCATTTTTACCTACCCTCAGGTCTCCCGGCTGATTTAGGAGCTCTTCACAGTCGCTTTGCAGCAGTTGGATCTCCAGCTCTTTCATGCTTTTGGATTGTTTGTTGATGTTTTGGTGCTGTTGAGAGTTAGCACTGACAAGGTGCATTTTCTGCTTGGAGGCAACGTTCTGGAGATTGTTTTGTGATGGCAGCTCTGTTATTGGATGACAGTGTCAGAGGAGATGAAGGGTTGACAGCCTGGTAAGGAGAAAATACATTTCTCATTTTTCATGTCATTCTTGCTAAAGCTTTGTCTGAGGGGAAGAATTTAATTCAAATTCTTTCAAAAATCACAGCGTAAGTGCTTTATTTGAAAGTTTTCTTCCTCAGCCATTTCATTCAAGCTGTAAGTGAATAAGAGACAACCTTGCCTGATCAATCACCGCTGAAGAGATGGGGCTAACACAAGGAAAGGAAAAGCAGACGATTTCTTTTCTTTTCTTTTCTTTTCTTTTCTTTTCTTTTCTTTTCTTTTCTTTTCTTTTCTTTTCTTTTCTTTTCTTTTCTTTTCTTTTCTTTTCTTTTCTTTTCTTTTCTTTTCTTTTCTTTTCTCTCCCCTTTTCCCCAGCCAGCCACGCTGGGTGGCTCCGGGGACACCGATGGATTTGCCACTGGATGGCAACAGAGCTCTGCTGCTGCTGCTGCTGCTGCGCCTCCGCCGGCCCGTGCCGGGCCGATCCGTGCTGAACCGATCCGTGCTGAACAGATCCGTGCTGAACAGATCCGTGCCGGCCGATCCGTGCTAAACAGATCCGTGCTGAACCGATCCGTGCCGGGCCGATCCATGCTGGGCCGATCCGTGCTGGGCCGATCCGTGCTGAACCGATCCGTGCTGAACCAATCTGTGCTGAACCGATCCATGCCGGGCCGATCCGTGCCGGGCCGATCCGTGCTGAACCGATCCGTGCCGGGCTCACAGCCTGTTCGGAACTGATCCATACCGAACCGATCCGTGCCTGCCCGCGGCACCAAGCCCAGCCCAGCCCAACTCAGCCCAGTTCAGTCCAGCCCAGCCCAGCCTGGCTTGGCTCGGCTCGGCTTGGCTCGGCTCAGCCCAGCCCAGCCCAGCTCAGTTCAGCCCAGCTCATCTCATCTCATCCCAGCTCATTCCATCCCATCCCATCCCATCCCAGCCCAGCCCAGCCCAGCCCAGCCCAGCCCAGCTCAGCTCAGTTCAGCCCAGTTCCGTTCAGCCCAGCTCATCTCATCTCATCTCATCTCATCCCATCCCAGCCCAGCCATGGGCAGGGGTCCCTGAGGTGACCGAGTTTCAGCTGTGCCCGCTGCCCCAGCTCACACTGACTCCATCTTTAAAGCCACAAACCTCTAAATTTTCAGTTATGGAAATCCCAGTTCTGCCCCAAACTGGGATCTGGGCACCAACTGCTCCTGCCTCAGGCAGCTCTGCCAGCACAGCTCTGTGCAAGGGAAACACTGACTTTGTTGTGAATGAGGAGTCAGAAAAGCAGAGCCAGCCTGAGGTGTGTTATAGCTGCTAACTCTGCAGATGAACATTAACTGGTGCCTTTCTTCTATCAGGCATTAAACTGTTGAGTAAAGGCTCCAGTAAAATCCTGAGAGCCACCAAACACTTAAGTGTTTATTGATTTTTTTAAAGCATTCGTGTTCGTATCCACGGAAAGGGAGAAGCACTGCAAGCTCTGGAGAGGGGATCCATTAGTGAGCAGAAAAGAGGAATCACAGCAGACATCAGGTACAGCTGGCTCTCACTGAGGCACCCAAAGCCACGGCAAAAGCAATTTCCAATTTCTCTGATGTCTCTGCAGGCAGATGGGGCCGTGCCTCCGTCTCCAGGCATCCTGGGCTTGTCCTCACTGCTGCCTTCCTCCCTGCCAGCCTCAGGCTTTGGAAAGAAGCTGATCCCCCCTCACACAAGCCACACGTGCAGACAAATGTTCCACAATCGTCACAAAAGGCAAAAAGGCATTTAACATCAGCATCTCATTAGTTTTTGTTGTTTTGTTTTGTTTTGTTTGTTTGTTTGTTTGTTTGTTTTTTGTTGTTGTTGTTGGGGGACTACTTCAAACCGGCCAATATTTGAAATTTAATGTCTTACAATACAAGCAGTAAATAACTCCAATTAGAGGAGTCAAGAAGATAAGTCATAGTGGGGTAGTTACTGGCTAACTCTCCCAACATAACTCCAAAAACTGCAGAGTTACTGGTGTAATTGGTGTCTCTCTCCTGGGTTCAGAGACACTGAGCAGGGCTGGTTCCTCTCTGCTGGGCTGGGGACACATTGAACAGGGCTGGTTCCTCCATCCTGCTGATTCCCTTCTCCTGGCCCAGGGACACATTGAACAGGGCTGGTTCCCCTCTCCTGGCCCAGGGATGCTGAGCAGGGCTGGTTTCTCTCTGCTGGCCCAGGGGATGTTGAGCAGGGCTGGTTTCTCTTTGCTGGCCCAGGGACACATTGAACAGGGCTGGTTCCCCTCTCCTGGCCCAGGGATGCTGAGCAGGGCTGGTTCCTCTCTCCTTACCCAGGGCTGGTTTCTCTCTGCTGGCCCAGGGGATGCAGATCCTCCCTGCTGCCCTGTGAGATGCCCCTGCCCCTCACTCTGTGCAGGCTGCAGGCACTGGCAGAGCAGCTGCTCTCTCACTTTACATAACATTTAATCTTGTGTAACCAAGACCGCTCCCACAGGGTAAACAGAGAGTGAGATCTCTTTTTTCCAGGCACACCACCCTTATTTTGAGCTTCTCTCTCTCCCTGTGAGTCAGGCTGGCTCTGCTTGGCCAGCAGGACGGGGCTCAGTCCCACTGAGTGTGGATCTCACGTTGGAGGGAGGGTGAACCTTGCAGCACAATGGTCTCTTTGGAAAAGGAGTTTGGAGTTTGTTCTTTTCTCTAGTCAGATCTCAGAATTATCCAATTACTGATCATTTACAGCAATTCAGTCCAGCTCTCCTTTTCCTGCTGTGCATTACTGCACTGTGCTGTGGCACTCTGGGTGCCAGGGTGTGAGGGCAGAACTCGGTGTTAATAAAACAGCTCCACTTTAAGCACAGAAAAGATTTTAAATGCAATTAAAATAATGCCACATTCACTTCTCTAGTATAAATGGTAGGGAAGTCATCAAGGGCACTTATTTATGTCTGTGTAGGATGAAAAGAATGCTCAATGGAAACCCAAGAAAAGCATCCTGGCCCACAGGGCTGAGTCACTCTGTCAGCACATGCTTGCCTTAGCAATGAACCTGCTTTGAGGAGGCAAAGCATGGAAAGCAGATATGGAATCTAAGCCCAGCTCTAGGGTGGACTGGGGAACCCAGCTGGATTGCAGGGCAACTGAGATTTTGCCTTTATTTTCCTAAATCTCACCTGAAGTTTATAGTAATTTCTGTTATTTTAGGGATTAAAAACATAAACACATTAGCTGTGATTAAAAATACATGTCAACACTTGCTGCATTTTATTGTCCTGTGAGCTGATGTTTTGTTTCTAAGCCTGGTTTGTTCCATGGTTTTATTTGCCTCACATTGGAAGGAAAACCATGCCCAAAAACCCATTAGGGGGAACTGCAGAAATGGGAACTCTGACAAAATCTCTCTATAAATAGCTGCAAAGTCAAGGGAGCACAAGTGTGCCCAGCTGTCAGCCTGGGCCTGGCAGAGCTGTCCCCAGGCTCTGGGCAGGCAGGGCTGGATGGGAGCAGGGCAGGATTCCTGAACCCCAGACTGCTCCCAAAGCCCAGCTCTGCATGGCACAGGTGCCCTTCTCCCTCCCCATGGCACAGGTGCCCTTCTCTGCCCATGGCACAGGTGCCCTTCTCTCTCTCCATGGCACAGGTTCCCTTCTCTCCCCATGGCACAGGTGCCCTTCTCTCCCCATGGCACAGGTGCCCTTCTCTGCCCATGGCACAGGTGCCCTTCTCTCTCCCCATGGCACAGGTGCCCTTCTCTCTCCCCATGGCACAGGTGCCCTTCTCTCTCTCCATGGCACAGGTGCCCTTCTCTCTCCCCATGGCACACCTGCCCTTCTCTCCCCATGGCACAGGTGCCCTTCTCTGTCTCCATGGCACAGGTGCCCTTCTCCCTTCCCATGGCACAGGTGCCCTTCTCTCCCCATGGCACAGGTGCCCTTCTCTCTCCCCATGGCACAGGTGCCCTTCTCTGCCCATGGCACAGGTGCCCTTCTCTCTCCCCATGGCACAGGTGCCCTTCTCTGTCTCCATGGCACAGGTGCCCTTCTCCCTTCCCATGGCACAGGTTCCCTTCTCTCTCCCCATGGCACAGGTGCCCTTCTCTCTCCCCATTGCACACCTGCCCTTCTCTCTCCCCATGGCACAGGTGCCCTTCTTTCTCCCCATGGCACAGGTTCCCTTCTCTCTCTATGGCACAGGTTCCCTTCTCTCCCCATTGCACACCTGCCCTTCTCTCTCCCCATTTCACACCTCCCCTTCTCTCCCTGTCCTGCTGGGCCCTTTAAAACCCACTGTTCATCTTGCTGTGGTTTTCCTGCAGTGGTTCTGAACCTAATTTCAGGTGAACTTTTTTAAACCCTGCCCTCAGTGGCTATTGAGGAATAGCCTCATTCACTGTGTGAATATGTGGTGAGAAATAGCTCTGCACTGTAGGAGGATCTAAATGCACCCTCCACACACGCAAATGAATTTATTTAAAATCAGTGTAGCTCTGGGTGGGCAGCTCAGGAGGCAGGGACTGGTTTGTAACGTGAGGACATGGAAAGGATCTGTGATTTTTTAAACAATGGATGTTTAGGATGTTTGCACTGGGACAGTAACACCAGTTCCCCACAAATGGTGATATCAGGTGTGGGGAATAATAATAAAACATATTATTAATAAATAAAAATTGATATAATAATAGAATAAAGAATAAAAACAGGCCAGGCAAGCCCCATGGGAAGCCCAGGAGAGAGACGCAAACCCTGAACTAAATCCTTGCTGTGGATTATTTGTTGTGGGGATAAACACGTTGCTGCTTCCCAAAGCCAGCCCAGCCCAGCCCCACCAGACACCCAGAGTGAGCTGACAGCCCCAGGCCCTCCTGTGAACATTGCCATACATTCATTTCTCTGCACACCTTCTCTGTGAGAGGCTGGCACTGGGATTCCAGCCTCTGCCTGACCAAAGTCTTGCTCCTTTCCCTTTCCCTTTCTCTTTCCTTCTCTCCTCTCACCCCTAAGCTTTGGAGGTGCTGGCTGGGAT
Organism: Agelaius phoeniceus; assembly: GCF_051311805.1. Lineage (NCBI taxonomy): Eukaryota > Metazoa > Chordata > Aves > Passeriformes > Icteridae > Agelaius > Agelaius phoeniceus. Next base: position 506,654 of record NC_135282.1, on the reverse strand, counting down.
TTCTGAACTGAAGCAGCTCATTTGCACTTGCGCAGGTATTTCAGAATCTCACTTTATCCACAATTAATTGTATTAATGCATTTCTGTCAGGCTTTTTGCAGGGCAGCCATGTGAAAGCTAACCCTGCCTTGCTTAGTAACCCCTTTGAACTGTAACTTTTGTGGTGCTCAGAAGGTGCTGGGTTACCCATTTTAAATGCACTCCAGTGACATCCAGCTGTCATCCTCCCTGTGCTGCTTGCTCAGAGGGGCAGGGCTGAGGGGAGCTCAGCCTCCCTGCAGCAGCTCCTGGAGCAGTGGCACATCCCTGGTTTGGCCCTAAATGAGCCCCCGGGGTCCCTCGTGGTGTCTGACCGTGCTCCCCTCCCTGCTGCAGGCAGGAGCTCGCAGCAGAAGCCTCCACTCCTTTATCCTTAAGGAGAATTGTTTATTTTGGCAGCCCGTTCACAGCTGCGGTGAAATTGTTATTAGCTACTGAAATGTTAATGATGCTCTGAATTTCCCCTGCACTAATGAGCTCTTTTTAAAACCCTCACATTTGAAACATCCTCATCACAGCTCCCAAAATGAAAATAAACTGCAAGTCAGGCTTCAGCTCCAGTGAGAGGAATGCTGACAGGAACATCAGAGGAGTAATGAATGTATGGAAATATTCCAGTTCACAGGAATGAAGCCAGAGCAGCCTTTCACAGGTGCAGCTGCATTTCCCCCTTCATTTCTTCTGTCCCTCGGCAGAGGCCCGAGCCCAAAAGGCCCTGGGCAGCCCAGCTGAGCAGTGATCTTCATGTGACAAACAATGCCCAGAAGAGGGCCCAGATCTGTGCTTCACACTCAGCACCAAAATGTGACGTTTTCCTAAACAAAAAATGTGCAAAGTAAACAGAGAAAATTGTATGGCAACATCCTGAATTATTGAACGGCCAGCTATGCAGAACAAACATAATTAAAGGGTCTCATTATCTTCTAAATAATCATTGTAAATAATGCTTTAGATAATTACTTCATTAGTTCTCAAAACACTGGCTTTTATTCTCCTCTGAGATTCTACCCACTAACTCTACTCTGAATAAATTGCCAAAAGGGAAAATCAAGAGCAGAGCAAGCGTGTGAGCTGGAAATGCAGTGTGTGCTTGTATGAACTGATTGGAACCCAGGATGTTTTGAAATGGGTTTTTTGCAGCTTTTCAGACGGTTAGGAGCAGTTTGTTGGGATTTTTTAATGTGTGTATTTGTATTTCTTCCTTCAGCTGCTGGCTGCTCAGCCAGGCTCCCGTGCTTGCAGCTCTCAGCTGATGCTGCAGAGGGGACTGGAGCTCAATTGCTGTCACTAAATACACTCCAGAGCCCAGAGCTTCTCTCTGCACTCAGGCCCAGACTGGTCTGTGCTGGACTCAGAAATCCCAGGGAAGCCTGGAAGAACACAGCTAGAATGAATTGTGTTTCCTGAGAGCCTTCCCGACCCACTGAAATTTGCAGCACCAAGGGCACAGGCTGGGAGGGAGCTCTGAGTGCAATGGCTTTGGCTGACCCCTGCCAGCAGCCAGAGGCTTTGCTTTCCCCCTTCTGCATGTAAAACCCCAAAAACCTCACTGCTGTCAGACTGTCCCAGGAGCTGCCACAAATATTTCTGTATGAAGAGAGCACTCACTCACTGCAGCCTCGGGGTTTCCTACATTGACACTTCTCTTAAAATCTTCCCCATGGGCACAGCTCAAATTAACATATCCCATTGTTTTCTTCACAATTATCTCCACACCTCTCTTGCTAAGAAGCTGCAGAGAAGATGCCACCTTACCCTGTGTTTGCTGTAAGCCAGTGCCAACACTCTGGAGCATTCCTGGGGCGCCAGGAACAGCAGGGACACAAAGCAGACACAGCAGGCTCGCTGGATGAGTTTATTAGTGCATAGGTTAGAGATTTACTCCCCTCCGACCTCCAAACAAAGAGGCCCATGTGAAAAGGTCTGTTTTGCTTTAAAACAAACTCATTGAGGCAGCTGTTCAACAAGAAGTAAAAACTGTGGAGTAGCCTATTCCAATTTCTGGTCTTGATGGGCAGATTACTGCATTACAGAGAGAAAAATTCAACAGGACAGGATTCTGAGGGTCAGTTTACATAACCAGCTGGAAAACAGCAGGAGTGATTTCCCCCCATCTAATTTGCATATCTGTATAAATAATATTTACTGATAAAAATCTAGAAAACTACAGAATAAAAGATATTTACCTAGAATGAGCATTAAGGCAACCAATCCTTCCTTACTTTGCATGTAAACTTCCTCCCAAACATCAGTGAGCATTCTGGACTCAGAGGTAAAAGAAATTTGTTCATTGTTGAAGCCGAGTTTTTCAAGCGACTTCTTTAGGGCTGACTTGAAAAGAGACCAATAATAATAATAATAACAATAATAATGATAATAACAATATTGTTTTCTTCTTTAAACATGTTTGACATCTGAATAGCTCCAGCATATTCACAGTATACCTGGACAGCAAAGCAGGAATATTCATACACACAAGAGGAACTGTAAACTTTGCTGAATTTTGTGAAGCCTGAATTCTCCCTTACTGAGTAACTTTGATCTCAGACACTTCCAACAAAACCTAAGTTTAAGGACTCTAAACTGGTAGGACTGAGTTACTGCAAGTCAGCATGAGAGCTGAATATCTGAACACATCGATGAGTACAGTTTAGATTATGTTTAAAAAGGCACAAATCATCCTCTCCTCTACTTCTCTTAGAGTGTAAAAGTATCTACATATCTACATGGATATGCTTAAACAACGAGGAGTCACAAACCCAAGTTACAAATATTTTACACACAAAAATACAAAAATAACCTGTAACACTAAATGCAGTTATTTGGGTACATTTGAATTCTCTGAAGCTTTCAAGTGGTGCAAGCTGGCATTACAAAGGCATGTGTACACCAAAACACTTCATCCATGTTATAGCCACACACATTTCATAACAAATCAGTGTCTTAGTTTGTATTAAGTTTCAGACTCTTCTGGGGGAGCTCATCCCCCTGTGTTATATTCATACATCAACATTAGCAAACTCCAGAACAAGGAAACTTGATTTGGCTTTACAAAGTCATTTTTGTCATATTCATGTAAGCAATAAGGCTAAACTGATCCATGTTTCCTTTGCACAAGAACTACCTGTAAAATTACCTGCCCAAGTGCAAATTCAGCATTTCAGAGCTGTATGCTTTCTCCAGAAATGTTGCAACTAACTTTTTATTAACCATGAAGGAAGCATTTAAAGCAGTTAACCTTGACAGAAAAAATTAAAAAACTGGCAAGTGTAAAAAAGCTTTTTTTCGTTTTTCTTCTCAAGTAATGCACTAGGCAGTTAAAGGAGTAGTCCTTTCAGGATAAGGTATTTTAGCACTTGTTGGAGAAAAAGCATAAGGTTTAAATAGGTTAAGGTGACTAAATAATTAATACACTTAAACACAAGGCTACATCTCATAAAAATATTCACAAGAGTGCTAACAAAGGCAGCACTGGCAAGGTACTTAAAGTCATGATTAGAGTTAGGTTAGCAATAGGAAAAAAAAGCCAAACGCTCAAAACTCAATATATTGTCTCTCAACTCCCTACTGCAACTGTAACACTGAGATGTGAAAAAACCCGAAGTTACTTTAGGTCAAAACCAAGTTTCAGTCTCACAAGTGTCTAGTTTATGCTGTAAAATCCACACACCCCCTGATACATTCTGATCTTCATTTGTGAGTAAACATTAAGAGTGATTCTGCTTTCACTTTTAGCCATTAGTGACAGGTCATCGTGGTAAGGCATCATCTGTGGAAAAGGTTTGGTTTCACTGAAGATGTTTTGGAGTTCCTGAAGTTTGGTAACTCTTGGAATGTGCTTGCTAGGACAGAGTTGTTGCTAGGATAATTCCAAGTATCAGAAGCAATACAGTTACACATATTATTATGAACATCAATTTCTGCAGGGAAAAAAGAGAAAAGTTAAGATTGAAATACTTTGTCAGAAACAGAATGAAATATATTCAGAGCCACAGCAAGACTGACACCCCGGCTGAGTGCTGGGATTTTCTTCCTAAGCAGTAATCACTGCTATGATTTCCTGTTTCTAACACACATGTAGCCATAGTCCCAGGACAGAGCATCTGTGCAACATTTCCCTATGTTCCTGTACAGAATATTGGCTATTACTCATGCCCAACTCCTGCAAACATAATGACAGACAGATGTAGGTCAACTCTAAGTCGCTGCTCACTGCCACCCTCCTTGGACAAATATTTGCAGCCTGCTCAAGCCCTTACAGCTGCACCTGAGTGGAACTCACCAGGTCAGTAAAAACTCTGCAGACAGTAGCTCAGAGAGCTGAAGGGTTAAAAAAGGAGAGATGCTGCTGTGCAAATGCTTCAGGGTGTGGCTGGGGCAGGTGTTCCTGACTGCAGGTAATGACACATGAATTCTGCCCCCCTCCCACACACCAGAGCTGAGAAGGATCTCCAGCCCCCAACCACAAACCTTGTGGATGTTAAGGGTGTTAGTACAGAAATGGGAATTTCTGATGAGCTGTCTGAACTGGGCCCTGCTCCTGGTGCTCTGGGTGCAGCTCTGGGCATGCTGCAAGCTGCATCCTGCTGCACCCACCCACAGCAGGGAGCTGCTACTGCCTGCTTGGCCTGGCCAGGCACTGTCTGGGTGGGAAATGGGACTTCACTACAGAACAACACGGACACTGAGACAAATCCCATGTCCTAAACACACTGTTATCATCTCCCACTGTTTCATTAGGCTAGCATTAATAAACAGCTTCAAAGTAAGAAACGGAAGATGTTCTCCAAGCCGTAATAGCCAAGTTCATGGCTGCAGACATCTAAAAGCTCTACTTAAACCCACAGAAACCCCCACTGGATCAAGTCCCAAGTGTCCTTAGTATTCCAGAGTGTTGCTGATGTGAACTTCAGCACAAAAGCAGTAACTGCAGGAGCTGGGAGCCAGCCCTGGCTGCTGGCTGCCACCTCCTGCTCTGAGTGCCCTGGCAGGTCCCAGCAGGGTCCCTGCACAGCCACAGCACACACAGGACCTGCCAGGGTCCTGCAGGGTGACAGAGCAGGGACACCAGGGCACTGGGCGGACAGGAAGGGGGAGCAGAACGAGACAGAGAACACAAGAGCCAAATTAGAAATTAGTTGATTAGTTACTTACTGCCACAGTGGCAGGAAGCCATGCATGCTGAGGTTATCCAAGCATCACCGAATACCCACAGACAAACCAATTATTAGAGCTACTATGGCAATCAACACCACTGACACAATGATAATTATCACCATTTTCTGTCAAAAAAACAAGGCAGTGTAAATATTAGGCACATTAACACTTGCATTTATGTTCAATTTTTCAAGCAGTTTTTAGATCCACAAGCACTTTCATTAAAGCCTTCCATATTCTTAAATTGAGATAAATTTATCTGTATAATCTTGCAAATGTAAGAATTAAGGTTTTTAAACAGGTAAACTCATGGATTAATGCCTGTACAGTTATCAGAGAGGACACAAGCCCCATTTACATGGACATTAATTGGGCTCTTTGAACACTTTGAAAAGATCTTTTCTAAGGGATCAGATGTGTTATCTCTGGGTGGATCTCCATCTATAGAAAATGAATTATTCCCTCAAATCCAGCTCACCAGAATGAGCCTCACCCAATTGCACAGCACATCAGAAGGGGAAATTGGAATGCAAAAATAAACTACTTAGTAGTCTGATATCAGAATATATTACTTGGTGGCTGATGGGAAGAAAGATACTGAAACAAAGCAAGTGCCCTGGAAAGTGCCAGAACCTTCCTTTGAAATCAAGCCCTTCACAAATTCAGTGTCTGGCACAATGCCACACCCTTTCCAGAGGGAAGATTCCCCTAATTTATCTGAAATCATTAAAAATCAAAGCAGAATTTTTAAAAAATAAGCCTGTTCAGCAAAATCACTTTTATTTTTTTCTGCTAGCAAATTGATTTTATAGCTTTAAATTCAGGTAAGTTCACTTGTGATAAACAGCCAGAAACTTTTAAGGATATTTAGAATCGGAATAACTTAAGGTATTGTGAAAGCTGATAAGAAAAAGATGGGAATTCATCCACTGAAATAATACATTAATTCTTCTTTTGGGGTTTTTACACCCTGTAATAGCAGTTCTGAGTGGAAAACTGTGAACAACCCTTAGGTGTGCATGATCTGTTCTCACAGTCCCAGAAGTGTCTGTCCTCTGCTGGTATTATAAATTTTCAGTATTAACTACAGCAAAGCCATTCACATTGGAAATGCTGCTGTGCTACATTAAAATAGTGCCGAGCACAATGACAGAAAGACAACATACCCTGCGTGCTTTGCTTTGATATTTAACTGCCTTCTTTGTCTCTTCCTTTGCATGCTCCACATAATCTGTGGCATTCATCACGTTCTTCTCTATGTTGTTGATCATTTCTCCCTTAAAATGGAATTTTGAAGGAAAACCAAGTTATTGGAATGCACAGATCTTTGTTTAATCAATCTAAAAGAAAGGCTCTAGAACATCAAGAACTACTTCCACAGTCAATGATGCACACACTGGGGATGGCATTTGTTCTGGCTGGGATGTGAAGGAAGAAGGGAATGAGAAGCAAGGGCTGCCAGTTCTGAGGAACCAGGAACGTTCATGAGCGGGGCAGGTGAGTTTCTCCCTGTGCAGAACAGAAGAGAGCACCTGCAAACATCCCTGGTGTGCAGGGAGCGAGGGAGGGAGGCCCCAGCAGCCACAGCTGAGTGGCACACTGGGATCAGAACCCTGAGAGGCTGCAGGGGGACAGGGGGACACCCCCTGCCTCCACACAAGGTCCCTCAGCTGTCGGGGAGGACACACATGTGAGCTGCTCGGGGACTGGGGTGTCAGGGCATGACAAACTCAAACCAATTATGAGCAATGGCGTTGGGCAGTGAAATGGAGGACTGGTGAAGGATGACAGCAAATATGTTACCTGGGTCTCTGTCCAGCAGAAGAAATAATCAGCAGCAGGAAACAGCAAAGCATTACAGAATGATGCACAAGTAACTTCTGTTTGTGTGTAATTCAAAAGAAACCTGCTACCAATTTCTCTTGGCTGTACATTTAATATCAAAACAACAAAGGACTTCTAGAACAAAACCCAATCACAAAAACAGGCAAGCTCCTCTAACTTGCTTTTCAGGCAAGTTTCTCTTTAACACTATTCTTTTCTCTTTCCTGCAGAAGTCAAACCATTTTAACATCAAGGTTAAGAATACTTTTGTTGGATAATTGGTATTTAAAGACTAAAAGTAGAACAGATTTATGTGCATGTCAAGACAAAGCCTATGAATACTTGAAGGACTTGTCAAGCCCTTTACATTCATGTTGGTGAACACAGAACTGCACTCCTGCATGAGGTGCAAGGTGCACACAGCCTTGCTGACACACATGTTATTCCACTGAGGCTGAGAACCCAAAATCCCCAAAGAATTAACAACATTCCACAAGATAGGTTTTCTTACTTAAACATGCCCAGAGATGTTCCAGCATATGGCAATTAATCAAATTGGAAAAAATATTAAATATACAGACTGGAAGGCAAGTCTGTGGTCAGTTACTGAAAGGGTAAGGACATTGAGATGGTCAATTTGTCCACAACAAAACAAGGAACATCCTAAATTGATTTCCATGTACTTTAATCACAGTCTAGGATCACAGAGCCACTCTAAATCTGCACTACCTGAACTTCATCAGCTGCTCTGCCCATGGCACGGGAGGAGCGAGGCCAGGCCAGCCCCACGTACCTGCGTCTCCACAAACATGGCCATGTCCATGAACAGCTCGTGCAGCTCCCGGATGCTGGACTCCAGCCTCATGATGTCCTTGTGCCGGGACTCGATCTCGTTCAGGGCCTGCCGGGTGATCTGCGAGTCTGAAATGATCTGGGACAGGGACAGGGGGACACAGGGACAGCCTGAGCGCCAGCAGCCTCCGGGAGCAGGCAGCAGGGCAGCGACAGGCGATGGCCCAGAAATACGTACATCAGAGGTGAAAATGGAAGGATTACCGCTCTCCAGCATCTCCTCCAGCTCCTCGTCAGTGGTGGTCTTTCCGGCTGGGATAAAAACAACAATTAGCAGGAGAGGCTAATGACAAACTTGAAAAGCACATTTTTTACTTTGAAAAGTAAAATTTTCTTGTAATTTGCCAGTTCCCCTGTTAGCATTCCCCATTTCAGCAATGTATATAATCATTTCTACAGAGCATATTAAAAAAAAAGACTAATTTTAGGCACTTTTTAGACACTTTCCAAGGTAGAGACACTTTCCAAGACGCTTTCCACTGTGCTTCAAAGTAAAGTCAGGAACCTTTCTAAATACTCCTAATAATGAATTGGAAGCAAGTCATATGTGAGTCAGTCAACAAATAATTAAAGCACATATAACAGCAGCACTGATTTCATGCCAGATGAAGTGTCCTTGTAGACAAAAATGGAACCACATAAAAAGAGCTGTTATCCCGTTAGCCATGTTAATTTTGGAATGGCTTTTAATAACACTTGCTGTTTCAGAATGCAGCTTTTCTTAATGCTTCATTTAAAGTTGCAACATTGGAAGTAAATGAAGCAAAGGAAAAAGATAATTTCTTTAATAATTTTCAATCTAAAGGAAATTATTGAGTTTTCTCTCTTTTCTTTACAGCTGTTCTGAAAAGAGTAATATCAAGGAGTTTGTGCCATGCAGTAAAATTGTTTCTTTTCTCTCACACGCTGTGAGATGCTGTCCAAGATCTCTGAGGCTTTATACACTGATGGATAAGGAACAAGGGGGCACTACCAACAAGTAACTGGTTGGTTTGAACAAGGGGGCACTACCAACAAGTAACTGGTTGGTTTGAACAAGGGGACACTACCAACAAGTAACTGGTTGGTTTGAACAAGGGGGGGGCACTACCAACAAGTAACTGGTTGGTTTGAACAAGGGGGCATTACAAGTAACTGGCTGGTTTGAACAAGGGGGCACTACCAACAAGTGTAACTGGTTTGTTTGAACAAGGGGGCACTACCAACAAGTGTAACTGGTTGGTTTGAACAAGGGGACACTACCAACAAGTAACTGGTTGGTTTGAACAAGGGGACACTACCAACAAGTAACTGGTTGGTTTGAACAAGGGGACACTACCAACAAGTAACTGGTTGGTTTGAACAAGGGGGCATTACAAGTAACTGGCTGGTTTGAACAAGGGGGCACTACCAACAAGTGTAACTGGTTTGTTTGAACAAGGGGGCACTACCAACAAGTGTAACTGGTTGGTTTGAACAAGGGGGCACTACCAACAAGTGTAACTGGCTGGTTTGAACAAGGGGGGGGCACTACCAACAAGTAAGTGACTGGTTGGTTTGAACAAGGGGACACTACCAACAAGTAACTGGTTTGTTTGAACAAGGGGGCACTACCAACAAGTGTAACTGGTTGGTTTGAACAAGTATCAGGTCGGTTTTGGGGCAGCCAGGCTCACTCACTGATCTCCAGCTGCCTCTGGATGCGGCCCTTGCTGCGCTCCCGGAACAGCGTCTGCGTCTCGTTGTACTCGGTCATCACCTCCACAAACTTGTGTGCCAGCACCGAGTGCTGCAGGGGACAGGGGGACAGACACAGGGACAGAGCATCAGGGAGGGACAGCAGGGACAGACAGGGGTGTCAGAAAGGGCCATTTCTGTCACACAGCAACAGCTCTGCACAGCACCTCCCAGTGGCACTCGCAGCCCTACAGAGCAGCACAGGAGCTCTGACATGAGTTCAGGGCACTTAAATTCATTCTCCACAGAACCCCCTGATTTTCTTTAGGCTGCAGGGAGCCTACCTGTGTTTTTCTGATCCTGAGGTCCACTGATGTCCGATTGGCATTTTCACCCTGATCAAAGCTCTGCTCAATAGCTGGGAACAACACAAGAGTACAGAGTCAGTGTCAGTTATTTAACAGCTCAACTGCTTTGTAAATATTATTATTACTTTTTAAAGGTACAAGTTCCCCAGAGACGTAACATTTCAGGGAAGAGGGGTGGCATATACAAGTAAAATTTTAAAATAATTGTGGTAATTGGTAGAGATCTTTAAACACAGTAACTGCTTCAATCATACTCTTAACAGAGTCACATTACTGTCCATTACACTGGAAAAATTTTAAAAGGTGTCATTTTGCAGTTAAAGTTAATCTTCTTCCAAAATATCATCTCCCCAAAAAGCACTTCAGGTGCAGCAGACATTTCCCTATGGAGGAATTACTTTGCATTGTCATTTTCTAGGTAATTTCTGAAAGCAAGGAGTTTCACTTGTCCTCACAACTTACCCTTTAACCTGGCCCGGATTTTATTAGCAATCTTCTTGATTTCCTCATTTAGTTCTTCAAGTTCTTCCTTTGTTCCTTTTAAAAAAATATATTTTTTGAACCGTTAATGATTGATTATATTAAGTCAGCAAGTCTACAAATCCACCTTGTAATCTCAGAATTTCATTCAGTACAACTCCTAAATTACTGTTTTTGTAACAGCAACCATCAAGTGCTTCCTTCTCATGACAGGCTTACACCTGGGCAGTATTATTATTACCAAATCTTCAACTAAACCAGGTGACAAACAGTTTTGTTCACACTTTCAGGGTAATGTCAATTTGCTAGTCAGAAAATAAATGCTCCTGAGTTGTAAGTGCAGGTGAAAGCAGGGATTTTTCTCCCGTTTTCTGTGAGTGCTGTGTCCCATGTGTGCAGTGCTTTAACACTCAGTGACACACCTGTGCCAGGCAGCACCTGGGACATTCTGAGGCTTCCAACAGAGCATTCACAGGGAGCTGTGCTCATCCCCAAGAACACGGGGAGCTGTGCTCATCCCCAAGAACAGGAACATGGAGAGCTGTGCACATCCCCAGAACACGGGGAGCTGTGCTCATCCCCAAGAACACGGGGAGCTGTGCTCATCCCCAGAACACACACTGCTCACAGGTGCTGCCATTGAACAGCCAGGTGGGCCCTGGTTAAACCCCAGACCCTGAAAAAGCAGCTGCAAAATCAGCTGTGGGAATGCAAACACTCACCAAGGAAAACAGGACAAAATAACACCCCAAATTCAGTTTCCACCACTGAGATGAAGTCACAAGATAACTGGCAAGGCAGCATTGCAACATTCACACAACAAACACCTCAGCATCTTTTGTTCCCTTTTCTCTGAGCCCTGCCCAGGAGCACAGACAAGGCTGGGCCAGGGACAGGGCCAAGCTCTGGGCAGGGGCCCTGAACTTCCCAGTTCTGTATGGGAGAGCACAACTGCACTTCCAGCTCTGGGGTAAAGCCTCTGAAAATGGGGCTGCACGTGGAACTGCAAGCTCTGCAGTGGAACTGCACGTGGAACTGGCAGCACTGCAGAGCAGCTGGCCCTGGTGCCACACAGGACCCTGGCCCCACACAGGAATAAAGATCTGAGAGCACAAACTGCAGCTAACAACTTCAGCATTTCCACAGATTAGAAGAAACCTAAGCAACCTCTCTGCTTCAGAAGGAAAACACCCATATTAAACTGAGTTTTGGTCTAGGATAATGGAGAAATATTCTGAATACACATTTTTTTTAAATTATACTTTAAAAAGGTCAAAATAAACAAACGAAAGTATTAATTCAAATTAAAAATGAAAATGTTTACTTAGCGTTACATTTTGCATTCTGAACATCTGAAGTTCTATTCTTATGGACAGCTAAAATATGCAAACAATATTTCAGAATATCTAGCCACACTTATGTGACATCTTAAAAATTATTGCTCACTTCCTTCAGGATTTGGTGCTGACAGAATAATGCTGTGCTGCTTCTTCACTTCTTCCACATTTTGTGCTATTTTTGCTATGTTATTTCTGATTTCCTCAACCTAGAGGAAGAGAAATATGACAAAGAAGACATTAGAATAATTTAGGGGAAATCTTTTTTAAAAAAACCAAAAAAACCCCTGCTAATAAAACCCAAACTATTTCATCTGTAAGTAGTAGTAGATTTCATCAGAAAGAAATCCCAGCAGAAATGTCAACATTTAAACAGTCTGTAATTATTTTTTTTAAACTAAAACCCAGTATTGGTAATAGCAAATATATTCTGAATGGCCAAAAACTCAAGTGCTAATATTCCTAATAAAAAACTATTTCAAAATTTCATTAGCAAATTTCTTGTTGACAGCAAATTAAAAACATTTCTCTGCAATAAACACAGAAAATACCCTGAAATAAACTAACAAAGCATTAGCAACATTTGTTTTGGCATATAATTATCAACCATACTGGGGAGGATGTGTAGATGAATTGTTAAACCTGAAATTAACTGAAATTTATTTACTGAAATTAAAAGGCACAGAGAAGAAATACTCAGTCTTCAATCCATGTGAAAACTGTAACTTTACCTGTTGGAAGAAATCATCCATAAAATGGTCTTTCTCGATGATAACTGTCTCCCCATCTTCATTTCCTTTATACTGTAAAAGACAACAAGCACAAATCTGTGACACTGACCCCAGGACATGCTCTGAGGAAACCCCAGCCCTGCCACTCTGCTGCAGCACACACATCTCCATCACCAGTCTGCAAAGCCAGGGAAGGGCTGCAATCTAAAAGCAAACCAGCAGAGAAGCCCCAGGAGTCAGGAGACTCCTAGAGAGCAGTGACTGAGTGCTGGGAGCCCCTGTGCCCCAAGGGCAGCAGCCCAGGGCAGCCAGGACAGAGCCCATGCCCAGCTCTGCCCCTGCCCAGCGCTGCCAGCCCGCACCAGGGCAGCCCCAGTCAGCCTGCACCAGGCCAGAAATGCCCCATTCCCACCAGGACAGCCCCAGTCAGCCTGCACCACACCAGAAATGCATCCTGACATGGGTGAGACACCCAGGCTCTGCCCCATTCCCACCAGGGCAGCCCCAGCCAGCCTGCACCACACCATAAATGCATCCTGACATGGGTGAGACACCAGGCTCTGCCCCATTCCCCAGCCCAACCCACGGATCCCAGCTTTTATCACAGGTAAAGACACAATTCATGTGCATCATAGAAGGAAAAGAGTTCAGCCTTCTCTTCTTTCATTCCCTCCTGGAGCACAGACTGTTTGAAGTGCAGTGGGTGAAAATTAGAACAAAATGTTACCCTTAACAAACAGTCAGCAGGTTATCTGTTAGAAAAGAACAAGCTACAAGATAATTGTCATTAAGGGACTTTCATTACAAGACACCTTTCTTTTCTTACAAGGCCATCTGATCTCCTAACACCCACTTTCTGCTCCTAACCTCTGATCCTATTACCCAAGAAGTTTAGTTCTGGTTTTCTTAAATTACAGGAGATACACGCATTGTTTGCATGACAATTCTGAATTTAATCCCGTGTCAAACACTGCTATTATCTTATAAAGAAGTTACTGTCAATTAACACAATGTAGGAGTGGCCCAACCCTCAGGGAGAAGTTACAGACTCGGTGCCAGCTCCTCTCCTGCAAACGCAGGGAATGCACAAAGCCCCGGGGCAGAGCCCAGCTGGGTTTGTGCTCTGGGGAAACAAAGATGCCCCAGGAGAAACACGGGCAGGAGATGTCAGTGCCCTCCCGGACCCACCACCAGGGCTCGGTAACTTACTCATGTTGGGAGATAGCGCCAGAACTCCAATTATCTGTCCTCACAGATTGCCATCAATTAACAGCCTTGCTCAACACAAACAAGGGAGGAAGTCTGTGCCCCAAGGAGTCAGCCACAACTTTACCATTCCCAAGACTGCGCTGCTACCAAGCCTCAAGCTCTAAGTTAATGTTTAAAAAGGAGCTACACTTTAAAGACACTTAATTTCATTATCTGTGCAGAAGAACTATCTATGTTTGTATTTACTGAGTAAAGGATAATTCTTCTGCTTGTTCATACTGCATCCTGTATTTAGCTATTTGAACTAAAAATAATGAAAATACCATCTACTAAGGGATTCAGAATGTCAGCTTTTAGTTGGATCAGATCAGTAACACCTGAGTGAATCCTGAATGAATGAAAGACAGCAATGTGACTCAGAAATGTGGAGATGCTCAGCTGGGAGGCAGCTGACCATGACTCCCAGCCCACAGCCTGTGCCACGTGTATTTCACTGTCCCACTTGGGGGCAGTGATACCACTGACAGATCAATTTGTTCAAGGATTTATGGACAGCCTACCTCAGTCATCAGCACTTGAGACACCTGAGAAGTCTGTCAGCCTCTGTTCTCTGTATTCTTAAATAATCTCTTACCTAAAATGCAGCTAATGTGCTGACTCTCTTCAACTGCTGTGACCAAGAACTCCCTTTTATCGGAGTTTAGCAGAAGCACACTGCTCTCCCTGGACTTCACCTCCCCCGTACAAGCAGTATCACAAGAAGCTGATAAAAAGTCTCACGTCAATGCCAAGTGCAATCTAATAAACTCTGTTTGCAGCTCATACCTTGACCTTGGGACTCCAAGTCTGGGACACCCAGCTCCATAAACATTCAGGGACTGTGAAATCCATCCAGCCTCAGCAGGGTTTGTGCTGCTGTGGCTGGGGCAGGGTTAACTCTCTCCCCAGCACTGGCACGGGCTGTGTTTGGGCTGTGTTTGGGATTTGTGCGGGCCAGGGCTGATGAACAGGGACATTTCATTACAGACCTACAGAGGCAGGGCCTTTCCTGCTCCCCTCCAAGGGGACTGGGGGCACGGGTGGGAGCAGCTGTCCCCAGGGGACCCAAGGGACATTGCAGAGCACATGGCATCATGCTCGGTGCATGAAGCTGCAGCAGGAAGGAAGGGGGGCACCTTTAGTGTTCAGGCATTGTCCTCCCAAGCCACTGTTATGTGTGCCAGCTCTGCTTTTCTGCCCATTGGAAGTAGGAAGGAATTCCTTTTCCTGCTTTGCTTGCGTGCAGCTTTTACTTTACCAGTTAAACTGCCTTTATTCTCAATCCATGAGTTCTCTCACTTCTGGAATTCTGCCCCATGCCACCGGGGCGAGCGAGGGAGCAGCCGTGTGCTGCTCTGGCTGCCAGCAGGGTTAAACTACAGAAATCCTCAGCATATCATGAGATTCTCACCAATGTCATTTCTCAGCTCCAAGCAGAAGCTATCCTGATGGTTTATGAAGCTTCTGTCACTCCCACTGCCTTACAGAACTGCAGAAATAACCCAGTCTGGAGATCTCTTTGTAATGACTGACCTCTGGAACTGGAAACAGCTTTTGACTGAAAAACGTGACTGTTCTTGCCCTTGAGGCTCCGTCCAAGGCCGCAGTTTCTCAGAGCAGATCACGTGCAGCTCGCTCCTGTGGCAGGCTGCTGGCCATAGCTGACCATTCTCCAGGGAAGCAGCCCCCAGGAGTACCTCACCAGAGCTACAGCCTCTCCCCACAGTACCCGTGTGCCAGGAACCCTCGTGCCCCAGCAGCCGAGGAGGGCAGGGGCAGGTCAGTCCCTGCCAGCCCCAGTAAAGCAGCTCACAGTGCTCTGAGGGCACGGGCTCACCCTCAGCACCTCCTGTCACAGCTGACCCGGGCATGAACAGCGGCCGGGCTCCTCCTGCTGCAGGCCTCACCCTGGGCTTGCTTCCGCACCACCCCGTTCCACAGCCCCAGCCGCTGTGACCGAGGCATTCCACCTGCTCCTCGACAGCTCTGGGGCCACTGAGACACCAGCCAAGAGAGTGTTTAGGGAAAAATCAATGCACTTCTGGTCCAGCCACAGGTCCTGCTTAAAAAAAGCTGCAGTCAGAGATGAACTTGCAGAACTTGCTGTGTACTACTCATTTTTCAAATATGAACTTGCTATGTACGACTCATTTTTCAAACATTACACGTAACAGATCTTCATTAACACTCATGAGTAAAGAAATATAAAAATCAAGTATTTTAAATGATTCACCTATCAAGCATGAAAACTGGATTCCAGCAGACAGCTCTGCATCCCCTTCAGCACGTCACAAGGGGGAAATTTTGGAGCCATGTGGACTATGCAGCCCAAAGCTGAGATCTAACCCAGCTTGAGCAGAGGTTTATGTCCAACCTCCCTCTGAAATGACAGAACAACAAGGAAGTATGAATAAGTTTTATTACCAGACTTTAAAAGGCAGTCTGTTTGCAATACCTGAAACTAGCTGAAGGTCTGAACATGGATTGGATTGTACTCAGCTGAAGGTCTGAACATGGATTGGATTGTTCAGCTCTTTTAGAGCCCTTTCAGGTGGGCCTGTGTCTGTGAACAGCAAACCACTGAAGGCTGGGAGCACATCTTGCCATCACAGCTAGGTGCTACTCACTTTCTTCTGCCCTAAACACCTACTGTAAACCACTACTGAAAGCAGTGTTTTGGATCAGAGAACCTTTTTATCTTATACTTACTGTGCTCAAAATAACTAAAACCAGTCTGGATTTGCTCAACTGTCCCATTAATTGCATTAAAAGACAATTCCAACAGCTTAAAGAGGTTAATTTGGGCCTGCTTAGAGTAATTTAGAAATGACATTAAAATAACCCCCTGAAGTTGAACAATTACAATTATGGTGGCTGTCTTCTCAAAAAGCACATAGTTTACAAAACTTCTCTGAGCCAAGAAAACAAGAGGAAGCAGCATTATCTGAAGGCTATATAATCTGCATGTCATCAACCACTTCTTTCTCCAGCAACTGTTTAACAGCCTAAACACAGTGCACTGACAAAAATATCTGGCAGTTATGTTAATGTTGTGTCAATGAACCACAAACATTGATAGGCAGCATTTCTCCCTCTTCCTTATAATGATCTAGGAAAAACTAACAGCAAAATGCTTTGCTGGCTGCCCAGTAAAATACAGGAGCACACAAACGAGGAGAGGGGAAATGAGCATTTCTGCTGAAGGCAATGGTGTGCTCAGTTAGAGCAGGCCAGTGCAGGCTGGCATCCTTGGGACCCCTTGTGCAGCACCGAGGCTCTGTGGGGATGGAGAGAGCTGACCCACCTCACCCAGGTGAGGTGTGCCCAAAGGAAACAAGGAAACCCTCATGGTAAGGAAAGAGCTGAGGCATAGCTACTCCTGAAACCTTTGCAGGCCTAGGCCTGTTTGAAAACCACAATGTCTATGTTCTGCTCTTAATGGTTAGCCAAATGCAATGCAATGAAACTACATTAATAAACCTAAACGCTTTGGCAAACAGGCAAGCAAGAGTTAACACGTTATTTCTTTGGATTCACTATTCCTTTTCAGAGCATCTCATCCACATGTCAGGCATCTCTGTTCAAAGCATTCATCCTATAAAAGGAAAACCACTTCACAACATCATTATATTTTTGGTATTTCTGATAAAGATGTAAGATGGAAGCTGCTACTTCAATGAGCTGCCCGTGGAAATGGGAATATCCATCTCCCTTGGATATGCAACTTTACAAAACTTCAGGTCAACTACACACTTCTAATTGTGATGAAACATAGACTAGATCTGCAGTAACTTTAACCTTCCTTTCATGTTCAAATATTTTCCTAATTAGAAGAAAATGTTTAAGTCTCTAAGGTGTTCATTAATTCTGCAGTGGAAATGACATTGATGAGCACATGAAGCACTTCAGCAATACTGGCCCATATAGATTTAAAAAGCAGCCCACTGCAGTAATGTTTTGAGATGTCAAATACTAAAGCTGCCTTACAAATTCCTCTGTTCAGCTGCATTAAACACTTTCAGCCCTGTCAGTGGGGGGTGTGGCAGGGTGTGGAATTGGTTTCTTCCATTTACAGACACAGGACAGGATTAAGTCTGCGGGTACAGAACTATAAATATAAAGCAAATTTGAATCACTGCTGGCTGCCTCATCTATCTAGGAAGTGTGCACCAGCACCGAAATCTGGCCCATGTTCCCACAGCCTGGAAAGGGAATAACTGTACCTGAAAGAAATGACACTGGTGTTTTGGCATGACTCCAAAACATCATTCCTGGTAGAGAAACTGTAATTTAATAATCCTAAAACTCTTCCAATGCCTATTCACCCTTTCAGAGAGGAAGACAAAGAGACTGGTAACTCCATCACTAGAGATGGAGCTTCCAAAATGTGTTTTATGATCCAGAATGAAAGAGCCCCAGACCCGAATGCAGCTCAACACAGCCCAACTTCCACACATATGTGGAGTACTGGGACTATCACAGGAACTCCTGTGCGTTCTCCATTTCCATTCCTTTTCAGGAAAGAAACAAAACAAACCCAAAACAAAAACCCTCAAATATCCTTTTATTCTACCCAAGCCATATCCTGTTGCAGACAGACGGATGCTGCCTGTCCCTAGACTCTCCCTTCTTTTTTAGGATACTGTTTCCAAAGCACAAGTAGGGGAAAGGAAAAGAGCGTATAAACAGAGGCAGCTACCATTTTGTAAACACGCGGAAAATGAGGCTTGCAGAGCGCTTTCCTGCCGCATCACGGCCCGGGAGCTGCCGGGCGGGCCGACCCACCCCGCCACAACCCGGGCGGCTCCGGCGCGGCACCACCGGGGAATTCAGCGCAATTCAGCGCAATTCAGCGCCGCCCGAGGCGCTCGGCAGCGGCCGGGGAGCAGCGGAGCAGGGCGCGCTGCAGACACCGCGGAGGGCGGCACAGAGCCCCGGGATCCCGGCGGGAGCGGGGCCCGCCCGGCCCGCGGAGCCGCCATCCCGCCCGCCCGCCCGCCGCCCCGGGCCCGCGCCCACCTCTGCCAGGTCGGCCAGCCGGTCCTTCATCCCCGCGGCGGCCCCGCGGCGCTGCCGCCCTCCGCGCTGCTTCCCTGCGCGGGGCCCGCCCGCCAGCCCGGCCGCCCACCGCGCACGCTCGGGCCCGGGCCCGCGCCCCGCCCGGCGCCGTGACGTGAGGGGAGGAACGGGCCCGGCTGCCTGGGCACGGGGAGCGGGCACCGAGAGCCGGGACAGGCCCGGCTAAATGAGCACGGGGAGCGGGCACCGAGAGCAGGGACAGGCCCGGCTAAATGAGCGCGGGGAGCGGGCACCGAGAGCCGGGACAGGCCCGGCTAAATGAGCACGGGGAGCGGGCACCGAGAGCCGAGAGCAGGCCCGGCTACATGGGCACGGGAAGCGGGCACCGAGAGCCGGGGCAGGCCCGGCTAAATGGGCACGGGGAGCGGGCACCGAGAGCAGGGACAGGCCCGGCTACATGGGCACGGGGAGCGGGCACCGAGAGACGGGGCAGGCCCGGCTACATGGGCACGGGGAGCGGGCACCGAGAGCGGGGACAGGCCCGGCTAAATGGGCGCGGGGAGCGGGCACCGAGAGCGGGGACAGGCCCGGCTACATGGGCGCGGGGAGCGGGCACCGAGAGCGGGGACAGGCCCGGCTACATGGGCGCGGGGAGCGGGCACCGAGAGCAGACCCGGCTACATGGGCACGGGGAGCGGGCACCGAGAGCTGGCCCGGCTACATGGGCGCGGGGAGCGGGCACCGAGAGCAGGCCGGCTAAATGGGCACGGGGAGCGGGTCCGGCTAAATGGGCACGGGGAGCGGGCACGATAAGCCCGGAGCGGGCACGGCGGGCAGTCTAGCCCCACAGAACGGGCACGATGGAAGGGGCACGGCGGGCAGCCCGGCCCCACAGAACGGGCACGATGGGACAGGCACGGCGGGCAGCCCGGCCCCGGAGAACAGGCAGAGCGGGCGGGCAGGCGGCGGGGCACGGCCGGTGTGGCACCGCTCCGGAGCGGGCCGGGCACCGCAGAGCCTGTGGACGCGCTCCTGCCATCCGCAGGGGTCTGTACGAGCGGGGCTCACGGAGAAATCCTCGGTGCGGGAGAGCTGCGGTGCGCACCAGGGAATTCCCATCCCACGGGGAATCGTAACTCGGTTGTGGGAGATTGTCACGAGAGAAGGAGCTGTAACAAGTGCGGTCTGGTTATTTTTTGGTGGTCCAGGCTTGTGTGAAAGGCCCGAGGGTTTGTAGGGCAGAGCGTGCAGGGGCTGTGGAAGGCAGTGCTCCTTCTCACATCTCCAAACGCTCTGGACCTGCTGCCTTTTGTGTGTTTACCTGTGCCACACTTGCTAAGTCTGCTCACAGCTGACCTAAGATACAGGAAACGTAAAGGCCTTTTAAAAGTAATTCTTCTGCTGATTACCTGCGGATCTCACGGACTCTCATCTTTTAGGCAGTGATCTAACACCGCTGAAGTGTTTTGCTGCCTTTGCTGAATGTGGAGCAGATGTTTTGTGCATCCTCTGAACTGAACGCTTAATTATACGTGCCGATGAAACAGATGCTAAAAACTCGATTCCATATGGTAATTTATCTTTTTAACAATAAAATAAGTGTTTGCCAGGAGCTCAAATGCTATGATAATGGATTTTTTAATTATTCCAAATTACAGTGTTGATAGCTTGCAGGGAAAATGTATTTCACTAATAAATTTACAATATTAAGAAATAACTAAAGCACAGTGAGTGTTACATACACAGTTACAGATTGCTTTTCCCCCCATGTTTATATCTTCCCCCCATCTTTAAAACTGCCAAACTCCACTAATGTGGCTTTATGGCCTCCTATTTATAAACACATTCCTGTTTGTCGAAAGAAGAGGTGGAATTCACAAGGGTTTTACCAGGATAGTATTGTGCTGAGAAAAATAAGAGTTGCATATTCTGAAAAAATAATCCTGACACCTAGAGGCGCTCAGCAGAAGTGCTAGAAACCACACAAACCCAACTCCTCTCAAAAAGGGAAGGCAAATTCAACGTGCCAGTGATTTTTCCAAGCAAATCTCATGCAATATTTGGATTGGCATTACACTATCCAATAAGCAATAATTACGGAACACGCCAGCCGCTCTTGTAAAGCTTTGTGTATATTTTGTGTCTATGTCAGAGGAAATTAACAAGAAATAAACTACATTTGTATGTATCAGCTGCCATGAAATACTCTCCTTGTCAATTACGTTCATTCAGATATATGTAAAAACATATCATTTATTTATTCTAGATTATGGGGACAGCAGCAAAGATAATAAAGGTCATTTAAGTATACTGGATCAAAAAAAAAAACCAGAGCCCTTAAAAATCAGAGTGAACCCATGAGCTTGGTATTTATAGACATATGCAAAACTTGTACGTTCTTTGAAAGTCAGTTTTTAAACAAGTTTTTTTCACTGATTTTGGACTGAATTTTGAGATCTTGGAGAATTATTCTAAATGCAAGGCTTACAGAACAACTTTTGCTTTCATTACTGCACTCTAGTGAATGCAGGTCAGTTTGGATGAGGAATGGAGAATCCCAGTCCTGAGGCACATTGAAGGAAAGCCCCTCAGAGCACAGCGCATCGTTCCTGAGAGCTGCTCCGTTAAACCCTCCTGCTGTAAAAGCCTCTTTAGTAAAGAGGCTCACTGCCACACTGGAGGCACTTGAACAGTTTATCTAAGTAACTACATGCCTTTTTCACTTTGTCTGCAGAGAGAGCATCACCACCGACAGCACCTCCTGGGATTTTGTGGATGCAGTAGGGTCCCTGAGCCGGGCAGAGCGGCTGTGTCACCCTCAGCAGGACAGCTCGGCAGTGACCACAGTGCCCAGGAGCTGCTCCTGACACCAGGGCCAGCTGCCCAGCCTGCCCAGTGACCACAGGTGCCACAGCACCCCGGAGCTGCTCCTGACACCAGGGCCAGCTGCCCAGTGACCACAGGTGCCACAGCACCCCGGAGCTGCTCCTGACACCAGGACCAGCTGCCCAGCCTGCCCAGTGACTGCAGGTGCCACAGCACCCCGGAGCTGCTCCTGACACCAGGGCCAGCTGCCCAGTGACCACTGGCCAGCCGGGGCCAGCGGGGCATCAGGGCACCATCAGCTGCAGCCGGTGCCTCCTGCCTGCCTGCAGCAAGCCCAGCAGAGGTGTGGAGAGCATCCTTGGAGGAGCCATGAGGGAGCTGAAGGGGCATCAGGGCACCATCAGCTGCAGCCGGTGCCTCCTGCCTGCCTGCAGCAAGCCCAGCAGAGGTGTGGAGAGCATCCTTGGAGGAGCCGTAGGGGAGCTCAGGGGGCACCTCCTGCTCCCCTCCGCTGGCACCAGGGCACCGTCAGCTGTGGCAGTGCCTCCTGCCTGCCTGCCTGCAGTGAGCCCACCACAGGACAGGGCCTCAAGGCCATGCTCAGTTTGGATATCTGGGAATGCTGTGGCTCTGTTCGGGTTCTCGGGCACTGGAGGAGGATGCCCAGGGGGTGATGGAGCCACCATCCCTGAGGTGTCTACAAGGACATGGGGCTGTTTGGGAGGCCGTGCGGCAGACGTTCAGGCAGGCTGGCCTCACAGGGCCCTGCCTGGTGCCCATGAGGAATCGTAACTCGGTTGTGGGAGATTGTCATGACAGGAGTTGTAACAAGTGTGGTCTGGTTATTTTTTGGTGGTCCAGGCTTGTGTGAAAGGCCCGAGGGTTTGTAGGGCAGAGCGTGCAGGGGCTGTGGAAGGCAGTGCTCCTTCTCACATCTCCAAACGCTCTGGACCTGCTGCCTTTTGTGTGTTTACCTGTGCCACACTTGCTAAGTCTGCTCACAGCTGACCTAAGATACAGGAAACGTAAAGGCCTTTTAAAAGTAATTCTTCTGCTGATTACCTGCGGATCTCACGGACTCTCATCTTTTAGGCAGTGATCTAACACCGCTGAAGTGTTTTGCTGCCTTTGCTGAATGTGGAGCAGATGTTTTGTGCATCCTCTGAACTGAACGCTTAATTATGGATGGTGATTATTCTGCCCGGTGCCCTGCTCGGTGCCCTGCTCAGGGTCCAGTGCCGTGCCCGGTGCCCTGCTCAGTGCCGTACGGTGCCGTGCCCGGTGTCCGGGGCCGTGCCCTGCCCGATGCCCGGCTCGGTGTCCGGGGCCCTGCCCGGTGCCCCGCTCGCTGCCGTGCCCGCCGCGCTCCCTCATGGCAGCGGCCCGGCCCCGCCCCCCGCCGCCTCCCGCGCGCCGCGCACCACGTGACGCGCGGCCCCGCCCCCGCCCGCGGCCGCGCGGCGTCGCCGTCCGGGTATTTGAACGGCGCTTCCGCCATTTTCCCTGCGCCCGGCACGGAGCGAGGAGCGGGAGAGCCTCGGCAGAGGTACGGGCCCGGCACCGGCCCGGGCTCGGCCCCCGCACCCCGCCGCCATCGGGCCACGCGTGGCCGCTCTGCAAAGCGCCACCGGCGGGGGCGGCGGTTGCCGTTAGCTCGCGGCTGGGATGGGCTGGGCTGGGTTGGGTGGCGGGAGGCTGCGCCTGAGGGAGCGTTGCGGCTGCGGGAGCCGAGGCGCGTGGCGGCTTTTCGGCCCCGGGAGCGGGGCGCTGGGAGGGCCGGGGCCGCCCGCGGCTCCGTCCGCGATAGAAGGGCGGGCGCGATGCGCGGGGCGGCGAGCGGGGCTCCGCGGCCCGGGGCGGGGGGAGGCGGCGCTGCTCAGTCATGGTGGCTCATGGCGGGGAGCGCGCCCAGCCCGGTGCGCGGGGAGGCCCGGCCGGGCGGGCCCCGCTCGGAGCTCCGCGGGACGGGCCGCGGCCTCTCCCGATGGGGCAGCAGCTCCATTGAGCGGCGGGATGCTGGTTCTGGGCGGGCCGGGAGGACTCCCCGCGGAGCCGGAGAGGGGCCGGGGCCGGCCGTGGCTCAGCCGCCCTGCGGAGGCCGCGGCCCGGCCCTGGCGCGGCGGGCCCGGCGGGCGCGGGGCGGGCGGAGGCGGCGCCGCCATTGCCGCGCGCGGTGCCGCCACACGCGGGCGGGAGGCGTCGCCCGGCCCGGCCCGGCCGGAGCGCGCCCGGAGCTGGAAACGGCCCCTTCCGGCGGGGCCGCTCCCCGCGCTCACTCACGCGCTGCCATTTCCCCCGCAGAGCCAGCATGGCCGCCCAAGGAGAGCCACAAGTGCAGTTTAAGGTAAGCGAGCGGCTCGCAGCTTGGCTTTGGGGTTTTTTTCCCCTTCACTAGAAAAGCAGCACAAGGGACTCTCGAGTGTCGACGTGGATGGTGGGTTTGGTTTCGAAGTGCTGGTCTTTCCTTAATGGGGCGATTTGGTGTAGTGTTGGATGCAACACACACAAAAGTAGTCTGTTAACAGTGCTAATATATTCTATTTGCAGTTTAGTCTAATACATTTTAATAAATCTTTGCCTACAGAATGATTTTTAAAGGAATGAATTGGAATTAGATTTGCTCGGAATGAATTAGAATAGCCTACTTTCTCTTATGTGCTCGTTGTTCAAGTGTTTCCGAAGAGAATTTTCTACTGTTTTGGGTGGCTAGTGGGTTGGTGGTGTTTTTTGTTATCTTAACAGTCAGAAGTCCTGAAGACTGCTTCTTGAAGGTTGTTACTTGTGTTTCCTGCAGTTCTTGGCTAGTGTATTCCAGTTCATGGTACAAACGTTGGTGGGTTTTTGGTTTTGTTGATTTCTTTGATTGTAAGATAATGGGTTTCTCCAGTGGATATTTGGATAATTTCCTCTCCAGATCTGGTTACGTTCAGGTTGAAAGCCCTAAACATTCTTCATTCAGTCTATTGTAGTAGTTTAGTAGAACCATATTCACAGTTTAGTGCAGTTCTTACCTACAAGGACTGGATAAGACTAACCAGAGTTACAGCATGATGGATGGGCTTAACATATTGGTTCCCAGCCCAAGGAGCTGCTTCATGGAGAGTTCTTTACAGCACCTTGTAGGAACTGAGCTCTTTATAGCAATGAGTAGTATCTGTGCTAGAATG
Source organism: Agelaius phoeniceus (assembly GCF_051311805.1). Classification (NCBI taxonomy): domain Eukaryota; kingdom Metazoa; phylum Chordata; class Aves; order Passeriformes; family Icteridae; genus Agelaius; species Agelaius phoeniceus. The sequence continues at coordinate 481,950 of NC_135282.1, read as the reverse complement.
ACTGATAAATGTCTCAAAATGCATTGCTCTGACTCTTGTCCTTTATCTATCCACAGCTTGTTCTGGTTGGTGATGGTGGCACTGGTAAAACAACATTTGTCAAGCGTCACTTGACTGGTGAATTTGAAAAGAAGTATGTAGGTATGTCTGAAGAAACATTTGAGCTCCAGTATCTCACAAATGGAATTCAATCCATGACTTGCTAATAAATGCGCTGCTTTTTGTTTTGTTCTTTCCCTAGCAACACTGGGTGTTGAAGTTCATCCTCTGGTGTTCCATACCAACAGAGGCCCTATTAAATTTAATGTATGGGACACAGCTGGCCAAGAGAAGTTTGGTGGCCTGCGTGATGGCTACTATATCCAAGGTGAGAGCTGTGGGAGGGCAGTTCTGTGCCTCTGCAGTGCTTCCTTCTGCTCTTGCTGGCCCTGCTGGAAGCTGCCAGTGTGGCTGCAGTGATGGGCTGGCACAGGACTCCCAGACTCTTTGCAGAGAGGATAATGGCCTTTGGCAGACAGTGTGTGCCAAGGTGGGAAGATGGTGAGGTTGTGTTCCAGGGGTTACTGTGGGCTATTCATGGCATGGCCAGGTACCACTGGCAGCCTTTGGTGGTGAAGGGGGAAAGCTCCACTGAGTGCAGGTTTCTGTCTCTATTGCTGTGCTCAGGCAAGGCCTTGGAACACAAACTCAAGGGTTTCAGTACCCTGAGGAAGCTGGACACCTTCATGCCAGAGTCTAGTTGTGTTTCTGAAAAAGTGCAGTGTTCCTTATTTCTGCTTGGCAAAGCTCTGTCCTGTCCTGCTTCACTCACCTGCATTTCTTTATTATATCTTCTTTTTTAAAGTACTCTTGAGTTCCTTGAGAAACTGCTCTGGACAGGAGCATCCTGAGATGTGACCACTGGCTCTCAGCCTACCTTTAAGCCTCATTAGCATGTCTGAGATGAGTTGAATAGGTGTGAAGTGATTCTGCCAGGTATTTGGGTAAATCCAAGTTGGCTTCCATAGTCTTGTATATTCCCATCCATGCCATGCCATGTTCCTCAGTGATAGAGCTGAGCTAATAAAGGCAGCTGGTCTGATACAGGGGGCACAGCATGGGCTGGGTTCCCTGCACTGACCTGCTGAACAGAGCAGCAGCTGTCACAACTGTGGTGCTGAGAGGGAAAAGTTTATGCAGATGCTTAACCCTAATGTGGGATGTCTCTGGGTTCTTCTTCTCCATCCTGTGCTGAAAGCAAGTGGTTACAGCAGGTGTAACTTGACTTTGCTTCTCTTGCAGCTCAGTGTGCCATCATCATGTTTGATGTAACATCAAGAGTTACTTACAAGAATGTACCTAATTGGCATAGAGATCTGGTACGAGTATGTGAAAATATCCCTATAGTGTTGTGTGGCAACAAAGTGGATATTAAGGACAGAAAAGTCAAGGCAAAATCCATTGTGTTCCATAGGAAGAAGAATCTCCAGGTAAGTCAGGAGGAATCCAGTTGGTTTTGTCTTCTGAGTGCAGCTGGGCTGTGGATGGTGAATTGGGTGCTCTGCCAGCCTCACATCTCTTGGCTCTTCAAACCAAAATTCAGGGCAGGGGGAGGAGGTGATGATGTTAAGGATGATCATCACTGGCCTGGAGCAGAAGCTGTGCTAAGTTCTTAAAGAACTTGTGTGCATTTGGCTGCAGCTGCTCAGAATCTCATCCCATGACAGGACTGGGACTACAGTAGGTCACATCAGAGGAGAAAGATGCCTGCACTATTGCCTCCTGAAAGTTTTGTCCTGGATGGGATTTGATAACCTTTCAGTTCATAGTTTCTGCCTGAAACTGCTTGTTTCTGGACACTTAAATCATAACTGCTTATAAGTATGGAAACAAAAGCCATGCAGTCAAAAAAAAAGGAAAGGAAGGTAAAAAAGTTGTTTGTGTTAATCTTGATATGCTCTCAATATTAGAGGGTTTCTAAACCAATGTCTAATATGTGCTTTTTTCAGTATTATGACATTTCAGCCAAGAGTAACTACAACTTTGAGAAGCCTTTCCTGTGGCTTGCTAGGAAGCTAATTGGAGATCCCAACCTGGAGTTTGTTGCCATGCCTGCGCTCGCACCCCCTGAAGTTGTTATGGACCCAGCACTGGCAGCACAGTATGAGCAGGACTTACAGGTCAGTGACAGGGGAGCAGCTGCCTGGGAGCTGCTGTCACACGGGGCACAGCCAGTTCTCAAGGGTGCCTTCCTTTGTTGCAGATTGCTCAGACCACTGCACTGCCAGATGAGGATGATGACCTGTGAGGGATGAAGCTGGAGCCCAGCGTCAGAAGTCTAGTTTTATAGGCAACTGTCCTGTGATGTTGGTGATGCAGCGTGTTTGCCACTTTATTATCTAGCTGAACAGAACATGTGCTTAATCTTTGGGATGCTGAAAGAGATGAATGGGCTTCGGAGAGTGAATGTGGCAGTTTAAAAAAACAAACAAAACAAAATGAAAAAAAAAACCAAAACAAAAAACCTTCATATTTTGGACCTGCATATTTAGCTGTTTTTTGGACTGCAATTACTTCCCCTTTTGAGTTTCAAATACAAGACTGCTGCAGTCACATCAGAGTGTTAAGTGGAAAATCTTGTTTCTGTCATTCCCATTCTTTTGTTTAGGTAATAAAGTTGTATTTCAAGTATCTCCAAGCAAGTGAACTTTCATGCATTGTTAGGAAAACTGTTCAAAGTGTCTTCTGTTCTTCATTTGAGGGTAATACTTGATTGTCTACTACTGCATTTCTCATTCTGTTTTCCTTCCTGCTTCTCATATTAAGCTCCTCTTGCTAACTCAGAGCTAACAGTTACCCTGTCCTTTTTGTTGGCTGCCAGAGCTGAGGTGTGAGGCAAGCTGAACTGCCAGGCAGAGCCCCAGCACTGGGTGGGGTGTTGTTGGTGCTGCAGGGGTGCAGAGCACAGCCTGCAGTTCTGCTTGCCCGTGCTGCAGTTGCATTCAGCCCCAGCTCCTCCCTGCTCCCTTCAGCTCTGTGTTTGAGCAGCCAGAAGCAAATGGCACCCAGGCCTGTGTCTTTGCATGGAACAGCAGTAGAGCTATAGCTGGTGAAACCAATCCTAAGCATCTTCAAATTCACTAACCAGAGAACAACCATGGTTTGAGCTGAGATGCTCTTGCCTACCCAGTGCTATATTAGCTGGAGCCACAGTGATTTAAACATCTAGACTTTACTGTAACTGCACCAAGTTCTTAATTTGAAACTGGCTTATTACAGCACAAATGGTGGAAAATGTCAACTTTTAACACTACCTTGTAGAGATGAATCTTGGTCAATATTAGTACTGCTAGTAAGCAAAACTTAAGTTTAGGAATTTTTTTTTTCAGTAGTGTTTGAGTACATGAAGTCTTGAACTCTTCAGTTTTGTATTTTTGGTTTCTAAATAAAGTGGAGCATTTCATTTATTCCTTTTAACTTGCATGTTTGTGTACATGAATTACTTCAATATTCAGCTTTTTGGACTATGATTATTGTGCAATATTGCTCTAAAGGAGTAATTTTTTGGTTAGTTTAGTTTGGGAATTCTTGGGGGTTGGGGTTTTTGGTTTGTTTTACTGGCTACTCAGAAGTGTTTAAGATTTGAAGCTCCTGGATGAAAATGAGGGATGTTGGACACTTGGTGTTTGTAAAGGGACAAACTCCCATGTGATGTTGCATTGACTCTCCTTGCTGCATAATCCTGCTCTAACTTTGCTGTGGGCTTTGCCTGTGGTGGTCCTAATGCCTGTGCAGGTCCTGGCTAATCCTGCTGCCTTGGCTGCTCTGCTGCTGGGTGATACGGGGTAGCTTTGTGCCCTCAGGCTCTCCCTTTGGAAACAGCTGCTCAAAACCAGCACAAACACTCCTGCAGGGCTGCACGCTTCAGGGAGAACGGGCAGCAGCAGCCCTGCCCTTGAGTTGGTGTGGCTGGACAGCGGTGTCACTGTCTCAGCGGTGTCACTGTCACAGCGGTGTCACTGTCACAGCGGTGTCACTGTCACAGCTCCCTGCCTGACACCTCTCCCTGGGGTGGTTCCTGCAGAAAAAGCTGCTTGGAGACTGCCCTAACCTGGGAGCTGGGCTCTAATCTCAGTGCATCTCCATAGGAATGCTCATCCTGCTCTAAAGGAATCTTCAATGTGCAGTGTTCTGGGAATGGAGCAAAGCCCCACTTGCAGCATTTGTTTAGTCCTTGTTAATTCTTGATTTTAAATAATGCAGGTACCCTCCTATTAACATTACCAGAAGTTTTAGTAGATCCAACTTCTCTCTAAACTCGTGGTTTTAATAGATTTAGTACAAACATTCAAAATTGAACGGTGTTAATATAGTTCAGGTTTCTAGCAGGCAATTATGGGCTGCTTGCAGTTGCCTATTTCTGTGTTGACACTTTATTAGCAAGGACTGAAAACCAACCGTAAAAGAGTCATAAACAGGAAGCTCCTCAGGGTTGTGGTGGTCTGTAACATCAAAGAAGAAAACTTCACCCAGTGTCCCTCCTCCTGTGATTGCTGAAAAGTCACTGATTTTACCTTTCCAATGCAGCCTTTCAAGTCTCTGAACAAAGTGCTGAGTTAAAGGCAGCAAATTAAGTCAACAATCAATGGGTTTTGTGCTGAACTTTTTTCAGTGGACAGTCTGCTCCAGTCTGATTTCCCAGCAGTGATAATAATTCCTGTTCCTCCTGCTTTATGAACTTGCCACTGCACAAAGCCAGAGGTAACTTGCTGGTGGCATTTTTCCATCTTGGTGCCTTTCAAAAATAGCACTGGAGGGGAGCACTGTGTGTTTTGTTTAGACTGAGAATACAAAGGTCAGTTTTCCTGTCAGACTTTTTCAATGGATAACAGCATTGAAACAAACAAAAAAAAGATTCCTGGGTTTTCTGGGCAGGTTTTAGGGAAAGAGCTCAAGCCAGAGAGCTTTGTTGCAGTTACAAATGTAAAGGTGGGTCATAATTAACAAGGAATCTGCCAATTTTGGCATTATTCATTGTCTTTTGATTCTGGATCTGGTACTTTTATTTCTTACTTGTACTGGATGTCTTGTTTTATTGGAATACCGAGGTGTAGGTACAGCACTTATTGCAGAGCCCAGCAAGTGAGAATCCTGCCCGAATCCTGCCCGGTTTGTGAGCGGAGGAGCTGCCTGGGACGGGTCCCTGCAGGTTCGGCAGGCCCGGAGCGGCCGTGAGCAGCTCTCAGCTCACGGAGCGAACACCGAACGGCTCCGCTGGGGCTGGGGAGCAGCCGTGTCCTGGGCACCGGGCGGTCACTGCACAATTAATTAATTAATTCATTCATTAATGCCCCTTTCCCGTGAAGCGGGGGGTGTGGATCCTCTGAGCGGGCGGGGCCACGCCGGGCCGGTTTTGGGCCATTCCGGGCCGGTTTTGGGCCGGTTCCGGGCCGTTCCAGGCTGATTTTGGGTCGGTTCTGGGCCGTTTCAGGACGATTTGGGGCCGTTCCGGGCCGGTCTGGGGGCGGTTTAGCGTGGTTCCGAGCTGATTTTGGGCCGTTCCGGGCCGTTCCGGGCTGATTTTGGGCCTGTTCTGGACCGTTCCGAGCGCTGTCCCGGACCCTGCTGCAGTTCCCATTTTGGCCACGCGGTGGCGGCCGCCGCCCGCCCAGCGGCTCTCGGTCCCCTCGGAAATGGATTTTGACGCTCATTTGTACATTTCTACATTGAGTTTTACGTTTCTACGTTGAGTTTTGCATTTCTACATTGATTTTTACAGGTGAAATCCGCCAGAAGCGTGAAACGCGCCCTGACCGAGCACTGCAGGTGGATTCCTCCACCCTAACGCTGTCGGCACAGCGCAGCGCAGGCAGCACCATCATCCTTCCCACAATTCATCACATTTATGTGAAGAACTGTTAAAATCAGAGCTTATTACAGGCAGACAGCCAACATATTGATAACTGACATTGAAATAAAGTATAGCTTCACCTGGGGAAAAAGTCATCCATTAACTGCTGAGCAGCTGATGCAGGGACCTTGAGTAACAGGTGTGAGATAAACAGGATTTAGGCACACGGGATATTCTGTGTTGCAGTCTGAAAGGCTTTCAGCATTTTCCTCTTGCCAGGTTTGGGATTCTTTCAGCTGAGCTGAGTTTTGCCCTTTGAGCCTCTGAGCTGTGCTGGCCTGGCAGCCTCAGCAGAACACAGCAGATATTACTGATAGAAAACAATCCTAGCAGATTTAGTTCATCACTAAAGCACTTTCCAGGCTTATTTGTATTTTAATTTCCACCTGTGGAGTGGATGGGGGCTCCCAGTGGTTCACTACTAGCAGGGTATTGATGGTTTTATTCTCTCTGAGCAAAAAGTCCTGCTCCTGAATACATGGCAAATATCCCTGGCTGTTGCAAATCTGACATGCTGAGTCTGTAATGCCATTTCCACAGGTACTGGCCTGGCCACAGAGCTGTTTCTCCATCTATAACTCTACAGATTGGTGTGCTGGGTATTCCTTGCTGTTTCCATCTCCTGCTCTTCATCCCAGCTGACTTTGCATATGCTAAAAAGTTCTTAGAGCCCAGAAGGGAAACACTTAATCTCTTGAAAAATCAGAATTTCTACGTAATTAAGAGGGATATGAATCAGGTTGCATCAATCCTCTCTAGCTGCAATGACATCTGAAAATGACATTTCTCTAAGGAGCCTATGAAAATCACGGAGGGATTGACAAATCCTCCAGAAAAAGAAAGGGGGATTTCTTTGATCTCCATATCATATCCATTTTCATAGTCCAAATCACATTTTGAATGGTTGATTTTATTCCAGTTCACTTTCCTGCAGTGTGCATGAAGAACAATGGCAGATACAAATGCGATTTTCTTTTCTTTCGTTTATTGTTTTGAAAAGATGTTCTCAGGCAGTTCCACGATTCCAGGGTGTGTCCTGTGACTTTGGGATCTCTGGGATGGCTGTTCCAGTGAAGGATGGAGTGATTGCTCAGGTTATGGAGCAGGGTGAGGATCCCACGGGAGCCCCGGGCTCGGAGGGGCTGTGGGGCAGAGTCTGTGCTGGCTTTGCTGCGAGTGTTGGCCCCGGAGCCAGGCTCTGAAGGGAAGGGGCTTGTTCTGGAATTGTTTCCGTGCCTTTAACTTCGGTAAGGAGCTGCATCTCAGGTGTGGTGGCTCTTGAGGCTCCAGTGAGAGCGCGGGGCTGGGAGCTGTGCTGGGCTCTGGGCTCTGGTCCCTGTCCCAGCCCTCACTGCGTTTCCCACTGACCTGAGGCAGGAACCCCAAACCAGGCCTGCAGTGCCCGGGATGGGCAGTGAGGAGCCCGGGTGCTCCTCCAGGAGCCATCCCTGAGGCTGCTGCTGCCTTCCCCGGGGTTGGGGCCTGTGCTGGGCTCTGGGCTCTGGGCTCTGGTCCCTGTCCCAGCCCTGGCTGCGTTTCCCACTGACCTGAGGCAGGAACCCCAAACCAGGCCTGCAGGGCCCGGGATGGGCAGTGAGGAGCCCAGGTGCTCCTCCAGGAGCCATCCCCGAGGCTGCTGCCACCTTCCCCGGGGCTGGGAGCTGTGCTGGGCTCTGGGCTCTGGGCTCTGGGCTCTGGGCTCTGGGCTCTGGTCCCTGTCCCAGCCCTGGCTGCGTTTCCCACTGACCTGAGGCAGGAACCCCAAACCAGGCCTGCAGTTGGTAGGGAAATGCAGGGAAGAAGTTAACAGGGATGGAAAGCTTATCAAATTTTGTTTAAAATATCAGTTTTTCACTGCCCGGGATGGGCAGTGCTGTCCATGCCTCAGGAGCCATCCCCGAGGCTGCTGCCGCCTTCCCCGGGCTCTGCTGAGCTCTGCAGGCACCGGAGCCTCCAGGGAGCTGCTCCTACCCCAAGGAGAGGAGGCAGAGCTGTGAAACTGCAGCAGAAAAGCTGCCACGAATCCTACAGGCATCATTTGTCACCGTTTAGGGATTATTCATCATTATCATATAATATTATAAACACTATTTTAGTATTTGTGTGATTAGGAAGATCTGAGTACCCGAGTGGACCCAGAACGTACCCAGTTACACACAGAGGCTTCTGGAAAAAAGGATTTGGCTTAATCACATAAAAAAAGGATTTGTAAAACATTGTATTTATACAATTATCCAATTTTATGTAAGCTTGACATTAAGACTCAGATAATCAAAGATTTGATTAAATTAAATCTTTGAGATTGGCACAAAATCCTAAACTGCTTAGCAAAAATCGAATGTTCCCTTCAGCACATGGAGTCAGATATTCAAGGCACTATCAAGATGCAAAGGATGTCCAATGAACAGAAAATAGACAATAAAAGGGCCAATCCAATAACTCTGATAGGAACTGGGACCTCATTTAGGGGAACTTTAAATGTATAATTTATTGTGTGGTTTTATCTACCTGCTTAGTTGGTCTTTGAATCATCAATGTCTTCATGTTTTCATAAGGAATATCTATCTGTATATAAATATAAAACCAGCTTAACATTACATATGTTGCACAATAAAACCATTTTCATTTGATTAGGCCTAAATTGCATTGCCAAAACGCTGTATTTTGTTTTCTGGCATCCACCAGCAACTTCTCATATTCTTAATTAGAAAAATATTTTTCCCTGCTAGCGTTGGCCTCGTTGAGTTAACTCCAGGCTTTGTGTTTGTTTTCCTTTTCTCCATCTGAGCTGCTCCATTTGTCCTTCCCAGCACTGTCAGCTCAGGGATCTCATGGGATGGGCTGGGGAATTCCACCAAAAGATCAGATTGTTAATTACAATTCGACCAAAATATTGTTAATTACCATTTGACCCAAACATCGTTAATGACTCGATCAAAACATCATTAATGACTCGATCAAAACATCATTAATGACTTGATCTGTCCTGGGGAGTGGAGCCATCCACCCTCTGTTAGGGGTTTTTGGAGGGTGCTGTGGACATTCACAGGGTATTTAGGGTACTTTGGAAGGTGTTATGGACATTCACAGGGTATTTAGGGTACTTTGGAGGGCGTTATGGACATTCACAGGGTATTTAGGGTACTTTGGAAGGTGTTATGGACATTCACAGGGTATTTAGGGTACTTTGGAGGGTGTTATGGACATTCACAGGGTATTTAGGGTACTTTGGAGGATGTTATGGACATTCACAGGGTATTTAGGGTACTTTGGAGGGCGTTACGGACATTCACAGGGTATTTAGCTGGTGTTTCAGAGCGTGCTGTGCAGGGCAGAGCTGTAAACCCTCCGTTCCTGCTGCCTCTAAGGGTTTTTCCAGCACTTTCATGGCTCTTTGCAGGTTTAGAAGCACTTCCCAAGGAAAGCAGAACTCGTGTGCTGGAAACCTTAGGGAAAAGCCCAGCTCAGCCTTTTCTGGCTCACCCCATCCCCTGCATCGGTGCAGATTGATAAGGTGACAATATCTGAAAGAATCGATTTTTTCACCATTTTTAAAGCAAGAATCTCCCGGCTCTGAGGGAGGTTTGGTTTTCCTGCTCTCGGGGGCTTGGCCAATTGGTGTCACCATTGCGGGGACTGACGGTGACACACGGGGAAGGAGAAGGGAACGTTCCTCAGTCTCCCGGAAGGCGATGAGGCTGGGAAACGATGGCTCAAGGTGCAAACCTCACTAAACCGCACCTGTGCGCACCTGAGCAGCTCCCGGAGCTGAGGGCAGCTGCGTGAGTTTACTCAGCTGTGCGGTGATTTGTGCAGGTGAGTTAAATAAATCACCCCACGAGTGCTGAGCTTAGGGTGTGCATTAGCAGAAAGGCTGGCAGTAAATGCGAGTGGATGTGTGCTGGTCTCTCAGCTGTAATCACTGCCTGCTACAGACAGACAGACAGACAGCCTGGCCAGAGGCAGCTGTTGTAATCCACAGTATTTATCCATCTGTTACACAAAATCCATCGATTCTGAACCCCTCCCTCCCGAGGTGTTTGCTGAAACCTTTCAGTCCCAGTCATGCACCAGCTCTCACCTGGTAAACGGGCGATCCCAGTGGGAACAAGGCAAGAGAAGTGAAATTGTAAATGGTTTGTGTGCTGTGGGGTCAGATCTGCTCCCTCCCGTGCTTTGACCAGTGTCAGCTCCAGAGGCTTCACCGGGGCTGGGCTGGGCTGTCCTGGCAAATGCAGCTGCAGCTTCTGCTGCCTCCTGCCCCAGCCCTGGCTCCAGCCTGACCTGCAGGGACCTGCAAGGGCTTCCAGGGACCTGAAAGGGCTTCCAGGGACCCGCAGGGACCTGCAGGGACCCGAAAGGGCTTCCAGGGACCTGCAAGGACCCGAAAGGGCTTCCAGGAACCCACAGGGACCTGCAGGGAACTAAAAAGACCTCCAAGGACCTGCAAGGACCTGCAGGGACCTGAAAGGGCTTCCAGGAACCTACAGGGACCTGCAGGGACCTGCAGGAAGCTAAAAGGACCTGCAAGGGCTTCCAGGAACCTGCAGGGACCCAAAAGGGCTTCCAGGAACCCACAGGGACCTGCAAGGACCTGCAAGGGCTCACAGGGACCTGCAGGGACCTGAAAAGGCTTCCAGGAACCCACAGGGACCTGCAGGGAACTAAAAAGAACTCCAAGGACCCACAGGGACCTGCAGGGACCTGAAAGGGCTTCCAGGAACCTGCAAGGACCTCCAAGGACCTGCAGGGATCTGAAAGAGCCTCCAGGGACCTGCAAGGACCTGCAAGGGCTCACAGGGACCTGCAGGGACCTCCAGGGCCCCACCAGGACTGCAAACGAGCTCTGCTCCCTGCTGGGCTCCCCAGAGGTGCCCAGCTCTGCCAGTGGCTCCCGTTTGCCCTGCAGTGCTGCCCCAGTCTGTCCTGGGAGCACCGTGGCTTTTCCAGGGCGTGTTTAGAGCATCCCAGGGATCAATCCAGAGTTTGTTTCTGCAGTCTCCAGTGCCTGCTCGCACTTTGCTGTTTCTGCAGAAATTTCTGGCAGGGAACTTGTTTGCTTGGATCCTCGCGGTTGTTTTGGTAAGCATATTCTGTCCCTTGACAGGCCCCTCTTGGCAAATATTTCAAATTCCTGTCTTTCTCTTTTCACATTTTAGTTTTTCCTCAGGATTTTTAGCTGCAGCTCTGTGTTATTTCTAAGAATTGCTCTTCTTGTCACTATAGGGTTTACACAGAATTCCTCCTCTTCCCCCAGGATATGCAGGAGATTGTGGCTCACACTAATGAGAGAGGAAGTCTCAAAAAAGCTGGAGGGAAATAGGCAAAAGCCAGCCTGGCTATCACTCATTTTTGTAGGAACTGAAATTCAAAAAAATTCAAAATTCTTCTTTTATGGGCCCTAAATCAGGATTGCAAACAAAACTGGCATTTTATTTCAACACTGAAATTTTGTAGCACTGAACCTGGGCAACCTCAGAGCATCCACCCAGTGTGAGGGGCTCAGGGCTGTGGAATGTCCAGAAAGGGGAACAGAAAAGGTGAGGGTAGAGAACAGGTGCAGGTAGAGAATATCTCCATACAGGAGAGTAGAATTGGGACAGAATATCTCCATAGAGGAGAGTAGAACTGGTACACAATATCTCCATACAGGAGAGTAGAACAGGTGCAAGTACAGAAGAGCTACAGGTACAGAGTGTTGGTAGGGAAATGCAGGGAAGAAGTTAACAGGGATGGAAAGTGTATCAAATTTTGTTTAAAATATGAGTTTTTCAGTTTCTTTGGCTGAAGATAAAGAATTTTGAGAGAACTGAAAACAAGGCTGTATCACAGAAGAGCAAATAAAATTAAGAATATCTAGCTGTTATTTTTCCTTTACATAGAAAATGCTGGTTAATTGTGACATTGAGTGTAATTGGGAGAGTGTTATAAAATACTTACATGTAATTATTTTTATTAAAGCAGGAAGCAAAGTAGCAACTACAGAAGCTTTTCCCTAGCTTTGTGCAGCTGCGAGGAAACCGGAGAGATGAGGAATGCCTCAGTTTCCCAAGCTTGGTACAGATCAGGTAAAACCAATCCCTGGGAGTGTCATGTGATTCCAATCAGTGCTTTTGAAGCTTTCTCCGGACAGAAACACAGCCTGAGCTTGTTCTTTTTAACAAACAGGTGTCAGTTGTTGTTTTTAATAAAAGGTGTCCGTTGTTCTTTTTAACAAACAGGTGTCCGTTGTTGTTTTTAACAAACAGGTGTCAGGTTTCGGAGCTGTTTGAGCTGCGGCGCTGGGCTGGGTGTGGCCTTGATCGCTCCCAGGTGCGGATTTTGGGGAGTTCTCCTCCCTGCCGGGGCCGCTCCCAGCGGAGGGACCGGGACGGGAATGGAGAGAAAGGGACAGGAATGGAGAGGAAGGGACAGAAATGGAGAGGAGCGGACAGGGATGGAGAGAAAGGGACAGGAATAGAAATAAATGGAGAGCAATGGAGAGGAATGGAGAGAAGTGGATAGAAGTGGAGAGGAATGGATAGAAAGGGACAGGAATGGAGAGGAGTGGAGAGGAGTGGACAGGAATGGAGAGAAAGGGAGAGGAATGGATAGGAATGGACAGAAAGGGACAGGAATAGATAGCAATGGAGAGGGATGGGAAGGAGCGGGGTGGGACGGGGCAGGCGGGAGCGCTGACATCACCGCAGGGCGCGGGCTGGGGAGCGGCGCGGTCCCGGTCCCGCTCCCGCCGCTCCTTTCGGCCCCTTCCGGCTCCTTTCGGGTAATTTCAGCTCCTTTCGGGTAATTTCAGCCCATTTCGGCCCATCTGAGCCCACCTGGGAGCCAGCAAGGAGTTTCCCCCGGGGTCAGCGAGGCAGCGCCTCCAGAGCGAGCGGAGACCGCGGACAGAAAGTTACGAACCAGATCTTTTCGGCCCGTTTGAGCCCATTTCAGCCCGTTTGAGCCCATTTCAGCTCATTTCAGCCCATTTCAGCTCATTTCAGCCCGTCTGAGCCCACCTGGCAGCGGACAGGGCGTTTTCCCGGGCTCTCTCTCCCTGCAGCGCCTCGGAGCGAGCGGAGCCGCGGGGAGCGCGGACCGCGGACAGAAAGTTGCAGATAAGATCATTTCGGACCGTTTCGGACCGTTCCGGCTCATTTCGGACCGTTCCGGCCCATTTCGGACCCTTTCGGACCGTCTCAGCCCGTCTGAGCGCACCCGGGAGCCATCGAGGAGTTTTCTCCGGGGTCGCAGGCAGCGCTCGGGGTTGCGGACGCGGACAGAAAGTCCCGAACCAGATCTTTTCTATTCGGCACACGCTGGGATCGAGGTGTTGGGCTTCTTGCCACGGGACAGCGCAACTGCGGCGCTTGGTGCGCGTTTCTGTGAATTTTCCTCCGGTCACGGGAGTTTATTCGGAGTTAAATGAAGATACCGAGGGGTGAAGCAAGAAAACAACGCTTGGAGGGTCTGGAGGGATTTTTTGCCAGCACTGAAGGAATGGACCTTTTGAACCTGCGTGGAAAATGTCCTTTTTGATACCAAAAGTCGCAAAGGAAAACTTATGATTGGAATCTTACAGGAGTTTGAGTTCGGCTGTACTTTTAACCTTGCGTAGACCATGGAGAGTTTGTTCTCGCTGCTCTGTTGCCATTATTCGCTGCTGATTTTATTTCAGCAGAAATATCAGGTAATGCTCGGAATCCCCTCAGTATGGAGGGGTGCTCGGGCTCCTCGTGGCGGGTTGTGCCTGGCCGTGTCTCACTGTGCGGTGTTTTATGTGCAGGTGTACGGGAACCATTCCCAGCTCCCCAAACACCCAGGTAAGGAATGCTCTGCTTCCCTTTTCTGACGATATGCTTGAGAATTTATTGGCTTTTTTTTTGCGGTTTCTGAGGTTTTTTATTGCCGTAGTAGCCCCAAAGAAGCTGAGCCCATGTTTGAGTGCCAGCCTGCATTAAAGGTGTGATGTCCAAAGTGTGAGGCACTGTGAATTCAGTTCCCCACCCACGGAATATCCTGACACAAACACATTTGGAGGAAAATGCCTTGGATTTGGTGTGTGGGACAGTCCTGTCCTCGCTCTCCTGAGTGTGAGTTTCTGAATCAGATCTCGGCACAGACGATTTCCCTTTCCCCCCACATTCAGCGTTTTTGGTTCAGCAATGAGCAGTTGGATGTGCCAGTTTGTTCACTTTGCTGTTCTCTGGCGTGGCTTCAGCTCCTCTCCCCTCCTCCCAGCCTCACACTTGGGTTTAAATCAGTCACAGAGCAGATTAAGGATTTCTCATCTGTTTCCAACGTAAAAAAACTCCCTGGGACCTCAGAAGGGTTTGTGTGTGCAACTGCAGAATTCCTCTGTTTATATAAATAGTTTAACCTCAAGCCTCATGGTGGTGTGCAAGTACAGTTTTACTGCTTTGCCAGCCCTGGGTTGCCTTTTTCAGCTTTCACCACATGTAATTATTCTCAAGAAAAAGGCAGAGCAATGGGGAGAGGCCACGTCTGTTGAAGGAGTAATTAATGGCTTCTGCTCCACCAAAAAAATAAAGAGTCCTCTTTCCTAAAAACGAGGAAATTCTGTGGCTTCTGGCTTGTGAACAAAGGGGAAACCCTGCTGCCCCAGGTGGGGAGTCCCACAGGCTGGGCTGGGCTGCAGGGTTTGCTGCAGGTTTGGAGCAGCCCTGGGGCCTCTCCTGCGTGGGGTCACTGCCTGTGGAAGGGTTTTACATTCAGGGCAGCCAGTGCTCGATCCAGAGGTCTCAGCTGAGCTGGGCTTGCCCGGAATTTTCGGATTTTGTTTTGTGTGGGTGCCCGTGCTCCGAGGCCGGCGGTGCCCTCGTCCTGGCAGTGCCAGCTGGGCCCTCCTGGGCCCTCCTGGCGCCCAGAGGCCATGGAGAACCACGGATCCCATTTCCCTCCCGGGGGACATCCCCATCTCATCTGCCTGTACTCTGCTCCCTTCCTGAGGGAAAGCCTCTATGGCAACAGCAAACACTGAGTTAGGTGGGCTAAGAATAGATGCTGAATTAATGAATTCAGTTATGAATCATTTGTTAGATATCTCTGCTCTGGTTGACTTTGGAAGCGAGTCTGGGTAGTTCTTGTACCCTCACAAGGTGCAGAACTTGGAGTTCTGTTTCCTCAGGCCTGCAATTGCTTCTTGTGAAGTTCAGCAATTTTATCAACTTTGCACTCAAAATAAAGAAATAAATCTTAGGATCCCGTCTGTGTCCCACCTCAGAAACTGCACCATGAGGATGGAGGCCATCAAGGGGCTCTCCAGGGGGGCATCAGGCACTTTATTGAAGCTTTTGCACCTTCGTGGTACAAAACTCTGGTGTGTCCAGGACAAGGACAGAGCAAGCATCAAACAGCAAAAGGGTTTGGTCTGCAAGGTGAAGAAAGGTGTGGGATGAGGCCAAGGACACAGCTCCTGCCTCGGGTTAATGTGCACATCAGCTGTGGGGAGGGTTTGCCGTGTCTGACACCTCAAGTGGGGTTTGACAGACTTTCCTGTCAGCTCCACACCTCAGGCTCCTGAGGTATTGCTTGGGATGGAAAATGGTTGCAGGGCAGAGAACAAGAAATGTGGTGGATAGGAAGCCTGGCTCTGTTTGTCCCTGTTACCCTTTGTGTTGTCCCCGTAGCCCAGGCTGGTGGGATGAAATGCATGATGGTGCACCTGTGGAAAAACTTCTGTATCTGTGTCACCTTCCCCAAAGTTTCTTAGCTGTAGGACATGCTGCATTCATTTCATCACATCTCATTAAATCAATTGTTTTGTAAATAAAGGGTTTCTTGCAGCAAGCAAGATAGTAAGAAATTACAAGTCATGTTTTTGTACACTAGTAATGCTCTACCCTTGAAATAGAATTGTTATCTTGACAGAAAATTTGGTTGTTTTGGGCAGCCTGCTCCTGCTTAAGTTTGAGTGAGCCCAGGTCCCAGAATTTGTTCAAGCTCTGGTCCATCAGCCTGTACAGACAGAATGGCACTGGAAACCTGCAGGTTCTGGCCTTTGCCAGCTTGAGAAGCTGCTGGAAAGGGGAATTGCAGGAGAACCAAAGGTTCCCATGAGGTCCAGAGGGGGTTCAGGGTGCAGGGAAGGCTCTGGAGGCAGGGCTGGTGCCAGGGAGGTGGGAGCTGTTCCTTCAGCTCCTCTCAGCATAACCCAGCTCCCCTGGTGCCCCCAGGAGCAGGGATGGGTGCTCTGAACCTGCCCTGGCATCCCCAGGGCTCCAAACCTCAGGAAAATCTGGAATTGCTCTGCAGTGACTCCTCAGCCCCAGTGGATGCTGCCACGTTCACCAGCAGAGGTTTAGCCAGAGATTGTGACACGTTTTAGGTGCAATTAGAAGGAGAATCAGCTGGGATTTAGAAGCAGGTTTTCTGCAGTGGTTAATCAGTGATAAGGCTTTAATCTATGCTGCTGCTCTGATTTATGGCCTCGCTTGTGTGCCACGCTTGATTTACATAAAATATTTCGGTTTACTTAACCTTTCAACCTCTTTTATGGTTATTTTCTGTGGAGACTTGTTACACACCTTATTGCTCTTTTTAATTTAATAATCTCCCGACCTGTGTTTCTTGAAAGGGTTCAAAGTCCTGGCATCAGCCTCCCACTACTGGCCCCTGGAAGATGTGGATGGAATTCACGAGTTCCGGGACACCAACGGAGGTACCAAAGCCTTCCCTGGCTCCGTGCCTGCCTGCAGGAGATGGCAAAGGGGTCACTTCTGTAGCTCAGAGGTTGGGGTTTTCCCCAGTGAATGTGTTTGCAGGGCTCCCATACCCAAATGACGTTGTATTTGTGATTTCTGATTTTTGTGGAGTGTTCTCCGAGGTTTTATGGGCTGGGTGTGCATTGCTGAGGTTATAAAGAGAAGAGGTTTGTGATCCAAGGAGCCCCTGAGATCACACTGTTACTGGCCCCAGTGCTCTCAGGGATCTCTCCCTTGGCTTTGGGGGAGCTCAGTGCCTGAGCTCCTCAGGCCCTTCTGAATGTTCGTGTAGCTCTAGAGACAAAAACGAGTGAGAGGTGTCCAGATGAGAGCCCACACCTTCCTATCTGCCTTTGGGAGTTTCCTTATTGCAGTGTGAGCTGATAGAAGTTAAATTCTTTTTCCAGCTGGGCAAAATCAGAAGAGACTTGCCGAGGCAAAGCTGTTCCTGGTGAGCCAGGGTGGGACTGTGTGAGCCAGAGGGAACGGCACTTCTGCTCCAGGGTGGAGGTGCAGCCCCTGGCTGTCCCCCCGAGCTGTGGGGCTGTCCCTCCCTCCCCAGGAGTGAGCTGAGCTCTGTCCCTTGGAGGCTCAGGCTCCCCAGGACTCCCCAGGAGCTGATTTTGCCCTGCTCACACCTTGGCCAGCTCCAGATGTGCTGCTGTGCATCCCCAGAGCGTTCCCCAAACCTTCTGCCAGAAGTATCAATCTCTGATCTGTGAATATCCAAATCCCTTCATTGGAGAGGTGTTCAGGTGTTTTCAGCCTAAACTTTGTCCTCTTTCCCCAACATTTCTGAAAGGAATGGAATTGCCTGACCAGAAATAGATCTGGGCAATATTCTGCTTCCATTGGGAGCTGATGGCAGCATTCCTACTGACTGCAAGACAATAATAATTTGGCTCACAGAAGTTGCCACATAAGTTCTCTAAAAGTGTGTTAAAGTAATTTTCTGACCCTGGACTCCACGTGGTTTCAAAAAGAGTGAAGTGCTCCATATCTAGCACTGTCTTGGCAGTCACATTACAACCAAGCTGTTTTGAAAATGATATATAGAAAATACAGCTCTTGGAAAAGGACAATTGATGTTAGATTGTTTCTCAGATTTAGTTTAATTTTACTCCAGCAAAATTCAGAAATATTTCAGTGCCTTGGAAGAGAGAAAGCAGAACAGATGAAGTTCCTGCTCCTACCAACCTTCACTTGCAGGAAGGGTTCTGGCTCACAGGAGCAATCTCTTTGGATTCCCATTACATCATGGTGATAAATTTATAGATGAGCCAGCTGCAGCACTTTGCTGCACAAATTGGGTGGGTTTTTTCTTGCAGGGGCCTCAGTAGCCAGGGGTGTTTGTCTCTGCAGTGCAGCTCTGGCAGGGCTGAGCTCTCACTGCACTGGATGGCTCAGGTTCCTCCCACTTGTTTATGTTGTGCCTTATCAGACACAGATATCATTTCAGCTGCCTCCAGCAGAGGTTTTATCTGTCTGATATTTCACTTTGATATACAAGAAAAGTGTGCTTTATTGTTGCAATCTACTCCAGGTGACAATTTGCTTGGTTTGGGCTCCATTCTGATTACACAGCTCTTCTGTTTATTGCAGAGCCTGCCTTGTTTTTCCACTCATCAGATCATGCAATTATTTTCATTCCATGTTTCTCCTCTTAAATCCTTGAAGCACCATGATCTGTCTGTCACGTTAATCCATTTTATTTGTTGAAGTCATTGTGTGTGAAGCCAGATTTATATCTCTCAAAGCATTCGTGTGCTGAGAGTGTGGCAGCAAATTAATGCTTTGGAAATCTCAGCACTAGCAGCAATTGAAAGGAAACAATCAGCTCAAAATATAGCAAATAAAAGGAAAGTGGCCGTGCTCAGGTTTTTCATCTGGCCCCTTGATTGCCATGCATTTTTACCTGGAGGCTTTTGTGTGTGTTTTTCTTTTCCTAAGAGCATTTGTCTTTTTGTTCTGTGAGCTCAGTTGGTCTAAATGCCAAATCAATGTCTCTCCATCTACTTTCATGGGCTTTTCATCAGGCTTTATTTGCCTGCCCAGGGTAAACAATTACAGTGTGCAAGATACTGTTAAATTTTCAAAATCAGAGAAAAAAAAATCCAGAATAAAACCTTATGGTCAGACATAAAAAAGTTGGAGGTTTTCTGATATTTGGCTGGAGTTTCTTGTATTTTGATTTGTGCCCGTTGCTCTGATTTGCTCTCTGGGCACAAACGAGCAGAGCCTGGCCCATTTTTCCATCTCCAGCTGGGATTTTACAGATTTCTCTGCTCAGTACCAGAGGGAAGCCTTCCTCCAGTGGCTCTGCCTTTCCTGAGCAGGTGGAGCCCAGGGCAAATCTCAATCAGCAGATCTGTGATTTGTGCTGTGTGAGAGATATGAACTGGCCAATTCATTGCTGGTGGTGTTTATTCATTGTTTGCTCATTTGCTTGTTTTCTTTTGTTGTTCCACCCAGCTCTAAGAATCCACAACTTCACTGTGCTTCCTCCCCATAACTCTACCTTTGTAAATACCAATGACTCTGCCTACTCTAACTTCTCTGCAACTGTAGGTGAGGATTTGCTGGTTTTTTGTTCTGCATTTCTCAGGCGTGGATGGTTCTTGTAACCTCGGATTCAGAGTGAACTCTGGGTTTGGGTTCAAGTGCTCGTGTGGTAAAAGCGATGATGATGATGATGATGATTATTACTATTATTATTATTATTTCACTGTCACATGTTGCTGGAAAAGTGTTACCTGCATTGCTGGAATTCTGGAAGAGGCATCCCCACATGAATCCCATGGGAGGATGGCCCCAGGGATCCTCCAAAATCTAAAAATAATAATATTATGCTTAAAAGAAACAGAGGTGATGTTTCAGAGGAACATATAAGAATAAGCAGGTTATTTTTTTTCCTTGTCTTTCAAGGCTATAATGGAAAAGAAGCCCTCTGTTTTGCACTGGTTTATAATAGTTTTAGAGGACATGTTGAGAAAGACAAATGCAAGCAGATTTGCAAAGCCTGGCAGTGAGGTGTTGTCAGTCACGACAGCTTTGGTTAACATGATGGTTTGTTTTGGCTTTTTGTTTGTTTGTTTTCTTCATGAGAAGCAAATATTTCTATCTATGTCCTTATATTAATTTTTTGAACATCCACACCCAGAAACTGCCAAGTCCCAGGCAGGAGCCTGGCAGACTGGAAAGCAGCTACAGCAGCTTAAAGTCACTTAATTTCAGTAATTGCATTTGTGCTGTGGAGCTGCAGTTGAAATGTGACCTGGTGCCCACTGTGCCTTAGGTATTAACTCACATCACACTGTCAGAAACCCGACCTGGGGAGAGGGATGGAAGTGGTGAAACTGTCACTCGGGCTGCTCAGACAGTAACACTTTTATATTGCAATACTAAACCCACCAGTTTTTTACTCTCTAACAGTAAAAGTATGCTGGCAAATGGGAGCTCTATTAATGATGAACTTCAAATGACCCTAATTCCTTCCAGTCCTCTCTTATCTGCTTTATAGACCATTTGCATAGTTCTCACATAATAAAGTGTGCTCAGTATGAACATCACAGAGTGACACCCATGGCAAGGAAGGGCTGGGGGAACAGAAATGTGTCACCTTATGGGAACTTCCCTGCAGAGAGGGAAATTTATAATTAAGTGCCTTGAGAAGAGTTTGGAAATGCTTGATTTACCCTGTAGTACACACTCATATTTTTAAAAGGAACTGAATTTTATCTGTCAGTTAGAGGCAGGACTTGATGGTTTCTTCCTCAAAGGGAGGGAAAGATACCTGAAAACTGATGTTTAAATGAGGATTTGGGATGAGCAAAGAGAACATTGAAACTTGCATTCCCTGCATTCGTTCAGGAAAGGAAAATGTCTCCCATGCTGGAGCTCCCTCAGAGCAGCTCTTCTCAATGCTTTTCCAGAAGAAATTCTGAAGAAGGTCCCAAACCCAGGGTTCTGACAGCCCTTGCAGAAGTTCCATCCCAAGAACGGTGGGAACAGAAATCCCCCACCAAAACCTGACATTGTCTGCTCAGAAACAGCAATCCAACCTTCTCTGCTCTCTGCAGGCATCTCAGCCCAGCAGGAGCTTTTGGTTGTGATTTTTGATTGTGGTTTCCCATTGTGTGCAATGCTGAAATCAGCCAGGACAAACAGGAACGCTCCCCACCACCCTCTGTCAGCTGCACTCAGACCTTGATGAGGTCAGTGATGCAGCAAACCAGCCCCAGGTTTCTGTGCCGAGAGATCCTGTGCCTCAGCTGGTGGGAGAGGACACAAGGAAATCACAAACAAATTAGTCATTATCCCCATTGGATAAATAGTCATTGTCCCCATTGGATAAATGGTCATTGTCCCCATTGGATAAATGGTCATTGCCCTTCCAGGGGCCAAGGACAGCCCAGCAGAGCCTGTCTGACAGGAGATCTGTTTCTGTCTTTGAGTGCACCTTGTCAGGGATCTTTCATTGAGTTATTTCTCAGTGAAAACGAGGTTGATCACCAGCTTGCCCTTCCAAAAAATGAAAAAAAGAAACACTATTCTGTTACGTTTTAATTGGTGAAGGAATTTATTTGCTGGCTCAGCCTAACGTAGTAAGACAGCTCTAGGAAGGGTCTGGCATTCCAAACTCTGCAAAGCGTAAAGTTTACTCAGATTACTCAAAAATAATCATTTTTGGGTGTATGGGTTCTGTCAGTCTTAGTTAAGCACAGAGCTGAGTGGATATGAGTGTAATAATATTTACAAACCTGAAATAAAAGAGGTGTCTGTGTGGTCTTTAAAAATACAACAAACCACTGACAAATGGAAACAAAGAAAGAAACTGAACACACAAAACTGGCAAGCTGGAGCAAAAACACCAAAAAGGAAAACAAACACAGCAAGTGACAAAGCCATACAGTTGGAGCCAGATAAAGATCTGAGCTATAGCAGGCTGGTAAATCACATTTCCAGGAAGTTTTCCTTTATGTGAATGTTAAACTGGATTTTGCTTTTGCTCTAGATATTGTAGAAGGGATGGTGAACAAAGGGATTTATGTCACTGAAAAGAAAGGAGTCACCTTTCTCTTCTTTGGGAGCTACAGAAATTCCTGCATCAGTAATCCAGAGGCTTGTGGGCCTGAAGGTGAGAAACTCGTTCACTGTGATTGACTCTTCTTTTGCTGCCAAATTATTCAATAATCATTGTTTCTTTCCTCCTTGGAATGAAATCTAAAAACGAGGCTTGACGCTTTGTTGACTTCTAAGACAATTGAGTGTTGATTGCTGAAAATTTAGCCTTTTCTAACTGCAGGTTAAATTAGAAGTGGAGCTTTGCTGATTTTAAAAATGCTGTCCTGGTTTATGCCAGCAGATGATCTGTGCTCAAAGGCATCCCCACTGCCTGTGTTCTGCACGCTGGAAATGTTCAGTTGCGCTCGGTTTTTTCATTCACGTCTCCTCTCCCTTGCTTTCCTCAGGGGTAACGTTTTCCTTCTTCTGGAAGACCCAAGACCAGCAGGCCAAGCTGCTCCCTGCCTCTGGAGGCCGAGTGATTTCCAGCGGTTTCAAAATCTGCTCAAACGAAGGCGAGGGCTCCGTGGAGTTCTACACGCGGGGAAATGCAATGATGAAGTGGAAAGCAAGCTTCAGCCCACCAGGTGAAGTTTCTGTATTTAAAAAAAAACAGATTTCTTTCTTGCACTTTGCTTTTTTCCTGCACACAGAGGTGGTGAGAAGAGCACAACTTGAGGAAAGAGAAAGGGGGTGTATAAAATAGCTACAGGCCTCTGTGCTGAGAACAGAGGATAAGATGCAAAGGAAAGCAGTGATAGTGATGTATTATAGAACACTGGCCGTGGCCAGCAGCCCCTGGGCCCAGCTTGCAGAGGGGTCTGGAGCTGAGTCCTCGTTGACTCCTGTGGTTCTTGCACGTCTGAGTGGGAACAGGAGCCAGGAATGCAGATTCATCCCTGGCAGCTCCCAGGGCACCCCAGGGCTGCTCTCTGCTGAATTCAGCCTTTATTTGGAAACTCTCTCACTGCTCTTTGTTGCCTTCATGATTCTGTTTCTGTTGAGTGCCAGGTTTCCTGTGCCAAGCCATAGCATTAATAAACATTTTGGTGTATCACATATCTCACTGCTTCTGTCTAAACTGTGCCTTGCTGGGGAACACTAATATCTACTGACTGGAACAAATGCTGGTCTTCCCCTAATGCTAATGGCATTCCATAAATATTTTCTGGCCCTAATTTGACTGCCTGTACATTGTTGAAATAGGACTCACGGTAGCAGTTTCATAAACCTTAATGAATCAGTTCAGAAATCTTCTTTTAAGAGAAAAGCTGCAAATGGCAAGAATAATTCACAGGTTTGTGGATTATCCAGTCCAAGTGAAAATGAGTATTGTGTTTTCTGGCTCTCAAGCATAACCAGGGAATGGTGAGAACTCTTGAGTGGTTTATGTGCTTGTTCTCCAGCTCTTGCAGTCCTTGTGCTGCTCTCTCTGGCCTGAGTTTGAGGCAGGAGTGAAGAGCCCTCAGATCTCAGCCAGCAGCACTCAGCAGGGGGAATTTATGGAGCTGCAGTGAGCCCAGGTTCAGGCAAGGCTGAGGGCATCCTGCCAGGCATGGGCTTCCCCAGAGGGGTGAGGATTCATGGGCACAGCACCAGCATTCCATGGCTCACCATTGGCCTCCCTGGCAGCTCCATGGCCGGGAGAGTCCAGCAGGGAGCTCTGGATGGAGCTGGACCCAGCTCTGGAAGGGTCTCTGGAGCTGCTCCCAGCCCTGCTGTGCCTCTGCTGCCTTGCAGGTCCCTACTGGACCCACGTGCTGTTCACCTGGCGGTCGAGGGAAGGCCTGAAGGTGTACGTGAACGGCACGCTGAGCACCACGGACCCCGAGGGGAAGGTGTTCTATGACTATGGGGACGCCAGCCCTGACCTGCTGGGCACGGAGGGAGCAGCCCCACGCTCCGTCAGCGGCGCCTTCGACGAGTTTGTGATCTGGGAGAGGGCGCTGAGCCCGCGCGAGGTGCGCCAGTACTTCACTGCTGCCGTGGGTGAGTGGGGCAGGGCACCTGTGAGAAACGGCTGCTCACTTTCCGTAGTTTGTGTTATAAGTGAATTAGTCAATTTGATTAACAAGGAGAATTTATTCCATAATTAAAATACAATTGTAAGAAGGCCAAAGATCAGATGGGCGCTGAGCCCGCGCGAGGTGCGCCAGTACTTCACTGCTGCCGTGGGTGAGTGCGGGCAGGGCACCTGTGAGAAATGGCTGCTTGCTTTCCATAGCTTGTGTTATACGTGAATTAGCCAATTTGATTAATAAGGAGAATTTACTCAGTATTAAAATACAACTGCAAAAAGGCCACAAGCACAGATCAGACCAGCACTGGGCCCGCGTGAGGTGGCGCCAGTGCTTCACTGCTGCCGTGGGTGAGTGTGGGCAGGGCTGGGCAGGGCACCTGTGAGAAACGGCTGCTCACTTTTCATAGCTTGTGTTATAAGTGAATTAGTCAATTTGATTAACAAGGAGAATTTATTCCATAATTAAAATACAATTGTAAGAAGGCCAAAGATCAGATGGGCGCTGAGCCCGCGTGAGGTGCGCCAGTACTTCACTGCTGCTGTGGGTGAGTGTGGACAGGGCACCTGTGAGAAATGGCTGCTCACTTTCCATAGCTTGTGTTAGAAATGAATTAGCCAATTTGATTAACAAGAATTTATTCAGTATTAAAATACAACTGCAAATATTAAAATACAACTGCAAAAAGGCCACAAACACAGATCAGACCAGCGCTGGGCCCACGCGAGGTGCGCCAGTGCTTCACTGCCACTGTGGGTGAGTGGGGCAGGGTGTGCCTGACACCTCTGGGAAATGGCTGCTCATTTTTCATAGTTTGTGTTATAAATTAATTAGCCAGTTTGATTAACAAGGAGGATTTATCCAGTATTAAAATACAATTGTAAAAAGGCCACAAGCAAAGATCAGATCGCGCGAGGTGCCAGTGCTTCACTGCCACTGGGGGTGAGAGTGGCCGGACTGGGCAGGGCACCTGTGGGAAATGGCTGCTCACTTTTCATAGTTCGTGTTATAAATGAATTAGCCAGTTTGATTAGCAAGGAGAAATTATCCAGTATTAAAATACAATCGTAAAAAGGCCCCAAGCAAAGATCAGATCGCACGAGGTGCTTCACTGCCACCGGGGGTGAGAATGGCCAGGCTGGGCAGGGCACCTGTGAGAAACGGCTGCTCACTTTTCATAGTTTTCAATCTTTAAAAAGTTTATAATGCTCTGGTCATGGTGGAAAAAATGCTTTTGTATTTGGCTGCTGTATCTTTGACAACAATGAGGGTTACTATAACACTGTCCCATTAATCACCCTCTGTGATTAATGCAGCTCCACAAGAATGTTCTGCTGCCAAACCCCAGAGCAGCAGATTTTCAAATTTCCCCAATTCATCAATACATGTGCCCTGTCCCGATGCCAGGGAGGAATGGCTTGAATAAACACAGGGAGAGCCCATTTTAACCCCTTTTTAACCCCTTTTTAACCCTGTGGGCTCCCAGCACTGCCCTCTGACAGACTGGGAAGGTCCTCCCAGGGAATCAAATCCTGTGCAGGGCTCTGCTCCCTCTCCTTCCCTCTGGGCCCCAAATCTGATTCTGCACATCAGTGCTGGGAGCTCTGATTCTGCTAAATCCAGATTTTTCCAGAGCTGTGCAGAATTCTGCCTGCATCCCACCTTTAATCCCGGCTGATTTTCAGGAGGCTGCATCCCAAACTCCTTGATTTGTGCCTTGAGGTGCTCATGCTGTGAGCACCTGTGACTTTACTGCAATTTCCATGGCATTAATTGCCCTGTTGATGGGTTTTTCTCCTAAACTCCTGGTTCCACAGGTTTTTTAGTGTCATGTGGAACTATCAGAATGCTGTGAAAAACAAATGTATGCCTCTTAATTGAAAGTGAAGCTGGATATGTATTTTCCAGGGGCTTAGAAATTCAAATGTAAAGGGATGCCAGGTATATATTTTTTTTAATTAGACAGAAGAATTCCAAGCCAACATTGCTTTAATGTGATCAAGTGTTTTGGAGCACCTGGGAAATGTGGCAATTTAATTTTTGGCTTTTCTCTTTAAAATAATAGACTGATTGGATTTTATAAAATTTCCCACTTAATGTATGAAATTAGAATGTTCTCAGAGGAAGCAATGGGTATTACAATAGTAATGAACAGAGGTAGAAAGGTTATGATATCTATTTATTGATTTTGGGGGATTTCTAGCAGGGTTGAGGCAGGGTAATATGCTTTGACATAAGCAAATAGGACAGGCTGGTTTTTAATTGAATGAATGCTCATGTTCCTTTTGGATCCGTGAGAGAAACGGCTCCTGTGGATGCAGCTACTGTTGGATTACACTGAGACTCCACACCCCTGGCAAATAATAACCCTTGGTCAGATGTAGATTAGAAGAAAATTTGATTCCTCTATCACAAATGAGTAATAAAGGCCTTATCACAGAAAGGAATCAATGTTCTTTAATGGAGGGACTGAAGGCTGTACAGAATCAAGTTTATTCTCTCTGTCTTAACAAATCATTTCTGCCATGCTCATGTGGTTGTTCTCATCACCATTTCTACCCCTGCTCTTCCACGTGGGGGTTCCTCAGTTTGGCTGCAAGCACTGGGAGTATTTCCACTGGCTTTGACTGTTTCTCAGACATTCAGATAGCACAGATTTCTGATGGGCAAAAGCCTTTCCGAGCTTGCCCTTGTGGGTGTGATTCTATTTGGCACTGGGACAATTCAGCCTCGAGATCGGAGTCAGCTCCAGCAGCTGGGCATGGGAGCTGGGGCTTCACCCTCCTTTTTCCAGGGTCCCAGTCCCAGTTTGTCTCACTTACAGAAATAAAACAAGATCTTCCAGGACACTGTCAGAGCTGTCCACAGATCATCATTTATTTCTGATAAGGCAGAGGATTTAAAATAACTCCAAACCTTAAAGAATTTCTGTAAATGTTGGGGAAGAAGCTGGAGGAGAAAGATGGATGTCAGTGTTGTAACTGTACCTTTGACCTTTTTTATTGAGATATAACACTTGAAATTTCCTGTTTGCAAACCAAGATTTAGGTATGTAAGACTTCAACTACTGCAATGCTCACCTGTAATAAGATGATGGAATAAAACTGATGACAGCATCAGAAAATTATATTTTTTAAACAAGGCTGTGTGGCTACATTAATGGAAATAAATAAAGTCCACAGAAATCTGTTGTTTTCAGTTGGAACTGATCCAGCCTGAGGTGGGAATGAATATGTATATATATATATATATATATATAATATTATGTATCTGATATAAGAAATCCAGATTTGTAACAGCCTCATTTGTGTTTGTGCTTCCCCAGGTGTGCAAGTGCTGCTCTCTTCAACACTTCCCTGGTCTCTGATGACAACCACAACAAACCCCTCTGTGGTAGGACAGAGCTCAGACCCCTCCATAATGGCACAACATGCAGAAATCAGAGTTACACTGATTTACTCCTCCCTGCCCCATTTCTGCTAATGGCACTTCTTTTCATACCCCACTTATAAGTGCCTTTGGACAGAAGTTTTAGCCACTATGGGAAGGTGGGAACACAAAGGAAATTCCCTGTTGAATAAGATATTTACTACATTAAAAAAAAAAAAAAAAAAAAAAAGTAGCAACTTCTGAAGTATTACTGTTAACTTTGAAAATATAGGAGGCTAAAAACCATTTTGATAATTTTCCTTTTCCTTCCCTCCTTCGGCCCATACAGATAATTTGGGATATTCTGTGCTGAATTGTGTCTCTGCTGAAGGCAGTACGAATAATTTGGGATATTCTGTGCTGAGTTGTGTCCATGGTGGGGCCCATACAGATAATCTGGGATATTCTGTGCTGTTTTCTGCCCTGCTGGGGCCATGCAGATAACCTGGGCTATCCTGTGCTGTTCTCTGCCCTGCTGAGGGCAGTATGGACAATTTGGGATATGTTGTATGTCTGCTGAGGGCAGTATGGATAATTTGGGATATTCTGTGCTGATTTCTGTCCCTGCTGAGGGCAGTATGGACAATTTGGGATATGTTGAATATCTGCTGAGGGCAGTGTGGATAACCTGCCTGTCCTGTGCTGTTCTCTGCCCTTCTGAGGGCAATATGGATAATTTGGGATATGTTGTATGTCTGCTGAGGGCAGTATGGATAATTTGGGATATTCTGTATGTCTCCTGAGGGCAGCATGGATAACCTGGCTATCCTGTGCTGATTTCTGTCCCTGCTGCAGCTCCCCACTGACGCCTACCAGCCCGTCCTGGCGGCGCTGAGCCAGCACAGGGGCAGCTCCCCCCCGGCCCTGTCCCTGCTGGGCCACCTGCAGAACGTGTCCTCCAGCCTGCCCAGCAAAGCCCTGGCCCAGCACACGGCCCTGAGCCTGGCCCAGGTGAGTGGGGCCCCAGGTGAGCTCCCAGGGGAGCCTGGTGTGTCCAGGGCAGCTTGGAGAGGCTCTGCTCGCTGCAGACAGCACCTGTGAAAAGAGCAGTGGCTCTTTAGGGAGCAGCAGGGGTTGAGCAGAGCTGAAATGTCTCTCTGAATGTCTGAAATCCCCCTGGAGATGTTCCTTTATGCCTTTGGACCCGTCCTGAGCAAGGAAGGCACTGAGGGGCTGGGTCTCCTCTCCCAAACATCAAGGACAGGAGGAAATGGCCTCAGGTGGTGCCACGGGAGACTTCAGTTGGATTTTAGGGTAAAATCCTTTTCTGAAAGGGTTTCAAGCACTGGGGCAGCCTGCCCAGGGAGATGGGGGAGTCACTGTCTCCTCTGAAATGGGCTCAGGGAGTTTATTTTATTTATTTATTATCTCCTCTGAAATGGGCTCAAGGAGTTTATTTTATTTATTTATTATCTCCTCTGAAATGGGCTCAAGGAGTTTATTTTATCCAGGCCATTCCACAGAGGGGGAAAAGCAAGCAGGTGTTTTCTGCAGTGTGAGCTGAACACAAGGGCTGTGTCCCACTAACATAAAGTTATAACAGTGCTGGAAAGTGATGGGCATCTAATTCCCTGCTCCAGCAGCTGCCAAGCCGTTATTGCAGAAATCAGCTCTGGCCCTGCTGCTGATTGTTCCCCTAAGCCTGAGGGTAATTCCAGAGTGACAAGGGCGCTTTAGTCAGACAAAAAATACAAATAAACCTCCTGAAACCCACAGGGACAGCGCCTGAGAGACTGCGTTAAAAGCTTAGCATTTGCAAACTCTAAAGCTTGGATTTCACGGATCACAGTGTAATATGCAGCCAAAGCCCTGCTGAAAAGCTTTAATTCGCCGTTTCCTTTGTTTTCCCGGAATATTTCCGTGGCTGTGGCTGCAGCATCCTGCCCGACCCCGTACCTGCTTCCCACACCACTGCAGTCCCTGTCTGGGCTGCTCTGTGTGCCACCACAGCGATTTGCAGGCAGAAACGTGGGCCATGATTGTCTTTAGCAGAGCTGGTTTGGGACACAAATACAAGAGTCTGCTCATACACAGCAGCCCTGTCATCTGCCTGATTGATGTGAGGCTCTGCATTGTCTGCAGCTAATTCTGAGAGACAGCCACTGAGCCTGCATGAGATTTGCTGTGCAGTTATCTCTGCCTGATTGTGTACGCCTCACAGCACCAGGAAATTTGATTTAAGTGATGTGCAATAAACTCTCTGATTACTGACGCACATAATAATGAATCGCTTCTGACAAGTCTGACTTGGGTTTGTTATGTGGTGTCTTCCACATCTCACTGTGGAACTTCACTTATTCATTCTCTGAAGGCTTTTTAATGGGTGAGTTAAAGCTGGAAACGTGGGTTTTCTCTTTTAATTTTCAGTGCAGTTTTCTGTGCTCCCTTTTCCCCTTCCATGGCAGCAGGACTCCCCAGCCCTGCTGGGACAGAGCCTGTCCCACTCTGCAGTGCCCCAGGCCAGGCTGCACAGGGTGGAATCAGAGGATCTTTAAGGTCCCTTCCAAGCCTCCATGGTTCTACAGATGCCACATGAGCTTAGGTAAAACAGGAGAATAATTCCTTCAGCCTCGGTCCCGGGGTTTGCTCAGCTGTGGTGGCTGCACCTGGGCAGTTACACCGTGCTGGGGCTGCCAGTGAAATCATTGTCACTCTGGGAAGGGACACAGAACGTGCTGAGGGTGCTGGCAGGCAGAGGTGCAACTGTGGCTGCAATGGGAGAGGGTTTGTCACCCCAACGTGACCCTGAGAAAATCCTGGCAGAGATCTGCCCTGCCAGAAGATGTAGCTGACCAATAAGAAATCGAGTTTTATTTGTCTTTCAGGCATTTTTAAAAGCTATTGAAGATTTCCTGTTACTGTCTGACTGGATTGATGGACCAGAGGTAAGAGAAATGGGCTCAGATTGGTGATTTCCTTCAGTTGCACAAATCCACATGATGATACTGAAATGGCTGTCACTATTATTTCACTTGCTGGGATTTTTTGGCACTATGACTTATTTTATCATCTGTCACTGATGAAAGACCTGCAGGGTGAATCCAGAAATTTCCTGGGGTTTTTTTGCTTGAATCTTAAGACAACACAGATTTCAGGAGAGAGAGCTTTTAAACTGAGAGAAGGAGAAGCTGAAGCACAGGGAGGTCTCACTGAAGCCCAAAATGCTTTTGAGACAAAAAGATGTCTAATTGATTTAAGTTCTTAGTGTCAGATCCTTGATCATCTCTGGTGTAAATGGATTTCAGATAAAACAGCTTTCCTTTTCACTGAAACATGCATTAACTCTGAGATTTTATGAATCAAGTTTCAGCCTGGAGGGTTAAAGTTGCTCTTCTGCTGAGGAGCATTTGAATAAAGATGAGAGAAAGGCTGAACTGCAGTGTCTCAGCTTGTGCTCGACCTGGTACCAATCTCTGGATGTTGTCAGAAACAATTCTGCCCAGTCCCTGGCCCCATCCTGCTGCGTGCAGGGGCTGCTCTCCCTTGGCTGCTCCCTCAGCAGCATTTGGGAATTGCACTCTGGTGGCTCCGGGCTGGGCGGCACCTTCTGCAGGGAGGGTGGGAGCCCCGGGCTGGGCAGGGACCCCAGTGTCCCCTGGGCTGTGCTCAGTCCCTGCTCACCCCCGTGTGTGTCTGTCTGTCCGTCCCTGCTCACCCCCGTGTGTGTCTGTCCCTGCTCACCCCTGTGTGTGTCTGTCTGTCCCTGCTCACCCCCGTGTCTGTCTGTCTGTCCCTGCTCACCCCTGTGTCTGTCTGTCCCTCCGCAGAGCCTCGCCGTGCTCAGCAGCCTGATCCACACCATCGACACGGTGCTGGCTCACCTGTCCCTGCACCTGGAGGGGAACTCGCTTCCTCTGACCCTCGAGGGCTCCTCTCCTGTGGCAGGTGAGGCTGGCACAGCTGGCACAGCTGGTGGGGCTGGCACAGCTGGTGGGGCTGGCACAGCTGGTGGGGCTGGCACAGCTGGCACAGCTGGTGGGGCTGGCACAGCTGCTCCTCTTCTCCTGAAGCCCCTGGGCCTGAGCTCTCCTTGCCAGCGCAGGGCCCAGCTTCTCATCCCTCTGAGGAATGCCAAAATGAGGTGATGGGCTCTGGCTGTGCCTGGCCTTCCCTGGGGTTGTTTGGGGAGGAATTCAGAGTTAGGATTATGTGTGAAGGGTTCAGTGATGCTGTGCTAATGGAGTTAAAAGGCCTGGAGCTCATGTGCAGCTCCTGGAGGTTTGGGTGCTACAAAACATTCATCTTTGCAATGGTTTTGCACGAGACTGAAAATGATGGGAATAGTTTTGACCTTTTTGGAGAATTTTATTTTACTGCAGGTTAGCATCCTGGCACCTTAATCTGATCTGCATCTTTGGATGCTGCAGGTGCCAGGCACCCATCACTGCCTGCATCTCTCGCACAGGGGCTCTCAGGTGCAGGGCTCAGTGCCTGCAGGGCAGGGCGGGAGTGCTGCTGCTGCTGCTGCTGCTCTGAGCCTGCCCTGGTGTTTAAACACAGGAATATTGAAATGGCTGCACAGCTTGGGGGGCAGGTTAAGCAGCCAGGGGGTGCAGGGGCTGTGGGTGTGCTGATGTTTCTGTCTGGCCATCACACAGATTATGCTGTGGTCAAAATGCACCCTCAGAGCCTGAACGTGTCCCACTATCGATTCCCATCCCGAGGGCACAGCTACGTCTCCATTCCCAGTGAGGCTTTCCATGGAAAAGGTAAGGAAGAGATTAAAGAGAGAACTGGACCCGTGTGCATGGGGTACCTGAAAAGGATTTTGCTGTAGAGCAGCTTTTGGTTCACTTTATTTTGGCAGGTAACTGATTTGGTCCCTGTGGATTGCACTGAGTCTGAGGAAGCAGCAGTGCTCCCGTCAGGCTAACGAGCAATTAATGTGGTGGAGTTTTCATACTAATTGGATTAATATTGAATAATGGGGCTGAACTACAGAGACTGAAGCCATTTAATTCTGACACATTTTTACATCAGAGAAGCCATAATTTCATAATTATTCTTTTTAATTATCTGAACTGGTTATTTTTAAGAAATTCTAGGATGTCAGGTCAGGTATTACCTATCCCTTCATGCAAAATTGGTCTTTTGTCTAAAATTAAACTGTAAAATTAGAGGCTTAAGCAATAGCAGCTACAGGAATGGAATGAAGATTAAGACTACACTCATGGCAAAAAGGAAGAACTCAGAAATCCATACCTGTGCAAAAATTGTAATAACCCCAAAAAGAAGCATGGCTAAAATCTGTACCTTTAGTCAAGACTCTAAAATAGCAATGTTAAGTTAATTATCTGTGCTTTACTCAGAAGTTGAAGGAACCCATTTACAAAAGCATCTACTTCCATTCTCAGATCTTTGAAAATGTGACTTCTGTGCCCCAAATTCCAACCCACAGAATTTACCCACCCCGATGCCTTTCTGCAGTCACCTCTGGAGAGGGATGGTCGGTCCCTCCTCCATAAAGTGCAAAGTTAGCTGAAAATAACCTGCAGTGAGAAATTCTCTGCTAATTACTGAACTGTCTGCCTGAATGGTGCTGACAGCTTTGTTTCTTTGCACTGGCAGGGGCTCTGGCTGGAGACTGCAAGTCCTCCCAGGTTTGAGTAACTGTAATTGCAAACCAACTTTGGAATGCCAAAAATAGCATGTGAGGGGAGTTTTTCCCTTTCCCACTTCTACAGTTCCTCACCATACAGGTTTTCTTTGATTTCCCAGAACATTGTCGTGCTTTGTATCCTGAAACGATCCAGGGCATTAAATGCTTTACTCTTTTCCAGCTGAAGCTCACTTCTGAGCAATTTCAGCCTTCAGGCCACACTCCTACACTGTCCAGATGAGCTAACCTAAAAAAATCTGTTATTTCACCTTAAACAGCTGACACTAGAAATACTTGGAACCAACAAGAGGGACAGTAAGAGACATCTGTGTGGCTCACTCTGAGAAAACACACCTCTGCCTCTGAGGGCGGTGAACTGCCTGGAGTGTGGGCTGCAAGCAGCACTGGGGCTGATGGTTTGGGCTTGTTCAGCTCCAGCCTGGCTGTGCTGGGGCACCTGGAGCCCTTCCTGCTGCTGGGGGCTATAATTGCCAATTGGGGGATCAGCAGCTGGAGTGCAGCTGTGCAGCACAGGCATTTCTGTCTCTGTTTGCCCTGGGCTGTGCAGTGTGCTCAGCCCTTGTCACTGGGCACAGCCACCAGGGCCCTGCCAAGGCCAGGCTGGGCAGTGTCACAGACATCTTTTATGGAAAATCCTTTCCTTAGGATCTTTCCTCCTGAGAAGCTGAGAGGCCTCAGGAACAAAATGCAAACAATGGTTATCTGCTGCTGTGGAATGCAACAGGTGCATCTGGGATTGGGCTCATGTGGTTGTTTCTAATTCATGGCCAATCACAGCCCAGCTGGCTCGGACAGAGAGCCGAGCCACAAACCTTTGTGATCATTCCTATTCTATTGTTAGCTAGGCTTCTGATGAAATCCTTTCTTCTATTCTTTTAGCATAGTTTTAATATAATATATACCATAAAATAATAAATCAGCCTTCTGAAACATGGAGTCAACATTCTCATCTCTTCCCCCATCCTGGGACCCCTGTGAACACCAGCACGGGGCAGGGCTGGGCAAGGCAGGGCCCTCAGTGAACAAGGGCTGCAGCCCTGGAAGGGTTCTCCTGCTTGGCACTGCTGCCCTGAGGAATAACCCTGCCCTGAGGAATAACCCTGTTCCCTCTCCCTGTTCTCAGCAATAACCCTGTTCTCTCTCCCTGTTCTGGGGTATAACCCTGTTCTCTCTCCCTGTTCTGGGGTATAACCCTGTTCTCTCTCCCTGTTCTGGGGTATAACCCTGTTCCCTCTCCCTGTTCCCTCTCCCTGTTCCCTCTCCCTGATCTCAGCAATAATCCTGTTCCCTCTCCCTGTTCCCTCTCCCTGTTCCCTCTCCCTGTTCCCTCTCCCTGTTCCCTCTCCCTTTTCCCAGCAATAACCCTGTTCCCTCTCCCTGTTCCCTCTCCCTTTTCCCGGCAATAACCCTGTTCTCTCTCCCTGTTCCCTCTCCCTGTTCCCAGCAATAACCCTGTTCCCTCTCCCTGTTCCCTCTCCCTGTTCCCTCTCCCTGTTCCCTCTCCCTGTTCTCAGCAATAA
Organism: Agelaius phoeniceus; assembly: GCF_051311805.1. Taxonomy (NCBI): domain Eukaryota; kingdom Metazoa; phylum Chordata; class Aves; order Passeriformes; family Icteridae; genus Agelaius; species Agelaius phoeniceus. The sequence continues at coordinate 447,703 of NC_135282.1, read as the reverse complement.
CCTTTTCCCTCTCCCTGTTCCCTCTCCACAGGCTGCATCACCATCGTGGGCCTGCTGTACCACAACATGCATCACTTCTTTAACAACATCAACCCCGTGGACACCAGGTGAGTGCCTGGCTGCTCCAGGTGACCCCTCAGCCATTCCCAAAGGGCATTTCCCAGGCAGTGCAGGCTGTGCTGTTGGCTGTTCACACTCAGGTGGTCCCTAAATGGCATTGCCCAGTGATTACTGGCAATGCTCTCCCACAGGTGGCTCTGCCTCCAGTCTGCAATATTCTGTACTCACATGAGGAAATTGAGGCAATAACTTACCAGAGCCTATGTTTTCCAAAGAGGGGGATCGATGCAATTTCTTAAGGTAATAAGATGCAATCTCAGTTTTTCAAAGGGAGAAAGAGAATTAAAATGATCCTGGCTCAGGTCAAAGTTCATTGAAGGTGCTGCATGTCAAAGCTCTGTGTTCTAATGCACTGTCAGCTCCTGGGGCTCTGGTACACAAATGGAACAGAGCTGTAGTCTTGGAGGGCATTCCCTGAAATCTGTGGGCAGGACAATCTGGAGATCCCTTCCTGCTCCCCTGAGCTGGGTTTGATTTCAGCACTCATTTCCAGAATGAAGGCTCTGCCCTGTCACAGTGTTAACAAAACACAAAGTCACTGGAAAAGAAATGTTTCCTAGATTTCTACTATTAATTCAAGCTGCTTGAAATGTCTGCAGTGTGTCATGCACTACAAGATCTTGTCCTTGAACCTTTAGGTCTGCCCAAACCAGCATCCCAAAAGGTAATAATTCAGGGAATGCTGCCTTAGCAATTCTTCCTCTGTGGAGCCAAACCCCAGGTACTCAAAGATGTTTTAAAAATAAGTATGCACTTCTCTTCTGCTTGCTTTTCTTTTTTGTGCTCTACTGTTATAACTTTTTTGCTTACTTTTCAGTAGAATAATTTTTTTCTCAGAGTAGTTTGTTTTAGAGAATTTCTTTTGTGTTCCTTCCACCACTGGGCTACTTAAACACCTGTAATTTGAAACCCACCCTTCTTCTTTTCTTGTGGTGGCAAACCAAAACCAAAACTCTTGGAGCTTTTGTGCTGTACAGACACGGAGCTATTTTCAGACTCCATAAATACCAGTTTCTAAGGGGAGCAGCTTTTGGTGCTTTACCCAGAGCAGATGAAACCCAGAATGCTCTGAGCCCCTCCTGCTGCTGTTCAGGGCAGTTTGTGTAAGTGTGGGGCTGGGTGAGGAAAGCTTTGCAGAATCTCCATTCCCTGCTGCTGGTGAGGGTTTGTCACACTCCAAAATTCACCAAAGGGTCTCTGAAGGGAAAACAAGCAGAGCAAGGGTGTGGGAAAAGCATCCAGGCTCTTAATCTGGGTAGGAGAAACCTCAGACTGTTGGATAATGAGTTTAACTTCACAAATCCCTATCTCAACTGAAATTTGTTGTATCAGAGCAGCAAATTGTGCCTTGAGATGAACAAGTCCCATTCCATGCTGGTTTCTGGGAGCAGAAGTAATCTCTGATGCTGATGGGGTTTTTAAGGTCAGGACTGAGGGGTTGTGCTAAATGAGTTCTGTTCTGTGACAAGGAGCTGGGTGCAGTTATTTCAGCCTCTGACGTGAGGGTTTTTGGGGTTTTTCTGAAATAAAAATAAGAAACCACTGCAGACAGGTGGTGGGTGCAAACAAGGTGGTTTTTCATTTGTTTCCAGCTGGCCCTTTCCAGGTGGGCTGTGTTTGGGAACCCAGGCTGGTGGTTAATTCACCCAGGCTCCCATTTCTCCTGGTAAAATCCATTCCTCCACTGCCCAAGGCACAGGTGACAGCAGTCATTTATTTAATCCTGCAGTTTGTTACTGAGAGGGTAAAAAGGTCTACCCTGAAACCAAATGGATCTCAGTTCCTCCTGAATGTGTGAAAATGCCAAACTCATAAGTTTTACCTTAAAATAAGGGCTCTTATGTACTGCAAAATTACTTCCCCCTAGAATAAATTAATTTCCAGGTCTAATCAGCTGTTTAGTCCAGTTCAGCCGTGTGTGTTCTGACCTGTCTTTCCCTCTAACAAATGTAACTGGACATCATCTATTTTTCAAGGTGAAGCTATAAATCACCTCTAAATACATTCCTGTGTTTATTTTGTGCATTTTGTCGGTGTGTCTCACACACTGATTTATCTGTTTGACCAGCCAGCGCCTGCAAGTCTCCTCCTCACTTTCAGGAAATTGTTTGGATCCCTCCTGAGGATTCTCCCTGATTCCCTCAAACACTTCCAGCAAGGCTTGAGAACCTTTGCAAGGAGGAGCTTTGCTGGCAGTCCCCAGTGTCCAGAGCTGTCCCCATCCTTTACAGGTGCCCAGAGCTGTCCCCATCCTTTGTTCCCATCCTTTACAGGTGTCCAGAGCTGTCCCCATCCTTTACAGGTGTCCAGAGCTGTCCCCATCCTTTACAGGTGTTCAGGGCTGTCCCCATCCTTTGTCCCCATCCTTTAGAGGTGCCCAGGGCTGTCCCCATCCTTTGTCCCCATCCTTTACAGGTGCCCAGGGCTGTCCCCATCCTTTACAGGTGCGTGGCCTCTGCTCCTGTGGGACCTCTGGGGCCAGACCTGGCTGCCCTGGGGGAACTTGAAGGGAACAAGGAGGGTCTGTGTCCTTTGCTGTTATGTATGAACTAAACCCCAGTGGTTATTCTGTCCCTTAACATGTTTGCTTCTCCCCAAGGATTGCTGGAGCTGCTGCCTACAGGGGCTCCCTGATCTCAGCCAGCAGCTTCCTCATCTCCATCAAGGTGGAGCCTGTGCCCCAGCTGTCCTACAACCTGTCAGGCTCTCCCCTCATCACCATCCAGCTCAGCCACACCCTGGTGAGTGTCATGGAGCTGCTGCTCTGGGCTGTGCAGAATCCTGTGCCTGGGACTGTTTCTCTGTGCTTCTCCCATGAGTTTTGAGGGCATTTTACTTCTCCTATGATTTTTGTGGGCGTTTTTAGCAGCAGTTCAGTTGCCATTCGTGGCTGCCACATTTCTCTTTTCCCCAGCATTGTGGTTTCTTTCTCCCCACTGCCAAAGGCTGCTGGGTGCCCAGGCAGCTGGAGCCCCTGTCTGTGTGTTTGTGTGTGTGTGTGTGTGCTCTGGTGTGTGTGTGTGCTCTGGTGTGTTTGTGTGTGTGTGTGTGTGTGTGCTCTGGTGTGTTTGTGTGTGTGTGTGTGTTTGTGTGTGTGTGTGTGTGTGTGCTCTGGTGTGTGTTTGTGTGTGTGCTCTGGTGTGTGTGTGTGTGTGTGCTCTGGTGTGTGTGTGTGCTCTGGTGTGTTTGTGTGTGTGTGTGTGTGCTCTGGTGTGTGTTTGTGTGTGTGCTCTGGTGTGTGTGTGTGCTCTGGTGTGTTTGTGTGTGTGTGTGTGTGCTCTGGTGTGTGTTTGCTCTGTGTGCTCTGGTGTGTTTGTGCTCTGTGTGTCTGTGCAGCCTGCAGCACACTGGGCTGAAGTGCTGCTTTCCTTTCCCACTGGGGTGCTCAATAACAATTCCCTTGTGCTTTTTGCTTTTTGATCCTGGTCCACACTGAGATAACTGAGGGGATTTGATGGTTTGGTGTCGGTGGAATGGGGGAGTTCAGGCTCTGAGGTGCTGAGAGGGGGCAGTGCAGCATCTCTGACCCACTTACAGCTGTGGATGGGAGCAGCAAGGAAAGATTTAAATTCTTAAACATTTCCTAGAATACATCTCTTAGATGTTCTCCTGAATATTTTATCATATTTTCCTTTTAAAGCTATTTTCAAGCTGGTTTCTCTACTTTCTGTTGGGCTCTTGGTAAGGCTGGAGCAGAAGCAGGGAGGATCCCTGAGGCCTAGGAGTGAAATGTGCTGTTTTGCTGACATTTTCCAAACTGAGCGCTCCCAAATGTCCCCAGAGGCCTCTTAGAGGTGGGCACTTGTGAAGAGTGAGTTTTGCATAGATCATTTCCAAAATGCACTTTGCTGTTCGTGCCCAGGCTCTCCCTGTGCTGCAGAGGTGATGATTCACTGGCAGGCTCCTGGCTGAACCTGTGGTTTTTGCTTTTCTGGGACACAGGAGCGCTGCATTTGTCAGGCATCTCTCTGCTGCAGGCAGCAGAACCCCTGAGGAGGGGGAATGGTGGATGGTGTTAGGAAAATTAATCCACAAACACCAAAAAGGAGACAGAGGAGCCCTTTCTGGCTTTATCCAAATAGAGGAGAGGCCATGGGGCATTCCCCTGGGATCTCTCCAGTTTTTGGAGGATGCAGCCTCATTTTATCCCAATTTCCCAGCCACATTTTGAAACACAGGTATTCCAAGTGGGGACTAGTTAATTAATTAGGGAAGGGTACAGGGAGTATCTGTCAGTGCTGTGTCAGTGCTTCCCTTGGCAGAGAGCAGCGTGGGGCAGAGCTGGGCTGTGGGGCTGAGAACTCGCCCCAGAGCTAATAAAACCCTGTTAATTCAGGTTAATTCAGGTTAATTCAGGTTAATTCAGGTTAATTCATGGGCCAGGGGGAGCAGGCTGGGCTCTGCCAGGGCCATTGGCTGTGATTGCAGCACAGCCTCTGTGAACACTGAATGTATTTCGTTGCTCTTTTTCATCAGCAAAATTTTGCCTGAGTTAAGTCCTCTAAGACACAATTTAATACTCTAAATTGCAATGGTCTGTTGCTATTCAGGAGGGCTTCAGGGACAGACAGACATTTCTTTGACAGATGTAAAAGGTGGTGATGCTCTGCTCTTACCAGCCCAGTGAGTTAATGTGTCCAGAGCACAGAAATTCAGAGAAATCCCCAGAACCACCTCCAGGGCCTGGGGAGGATGTGGAGACTGAGGGGCCTTGGGGCTGGAGGCAGCTTAGTCCTGACCTGTCCAGAGGCAACTGCACATTCTGTGAAATGATTATCTGAAAAAAATCTGTTTCCAGCAAGATGTTTTTCATAGCAGGAACAACTGGAGAAGCATTAACATTTCACTGCTGTGATCCAAGAAATTACAGCACGGGGCAGAAATTCAGGAGAGATGAATGTCAAGGCTGAAATGCAGCACGATGTGCTCTGGAAAAAGTCAGAGGAGGAAATGGTGTCAAACAGCACCAGTGTTTTGTAGGACCCACATGGCTGCATAGCACAGCTACACAGCATCAGCCCAGGCTGCAGGTCCAGCCTGACACAGCTGCAGCTGATGTAACACACAGCTTTGTCAGGAAAATTAATCCACAAACACCAGGGGTTTGTGTCCAAAAAGGAGACAGAGGAGCCCTTTCTGACTTTATTCCAATACAGGGAGAGGCCATGGGGCATCCCCTGGGATGTCTCACATTTTTGGTGGACACAGCCTCCCTTTCTATCCCAATTTCCCAGCCACATTTCCCTTCTCTGTTTCCCCATTTCTGAGGTACTTGAGAGGTACGGTCTCCCCAAAACACCTGACACCAGAGATTCCCCTCTAATGTACAACCCTCCCCTTTTAGTTTTTAATTCTTACAGAATTTAGGGGTTTTTCCTCCCCACTGTTTCTTTCATCTTTGAATGTCTAATTTCATTTATCAGCAAACCTATAATTTATTTGTAAAAGCAAAATCTCTTATTCCATTCATCAATCAGTGGAATCCTTCCCATGGTTTCTTTTATCTCCCAGTGCTGGTTTTATCCACCAGCTTGTTTGGAAAGACAAATCTGCTATTCCTGTCCTTTTGTAGCTGTAAATCCTTGTGTTTCAGGCAGCTTTCAGCTGTGGGAGCAGCAGCAGGGTGTAAATCCAGGCATGTTTGGTACAAAGAGGGCCCAGGACTGCAGGGACACTGCAGTGGTGGCACAGGAGGGCAGCAGTCCCAGCCTGGGTGCTGCTCTGTGATCCCTCGCTCCTGACTGGCACTCCAGAGAAAACTGCCTCACATCTGGAGCACAACTTCTTGTACACTCGTTTCAAGCACTTGGAGCTTTCTCCAGGGCTTTATTTTCTCATTGCTCTTTGCAGAAGAGGAACATGTGCAGCTGCAGTTTTGGAGAGTTATGAGCTCCTGGCTGCTGCACCCTCTGTGAGAATCCTCTGGTGAAGATGAGGTGCAAATTGGGAATTCTTAATGCAGCTGCTTTTCCCTCAAGTGTAGTTTGGGGCAGTTCCACTTTGAAGAATTGTTTGGTTCTGGGAAAAAAAGGCATGTTTTCCTAAGATACTGCAAGTCAGGACTAATTCAGCATTGTTCCATCTCAGTGGTGGTCCATTTTAACAAACACAATGCTTGGGGGGCTGAGAGGTGCTCATCTTTCCTGCTGTGTTCTCACACTGAATCCTTAAACAGCGGCTCCTCTCCTCTTGGTGAGGAGCTGCCTCTGCTCTCCCCCTTTGTGCAGAGAGTGCTTCCCACCAGGACCCTGCTGGGGCCTTTCCCTTCACCAGGGAGGCTTCAGCAGCTTCTCCTCTTGATTATCAGCTCCTTCCTTCCTTCAGTAGCTTCTCCCAATTACATCTCCTTCCTTTAGCATCTCCTCTCCATTATCATCTCCTTCCTTCAGCAGCTTCTCCTCTCCATTATCAGCTTCTCCTCTATCAGCCTCTCCTCTCCACTATCATCAGCTTCTCCTCTTGATTATCAGCTCCTTCCTCTATCAGTCTCTCCATTATCATCAGCAGCTTCTCCTCTGGATTACCAGCTCCTTCCTTCCTTTAGCATCTTCTCCTCTCGATTATTATCAGCTCCTTCCTTCAGCAACTGCTGCTTCCAGTCCCTCTCCTGTTCCTGGTGCCCTCTCCCGCTCTGTCCCTGGCTCTCCCAGTCCCTCTCCTGCTCTGTCCCTGGCTCTCCCAGTCCCTCTTCTGTTCCTGGTGCCCTCTCCTGCTCTGTCCTTGCTCTCCCAGTTCCTCTCCTGCTCTGTCCCTGGCTCTCCCAGTCCCTCTCCTGCTCTGTCCCTGGCTCTCCCAGTCCCTCTCCTGCTCTGTCCCTGGCTCTCCCAGTCCCTCTCCTGCTCTGTCCCTGGCTCTCCCAGTCCCTCTCCTGCTCTGTCCCTGGCTCTCCCAGTCCCTCTCCTGTTCCTGGTGCCCTCTCCCACTCTGTCCCTGGCTCTCCCAGTCCCTCTCCTGCTCTGTCCTTGCTCTCCCAGTCCCTCTCCTGTTCCTGGTGCCCTCTCCCACTCTGTCCCTGGCTCTCCCAGTTCCTCTCCCACTCTGTCCCTGGCTCTCCCAGTCCCTCTCCTGTTCCTGGTGCCCTCTCCTGCTCTGTCCCTGGCTCTCCCAGTCCCTCTCCCGTTCCTGGCTGTCCTGCAGGAGCTGCAGGAACACCTCAGCATTGGGGGATGCTGCCCTGCAGGCACCTCAGCCCTTCTCCTCAAAGTCAGCCTCGTTCACAAACCACTCCTCACTTGTCCCCTCTCACTGAGCTTTGAATGAGGCAGGGGGACTTTGCCTGAAAACTCACCCCAACCTCCTCCTCTTCTCTCTCATTTTCCTGGCCAGGCCACACCTGAAGTTTGTTTAATATCATTGCTGATAAGAAAATAAAACAAGGGAAGAAGCAATTCCCGTTGGTACACAAATATTGGTGCTACCCTGAGAGAGGCAAATCAATGTGGAGCCAATTAATTTTGATGGCAAGTTAAGTGTTGGCTAATTTATATATCGATTGAGGAAAAGCAATGAATCTTGCCCACATCTGCAGAACAAAGGTAGAATTTTTCAGTGGATGGACTTTGACAGAGAGAACTGGACTAAAATACAATTGAAACTGTGACTCTTGCAGAATGTACCACAATTGAGCAAAAAGAAACAATAATAATGCAGCTCATGATTTTAAAATCAATGCAAAGTTTGGCACTGTGTTACACAAGTGAAATCCTTGCTGTAAGGAATTCTCACCTGAGTCAGAAGGGCAGAGCACTGGCACTGCAGAGAGGAGGAGAGGGCACAGCTGGGGTTTGTTCCCTCCCCACTGCCCATTTCCCCTGGCACTGGAGCTGCTCTTCTGGTGGATAACGACATTTGCAGCCAGGAGGGCTTGGGGTGGTTGTTCTGGCAGGAAATGTGCAGCTGCTGAGGGGGGATTCTCCCTTCCTGGCAGAAAAAGAGGAGCAGAGTCCTTCCCAGTCCTTCCCAGTCCTTCCCAGTCCTTCCCAGTCCTTCCCAGTCCTTCCCAGTCCTTCCCAGTCCTTCCCAGCTGAGGAGGCAGCAGGGGCTGGCTCAGGGCACGTTCCTGGCAGGACAGGGAGGAGCTGCCTTGGGGGAGCTGAGCAAGCTCTGCATTGCTGCCACTGCTGCATTGCTGCCAGTGCTGCCAGCTCTGCATTGCTGCCAGTGCTGCATTGCTGCCAGTGCTGAATTACTGACAACTCTGCATTGCTGCCAGTGCTGCATTGCTGCCAGTGCTGCCAGCTCTGCATTGCTGCCAGTGCTGCCAACTCTGCATTGCTGCCAGTGCTGAATTACTGCCAACTCTGCACTGCTGCCAGTGCTGCATTACTGCCAGTGCTGCCAGTGCTGCATTACTGCCAACTCTGCATTGCTGCCAGTGCTGCCAACTCTGCATTGCTGCCAGTGCTGCATTGCTGCCAGTGCTGAATTACTGCCAGCCCTGCACTGCTGCCAGTGCTGCATTATTGCCAACTCTGCACTGCTGCCAGCGCTGCATTGCTGCCAGTGCTGCCAGCTCTGCATTGCTGCCAGTGCTGCCAACTCTGCATTGCTGCCAGTGCTGCATTACTGCCAGTGCTGCCAACTCTGCATTACTGCCAGTGCTGAATTACTGAGAACTCTGCATTGCTGCCAGTGCTGCATTGCTGCCAGTGCTGAATTACTGCCAACTCTGCACTGCTGCCAGCCCTGCATTGCTCCCTCCTCTGCACTCCTGCATTGCTCTCCATGCCCCAGGGCTGGCACTCACAGCCCCAGGCTGGGCTCTCCATGCCCCAGGCTGGGCTCTCCATGCCCCCAGGGCTGGCACTCAGCCCCAGGCTGGGCACTCACAGCCCCAGGCTGGGCTCTCCATGCCCCAGGGCTGGCACTCACAGCCCCAGGCTGGCACAGCCCCAGGCTAGGCTCTCCATGCCCCCAGGGCTGGCACTCAGCCCCAGGCTGGGCACTCACAGCCCCAGGCTGGGCTCTCCATGCCCCAGGCTGGGCTCTCCATGCCCCAGGGCACTGCAGCCGCTCCTCCCTGGCTCCCAGGCAGGCAGTGCAGGAACTGGCTGCCCAAGCAGACAGCTAATTAACCAACCTGCAAGGAAAAACTGTCCCGTGGCACTTCAGATGGGTTCACAGTAAACTGGGTGTGAGTTATGCTGCTCCCTGTCAGCATTTTCTACAGCAGAATTCTTACTTGCCTGAGGATGTTTTAAATAATTCCAATAGCAAGAGCTCCAGGAGCCAGCGCTGTCTGTATTCCTCATCTCTTGTTTCTGTCTGCTATGATAATTCACATCAAATACAGCTTGAATAGACAGCAAAAGAATAACTTTGGAGAAAGCACCAGACACACCAGGGAATTTCCTTTTCCTGAGTGATTTTGTAATTATTCAGCCACACTGGTGGAATCTTACTGATTCCCAATTGTCCTTAGGGATGCCAATTCTACTCTCAAAAAGATTTGGAATGTCAGATTTGGGAGAAAGCTTTTGTTTGTTTCTTTGTGGTTTTTTCCACCTTGACCTAAAAATAAGTTTTCTTGATTTTTGCATGTGGCAGGCATATGGTAATTTTTTAGGAGTATTACTTAAAGCCCCTCAGAACTGGATTGATTTTTCTTTATCAAGAAAGTCAGCTTTGCAGTGCAATGCTATTCATTTGCACTCCAAGTAATTAAAAAGCCAGAACAGTATTGAGTTTTTCTTCTAACCTCTGATTTCTCAGTTTCACCTTCTGGGTAATGGTTGCTTTGTGAGTCATACAAAACTTTTCCCCTAGATTTATTCAGTGTTGGAGTCCTGATTTCCATTGTTTTGATACATGAAACTCTTTGTATGGACATGATCTATTTCCTAGTCAAAGGCTTTTGTTTGCTCTTGCTCAAGGTGGGGAGAAAGCATCTTCATAGACATGGGCTCCAATATTACAGACATGGGCTCCATCATTGCAGAAACGGGCTCCATCTTTATAGAAATGGGCTCCATCATTATAGAAATGGGCTCCATCATTGCAGACATGGGCTCCATCTTTATAGAAATGGGCTCCATCTTTATAGAAATGGGCTCCATCTTTATAGAAATGGGCTCCATCTTTATAGAAATGGGCTCCATCATTGCAGACATGGGCTCCATCATTGCAGAAATGGGCTCCATCATTACAGAAATGGGCTCCATCATTGCAGAAATGGGCTCCATCTTTATAGAAATGGGCTCCATCTTTATAGAAATGGGCTCCATCGTTATAGAAATGGGCTCCATCATTGCAGACATGGGCTCCATCATTACAGAAATGGGCTCCATCATTGCAGAAATGGGCTCCATCATTGCAGAAATGGGCTCCATCATTGCAGAAATGGGCTCCATCATTGCAGAAATGGGCTCCATCATTATAGAAATGGGCTCCATCATTGCAGAAATGGGCTCCATCTTTGCAGAAATGGGCTCCATCTTTATAGAAATGGGCTCCATCGTTATAGAAATGGGCTCCATCATTACAGACATGGGCTCCATCTTTATAGAAATGGGCTCCATCATTGCAGACATGGGCTCCATCATTGCAGACATGGGCTCCATCATTATAGAAATGGGCTCCATCATTACAGACATGGGCTCCATCTTTATAGAAATGGGCTCCATCATTGCAGACATGGGCTCCATCATTGCAGACATGGGCTCCATCATTATAGAAATGGGCTCCATCATTACAGACATGGGCTCCATCTTTACAGAAATGGGCTCCATCATTGCAGAAATGGGCTCCATCATTGCAGAATGGAGCAGCTGGGGCAGGTGGGGATTCCTGGGGCACGTGGGGGCTCCTGGGGCCCTGGGGCAGCTCCAGCCCCGCTCCAGGGCTCTGTGTGTGACAGGGACAGCCCTGCCCTTCCCCAGGTAGGGGTTCCTGGAGCACCTGGGGCAGCTCCAGCCCAGCTCCAGGGCTCTGTGTGTGGCAGGGACAGCCCTGCCCTTCCCCAGGTGGGGATTCCTGAAGCACCTGGGGCAGGTGGGGGTTCCTGGAGCCCTGGGGCAGCTCCAGCCCAGTTCTAGCCCAGCTCCAGGGCTCTGTGTGTGGCAGGGACAGCCCTGCCCTTCCCCTGCAGGGCATCTCCTGCCTCGGTCCTTTCGTGGTTTCTCTCTAGGGCTGAAATGCACAGGGGTGCAAAAGCAGCTGGGGGATGAAAAGGGAAGTTGTGTGCAAATAGTTCAGGATCAAACCCCACAAAATCCTCAGAGGGCAGCGGGGGGGAACAAGCTCCTCCAAAATGTGTTATTAATAATGCTGATCATTATTTTAAGGAACAAGTGACCTTACACTTATCTAACCACCTTGAAGTACGTGATGTCACTTTAAATAATGCATTTCACAGTGAACCACACAAACATCAGACCCAAATATGTCCTGTGAACATAAAACGTGAGAAATGATAGAAGAATTTCCCATAAAAAATTTATGAAGAATTTGCAGAGACTTAGTGCTTTATTGTGGTAAATTCTGTACCAAAGGGAACAAAAGCATAAGTTCAGTATGTAGTATATTTCTATATTGTATATTTTGATTCTTCATAGTCTGCAGACTGATTAGCTTCTTACTTCTCTCTGTTTGTGTATTTTTTTAGATCTCAGAAGTAGATTTACATATTTGAGCTCGTTCTCTGGCTTTCTCTTGAGGAAAGTTAGAACTCAGTGTATATTGTCTAAAAAAAAAACCAAACCACATAAATGTTCTTCCACTTCAGGAAAAAAAAAAAAAATTTGATTTTTCTTCCTGCATCTATCAACTAGCCAGCAGAAAACAAATGTACTGGCAAGAATATTTAACAGAGCAGCAAATTTTAAGTGGTTACAGAAGACTGTTCCTGGAAGGCAGACTCCAAATAGGAAGCTGTGACCTTTTTTCCTAGGTATCCACTATTTTTTGGATGTTTTATACATAATTGCCTGACTCTGTCTTCACTGCGGATATGTTGAAACACTTGGAGATTTACTGGATTACATATAGTGATCAAATGTTTAAAGGCAATTAATCAACACAAGGGCTCTGTTCCAGTGCTTCCTCTCAAAAAACAGCTTTTCCCTTACCCTTTCCTGCTCACACGTTTCACCCTGATATCTGCTGGTGTGCAAGTCCTGTAGAACACAATCTCATTCCTTGGTATCTGAGCTTCTGTGTCTTTCTCCTCGTATTATCTTCTGATTCATTGAGGAATTTCACTTTCAGGCTTTTTGCTCTAACTCTGCAGTGCATCAGTGCTGGCCAGGAGTTGGTGAGTTACCCCTTGGGGTAGCCAATTGTCTATTTGGATAGCCAGTTGCCCCTTTGAGTAGCCAGTTACCCCTTTGGGTAGCCAGTTACCCATTTGAGTAGCCAGTTACCCATTTGGGTAGCCAGTTACCCCTTTGAGTAGCCAGTTACCCCTTTGGGTAGCCAGTTACCCCTTTGAGTAGCAGTTACCCCTTTGAGTAGCCAGTTACCCATTTGAGTAGCCAGTTACCCATTTGGGTAGCCAGTTACCCATTTGAGTAGCCAGTTACCCATTTGAGTAGCCAGTTACCCATTTGAGTAGCCAGTTACCCATTTGAGTAGCCAGTTACCCCTTTGAGTAGCCAGTTACCCCTTTGAGTAGCCAGTTGCCCCTTTGAGTAGCCAGTTACCCATTTGAGTAGCCAGTTACCCATTTGAGTAGCCAGTTGCCCATTTGGGTAGCCAGTTACCCATTTGAGTAGCCAGTTACCCCTTTGAGTAGCCAGTTGCCCATTTGAGTAGCCAGTTACCCCTTTGAGTAGCCAGTTGCCCATTTGGGTAGCCAGTTACCCATTTGGGTAGCCAGTTACCCCTTTGAGTAGCCAGTTACCCCTTTGAGTAGCCAGTTACCCATTTGGGTAGCCAGTTACCCATTTGGGTAGCCAGTTACCCATTTGGGTAGCCAGTTACCCCTTTGAGTAGCCAGTTGCCCCTCTGGAGAGCAAATGGCCTGTGTCTGAGTGAAGCTGCTCCCTGGCTGCATTGGCGCCCTGGCTCAGGCTGTGCCTGGGTGTGGGTTTGCATCTGAGCCCCCCCTGTCCGTGAGCTCTCTGTGTTTGCCCAGCAGCCCAGGGCAGCCATGGAGAGACCCCAGCTCCTCCAGGAGACCCCCTCACAGCAGAGCACTTGTTCAAAGGCTTTGGCTGAGTTTTTCCTACTTGTCATGGCTGATAAAGGAACCTGGAGCAGAAGCCTCTCACTGAAGCCCTCCCTGTGTGTCTGCTTGGCTGCTGAGCAGCCCTGCCAGGGGAGCTCCCAGCTGGGACATTCCTGGGGGAGCGCTTGGGATGCACCAAGGAACCAGAGGTGCTCTTTGTGCCTGGTGGAAAGACTGCACAGATGAGAAATGGAGATTGATATTTGTAATGACAGGAGTTTGGATTAGTTGCTGAGGAAAAGTTGCCCCATTTTGGATTTTCTGTAGTGTGCAGTTTTCTAAGCCTAAGGAATGCATTTAGAAAGAGAAAAAGTTAAAAGGGAATGATACCATAAAAGTCCTTTATTTTCCCCATATTCCTTCTTGCATGACTGAACTAGGTTTTATATGTTTTGATGATACCACAAATGTGACATTTCAGCCGAGAGCTATAGAGCCCTGGAAATAAAAATGTGTCCTGGAAGCACTGATGGATCTCTGACAGGGCTGGAGCTTCCAAACTAATGGGAAATGATGACAAGCCCTGCACACAAAATGAATGGGCTCAGCCTGAGCTGCAGCCTCTCTCATTTGCCTGGCACTGCTCTGGGAAGGAATTGTCCCAGAGCCCTGGGATGATGATTGTCAGTGCAGTGACTGTCTGTGCAGTGATTGTCTGTGCAGTGATTGTCAGTGCAGGAATTGTCCCAGAGCCCTGGGATGATTTGCACATGTCTGTGCAGTGATTGTCAGGGCAGGAATTGTCCCAGAGCCCTGGGGTGATGATTGTCAGTGCAGTGACTGTCTGTGCAGTGATTGTCTGTGCAGTGATTGTCAGTGCAGGAATTGTCCCAGAGCCCTGGGGTGATGTTGTCAGTGCAGGACACTGTCCCAGAGCCCCAGGTGGGGTCTCTGAGCAGAGATGAGGATGTGTCCCCCAGCTGCACATTGTGGCAGGCTGCAGCCCCCAGAGCCGAGTGTCCCTGCAGTGCCACAGCTCTGGGCAGGGCTCAGGGCTGGGATGCTGCTTTTGGCCAGGTAAAGGAGCAGCAGGAGCCAGGCTGAGCCTGCACTGCCAGCAGGGAATGGGAACACTGCCCTTGGCCCTGGGTGGGGCAGGGAGGGATCATCCCTGTGCCAGGGTCCCCTCCCTGTGCCAGGGTCCCCTCTCTGTGCCTGTCCCTGTCCCTCCTCTCTGTGCTGCTGAGCTGGCCTGGGAGGTGGCTCAGCCACGTTCAGCTGAGGGCTCTGAAGGACACTACACAGAGAGCAATATTTCCAATATTTCACGTTTTGTACACAGCATCTCCCGTGACAGAACGTCTGCCAACTCCAAGAAAACATAAGCTAAAAATAAGGGTAAATTTCAGAGCACTTGGAACAAAAACTGTGCAGCTTAAACATATGGTCTGATGAGAGTGTAAGTAGCTTATATTTTGGGAACTAAATATAGATAAGTGTATTCTGGTATACTCTGTTTAATTTGAGAGTGTGGCAGAAGCGCAGCTCTGATCTCTATTGATGGAAATTGGTGTCACACTGCAGATCTCACTGGCAGGAGGACAAAAGTGCCCAAAGCCCTGCGTGCTGCTGCAGCTGTGCTGTGAGCAGGGGTGAGGCTGTGCTGTGCTGTGAGCAGGGTGTGAGGCTGTGCTGTGAGCAGGTGTGAGGCTGTGCTGTGAGCAGGTGTGCTGCTGCAGCTGTGCTGTGAGCAGGGGTGAGGCTGTGCTGTGAGCAGGGTGTGCTGCTGCAGCTGTGCTGTGAGCAGGTGTGAGGCTGTGCTGTGCTGTGAGCAGGTGTGAGGCTGTGCTGTGCTGTGAGCAGGTGTGAGGCTGTGCTGTGAGCAGGTGTGAGGCTGTGCTGTGAGCAGGGGTGAGGCTGTGCTGTGCTGTGAGCAGGGGTGAGGCTGTGCTGTGAGCAGGTGTGAGGCTGTGCTGTGAGCAGGTGTGAGGCTGTGCTGTGCTGTGAGCAGGTGTGGGGCTGTGCTGTGAGCAGGGGTGAGGCTGTGCTGTGAGCAGGTGTGAGGCTGTGCTGTGAGCAGGGTGTGAGGCTGTGCTGTGAGCAGGTGTGAGGCTGTGCTGTGAGCAGGGGTGAGGCTGTGCTGTGCTGTGAGCAGGGGTGAGGCTGTGCTGTGAGCAGGGGTGAGGCTGTGCTGTGAGCAGGTGTGAGGCTGTGCTGTGAGCAGGTGTGAGGCTGTGCTGTGCTGTGAGCAGGGGTGAAGCTGTGCTGTGAGCAGGGGTGAGGCTGTGCTGTGCTGTGAGCGGGTGTGAGGCTGTGCTGTGAGCAGGGGTGAAGCTGCAGCTGTGCTGTGAGCAGGGGTGAGGCTGTGCTGTGCTGTGAGCAGGTGTGAGGCTGTGCTGTGAGCAGGTGTGAGGCTGTGCTGTGAGCGGGTGTGGGGCTGTGCTGTGAGCAGGTGTGAGGCTGTGCTGTGAGCAGGTGTGAGGCTGTGCTGTGAGCAGGTGTGAGGCTGTGCTGTGAGCAGGGGTGAGGCTGTGCTGTGAGCAGGGTGTGAGGCTGTGCTGTGAGCAGGTGTGAGGCTGTGCTGTGAGCAGGGGTGAGGCTGTGCTGTGAGCAGGGGTGAGGCTGTGCTGTGAGCAGGGGTGAGGCTGCAGCTGTGCTGTGAGCAGGTGTGAGGCTGTGCTGTGAGCAGGTGTGAGGCTGTGCTGTGAGCAGGGGTGAGGCTGTGCTGTGCTGTGAGCAGGGGTGGGGCTGTGCTGTGAGCAGGTGTGAGGCTGTGCTGTGAGCAGGTGTGAGGCTGTGCTGTGAGCAGGGGTGAGGCTGTGCTGTGCTGTGAGCAGGGGTGAGGCTGTGCTGTGAGCAGGGGTGAGGCTGTGCTGTGAGCGGGTGTGAGGCTGTGCTGTGAGCAGGGGTGAGGCTGTGCTGTGCTGTGAGCAGGGGTGAGGCTGTGCTGTGCTGTGAGCGGGTGTGAGGCTGTGCTGTGAGCAGGGGTGAAGCTGCAGCTGTGCTGTGAGCAGGGGTGAGGCTGTGCTGTGCTGTGAGCAGGTGTGAGGCTGTGCTGTGAGCAGGTGTGAGGCTGTGCTGTGAGCGGGTGTGGGGCTGTGCTGTGAGCAGGTGTGAGGCTGTGCTGTGAGCAGGTGTGAGGCTGTGCTGTGAGCAGGTGTGAGGCTGTGCTGTGAGCAGGGGTGAGGCTGTGCTGTGAGCAGGGTGTGAGGCTGTGCTGTGAGCAGGTGTGAGGCTGTGCTGTGAGCAGGGGTGAGGCTGTGCTGTGAGCAGGGGTGAGGCTGTGCTGTGAGCAGGGGTGAGGCTGCAGCTGTGCTGTGAGCAGGTGTGAGGCTGTGCTGTGAGCAGGTGTGAGGCTGTGCTGTGAGCAGGGGTGAGGCTGTGCTGTGCTGTGAGCAGGGGTGGGGCTGTGCTGTGAGCAGGTGTGAGGCTGTGCTGTGAGCAGGTGTGAGGCTGTGCTGTGAGCAGGGGTGAGGCTGTGCTGTGCTGTGAGCAGGGGTGAGGCTGTGCTGTGAGCAGGGGTGAGGCTGTGCTGTGAGCGGGTGTGAGGCTGTGCTGTGAGCAGGGGTGAGGCTGTGCTGTGCTGTGAGCAGGGGTGAGGCTGTGCTGTGCTGTGAGCAGGGGTGAGGCTGTGCTGTGCTGTGAGCAGGGTGTGCTGCTGCAGCTGTGCTGTGAGCAGGTGTGAGGCTGTGCTGTGAGCAGGTGTGAGGCTGCACCTTGGTGCTCTGCCCCTCTCTGCCTCGGGCCTGTCCCTGCTGGGGAGGACCCCGAGGTGAGGCTGAGGCTGCCCATGGAGCTCTGCAGAGCAGGGATGGCTCTGGCTGCTGGCCTGGCTGGCCCCTGGCTGCCAGCACATCAGTAATTTGTACCACAGTGATAGCACGTTGTAGTGCCAGTAACTTTTTATAACCCTCATAAAATTCCTTATTCCTGTGGGGAGCATTCCTGCAGGGCTGGCAGCCAACGGTCGCTTTCAGATGTCAGAGAGGACTGGGACACTGGTTCCTTGCCTGCCCTGTGTGGAGGTGCCCAGGATTGCTGGGCTCCAGTCAGGGAGCAGCAGTTTGGAGAGCTGGGGCAGGAGGAATGCAGTCCCCACCTGGGACATCCTTACCAGCCTCCTTCCCCTGTCCCACAGCTGCCTCCTGCTCCTCTGCCATGCCCTGGAAGTCAGATCCTGAAAGGCCCTATCAAACAGCCATCACAGCCTGCTGCGTTATTTCATTTAAAGTCACTCTGGTTTGGAATTCAGTCCTTGCCCTGCATTCCTTTGGTACAGTATGTGTAAGGATTTTCCAGGGTTCATCCTGTCCTGCTCGTGCCAGCCACAAAAGCTGCAGACCTGGGGAAAACGTGAGCAGTGAGGCAGTGCCTGCAGCAGGGCTGTGCCTGGTGGGGAGCACCAGGAGGTGACTGCTGTTATCACTGGAAATGGGTGTTAGACAAACTAAACACAGCTCAGCTCTCACTGAACCTGCTGAACTGTGCAGCTCTGGATGGGCCAGGAGGGAAAATCACCCCCAGGAAAGTGCAGGGGCAGAGCTGAGCTGCAGTACCTGCTCTGCTTCCTGCTGCCTTCAGGGACACAGAGGGAAAGCTTTTCTGTCTCCTGTTGGCATGAGCTTATATGGACTTCAGCATGGGGGGTTGCATGAGAATTCGATAATTCCAGCTTGTTCTGCAGAGAGGTTGCTCGGGGTGAGCCTGTAAAACAAAGCACTTTTCACTGTGACATAATCCTGCCTTTTTTACAAGTGTCTCAGACCACCCGTGGTGGCCAGAGTCAGACTCTGCAATGGTGTGCAGGAAATGCACTCAGCCTGGACCAAAACATCTGGGGAAAAAAGGCCCCTTGGTAATGTAGGAACTTTAAATAATTGCCATTCCACATTGTTCTTTGTTTTCCAATGGTTTGCATTGTAACGAGAGATCATCTCAAGGTACAAAAATTTCAGATTTCCAGTTTGTTTCCAGGATGTTCGGTCTCCAGGGACTCTTGGTTGAATGTGGGATGGCAACAAAATCTGTAAGGTATTTTTATTGGTTTAAGAAGCACAGGGGAGGTGAGCACTTAAATACAAAGCTGGGGAAATAAGAGGGAGCATGAAGCCTGGGTTATGGTGTGGAAGATGAATCACAGTTCTGCAGTTCTTATTTAGTCCCTCGGTGTTTGTGAATGTCCTGACTTTCCAAGTGGGCACTGAAACATCTGTTGCTTCTTTGTTTGTCATCTTGTGTTGTTCATCCTTCAGGCCAGAAAGAAAAACAATCAGGGCAGCTCTTCTGGGCCAATTTTGTCTTTTCCAGCCCTTGTAATGAGAGAGGACTCTTCACTCTCCAGGAGAAGGAAGTGCAGCTGGGATGTCACAGAGAGGCAGCTCTGCCCCTCCTCATGAACTTCTCCCTGGCCCTGCTCCCACCTCATTTTTATTGCTGGGTTTCTTTAACCCAGCTGCCAAAGAGTGGCAGTTTGTGTAATATACTGATAAATCCAGAGTGCTCTGTTCACCTGCTGACAGCGGGACATCCATCATTTCCCTCATTTCAGGCCAAGCCCTGAGATTGAACAGGCTGGGGCACACTCCCAGCACCAGCCCTGGCTCCATGGCATAACAGGAGGGGTCCAGGCAGGGCAGACCTGACAGCATCTCATGCAGGGCTCCACCATGGGGGGACCAGAATGGAGCCCCCAGCTCTGGGTGGGAGAATGGGGCTCTGAGAGTTAGAGCAGAACGGGGAATATCTGCAAATGAAGGTGTCAGCTCCTCACTCAGCTCTGGGTGGGAGAACGGGGCTGTGAGAATTGGGGCAGAATTGGGAATATCTGCAAATGAAGGTGTCAGCTCCTCACTCAGCTCTGGGTGGGAGAATGGGGCTGTGAGAATTGGGGCAGAATTGGGAATATCTGCAAATGAAGGTGTCAGCTCCTCACTCAGCCACTGTGGCCCCGTGGCAGAGCAGGATGCAGGCTGCTCCAGGCTGGTCCCTGTTCCTTCAAGGTTGGTCCCTGCTCCTCCCAGGCTGGTCCCAGGCTGGTCCCTGCTCCTCCCAGGCTGGTTTGTTCTAAAGGAGTTTAGCAAAGTGTTTTCATAGCATTTTTGCTCACCTGAGACAGCGTGCCTGTGGAGTTTGGTGTGCAGGTTTGACAGGCCAGAATGGGTTGGTTTGCAGCCTCCTGGCTGCTCTCTCCATGAAGGCCAGGTTCCATTTGTGAGCTGCATGCCAGGCTCTGGCCTGGATCCACCGTGGCAGGGTGAGCCATGACCTGGCCCTGGCACAGCACAGAGCAGGCTCTGCAGGGTGGGCAGTGAGGAGATGGATGGCATTCTGCTGTGAGCTCTGCCCAGGATGCTGCAGCCTGGGCTCATCCCTCTGAATGCCTGCTCAGAGCAGCACCAACACCTTTCTTTTCTGTTTGGCACCATGTTTCACACCAAGCAGGAGGTTCCTTCCACGCTGCAGAGCAAGGGAGGGAGCTGAGCATTTGTTGTCTGTGGTGCTTGGCAGACACAGCAGGCAGGTCTGTGGGGGACAGGTCGGGGGCAATACCTGGCTAAGCAAGGTAATTTAGGAGAAATGGGGTGTTGTAATCAATCCCTGCTGCTGGCTGAGCGCTGGGTTGATAAACTGTGAGACAAATCAACCTATTCAATGCCATCTGTATGAAATTATGAGATGGATAGGACTGAAGGAATAATAGAATGCAAAATAAGACCCAGTAGGGTGCAGCAACTGTACAAGGCCAAAACTGTGTGAAAAGCTACATAATAGAGAGAAAGACATGCAGAGGCCAGCAGCTGAATGCATTTGCACTGATCAGTGCCCATATTTCTGCCTGGAGTTTCAGGTGTCAGCAGCTCCCAATGCCTTCCCCTTTCTCAGCCTCTCCACCGGGCTGAGTCCTGCTTGCTTTCCTTCCTTCAGAGGCAAACAGGATATTTCATGTCCTCTCACAACAGCCAAACAGCTCTGAGGTGTTCCAAGGCACCTGTGTGAAAGTTCAAGGTGTTCTGCTTACCAAATGCATGAAGAATAGGGTGAAGGTGAAGTGGTTATTTGAGGAGTAGAGTATGCAGGGCTTGGTGGAAAGGGCTGGAAGGTGGGATGAAGCAGGCAGAGGTGGCAGTAAATCAGCAGTCACTGGCAGGCCCAGAGAACAGCAGGCTGCTGTACGAGGTGACCCCCAGGTGAGGGAAAGGTGTGTGAAGGCTGTTTCAGAAATGCAGAGCTGGTAAGAAGCCTTGTGTAAAAATTACACTGGACCTGTTACTTCCCAGGGATAAATTCAGTTTCTTTTAAAGTATTATCCTAAGGTTGGTTTTATCTGATCCATATTGGAGATGGATTCATAAAGTGCTTTGAAACATGATTTAAAAGAACAAAGTACAGCTGCTGAGAATGTGCTGGGGCCCCACAGCCTTTTCTGTCTGCATCCCTGGCCCTGCTCTGCTGTTCCTGCAGCAGAATTGCTTTGTGTTTCCTCTATGAAAGCCTCAATCAATAGCCAGCTTTGCTCCAGTGGCAGAGTGCAGTGTTATTGTAAAACAGCATCTCCTTGCTGCCATCAGCGTTTGCTTCATCAGAAACTGGTCATGCCCACCACTGATTTACAGGCAATCACTCAGAGGTTTTAACTTGAGCTCAGTTGCCTCTTTGAGGAGTTCATTCCTGGCTAGGAGGACTCAGTGCCTGACCTGGGGTTGTTAACACAGCACCAAAGTCACTGCTGTCCCTAAACAATTCTGGTTGTTAATATTTGCTCATTTAATTGAGGTGATGTTCTCTCTGTCTGGATGGTCATCAGCCTTATTTATCCACAAAAAAAGAGATAACTGAACTCACCTTTTAAATTACCCTTCTCTTTCATGCCTCTCCTCTTTTGCTGAGCCCTCAGAACAAATTGTGCCCTGGCAGTTGTGTGATTGCAATGTACCTGTGCTTGCCAGCAAGGTTCCTGCCTTTCTGTGTGATAATCCTGAGCTCCCCGAGGGTCAGCAGCCCTTTCTTCCAGTCTCCCTTTCTTCCAGTCTCCCTTTCTTCCAGGCTCCTGTCTCCTAACCCCCTCCCCCAAACATCTGGATTTTTGGTGAACTATTTCACGACAAAAACACGACAAAAGCATGTAGTGTTATACTTACAGTAGTCAAGTTTTGAGGGTCTTTTGCAAATTTTTTTCAAAAAAAATTGACCCCTCTGCAGTGTCCATCCCCCTGCAGTGTCCACCCTTCTGCCCCTTCCTGGGCCCTTTGTGCCCCCAGAGAACCACCAGGAAGGGGAGCACTTCTGCTGCCAGCAATATCAGTGCAAAGTCACTTTTTCCCCCCTGGATGATGGTATTTTGTGCCTTAAATCTGTCTGATGGTCTTGGAGGTCTTGTCCAACCTCGATAGTTCTGTGATCTCCGTGCTGTTGTCAGTGTTTTCTCTGTCAGACCTCCAGCCCCTCTGAGCCTTCACTGGCCCTGTTTCCCTGTGTTTTGGAGCACAACTGAGCCGTGCCATGAAGGGCTCATGCATTCTGCACATGGCACAGCTGCTGCTCCGAGCCCAGCGCTCCTGCCCAGCCTGTGCCTAGCCTGTGCCCAGGGCTGGGTGCCCTCCCAGCCCCTTTGGCCCGGGCTGCAGGGGGTGAGGGGTCCTTGCCCCGGGCACGCAGCCTCAGCCACACCAGACCATGGGTGTGATCAGCTTTGTTCTTGTCCTGAGCCCAGACCACAGCCCTGCAGCCCCTGCCAGGGCAGGACTGGCCCATCCCAGGGGGATCAGCACGGAGCAAGGCAAGGTGGCACAACGGAGCAGCCCTGAGTGTGAGCTCACATTGCACAGCATCAGCAAATAAGGACCGGGAGGGACGATAAATCCCCCGCACCCCGGTCTTAATTTATTTTAAACAGCAAAACAAATGAAACCAAATGAAACTCATAAGTCATTGTGCAAGCTGCATCCAAAAAAATGTCAGTTCCAATAAATTATGACAAATAAAAGTATTGGCATAAACTCCCAGGATTTATATCACTGGCACCACAATAAGGCCTTCTTTAGTTGATCTTGAGACATGACTCAAAATGTGAAGAATGAGAATATAAATATAAATAAAGGGATTTTTTTTCCTAAATGCTGAAAGGGTTATTTTTAACACAGTAAACATTTTCTTTTTAAGTTAACACCAGTCAGTGTAATTGGAAGAATTTTTCAGTGGGTTTAGCACAGCCAGCTGAAGTATTCAAAATAATCTGTACAGAACTGTCACGGAGCTGGATTAAATAGATTATTGTACTAATCTGATTATAATAACCCAGAGCATCAGTCACAGTCTCCATAATGAGCTCTTGCTAATGAGTTCTGTATTACTTTTCCTTAGATGTAACATTTCTGGGAGGAGAGAATTTATTTTTCAAAATATAAACTCTGCACTCATATTTTTTTATTCATGGCAATGAGTTTTTGTTCTGAAGCACCCAAGATATTTTTCATCCTTTAATTAAATAACATCAGTGTTCAAATAACAGAGACTGCCTGTCAAAGACTACAGTGCAGTCATTCAAGTGATCTCCACCAGAATAATTACCCTACAATCAAGCAGTAATTTGCCTTTTCAAGTAGAATGAATGATCCAGATTGATTGAAAAAAGGGAGCTGGTTTTTTTTAATAGGAAATTAGAGATGTTTCACATTCTACGTTTTTAAAAAATAATTAATGGTGAGATGCCATTGGCTGATGTGGAACGGGTTCAGACAAACCCCCAGGATGTGGCTGGTACCTTCAGGCTGGCACGGGGGGAGCTTGAGCTGGGTATTTGTAAATTAATCACAGCACTGTGGCCTTTTCACAGTGGGGTTTGTCCTGTCCTCAGACTGTATGGAATTATTGATCCCAGGAGCCTGGCCACCCTCAGAGGGTCCCCACCAGGGCCCTTCCCCATTTCCTGCCTGGCAGCACTTGAGGCTGGCCTTGCACACAGAAAAATGACCAGACAAGGGAATTGGTGCCTTGCACACAGAAAAATGACCAGACAAGGGAATTGGTGCCTTGACAACAATTGGTTATTTCCAGTCCTGTAAATAGAATTGTTTTTCTGTCTTTCCTTTTTCTTTTAATCTGGCCTTTAAATTCGTGATTAATCCTGATTTTAATGAAACCTCAATGCTGTACAGGACCTCTCTTCAATAGGTATCTGTTTAAATCAAAGTATTTAATCTGAGAAAATCATGTTGTATGATCAGAGCGCTGAGAGCAGGAAAAGGCTGACAGACAAATGGCTGTTTTATGGAAGGCTGGGAGAGGTGCAGAGAAATGCATGTGGAGAAAACTCTAAAGCAAGCAAAAGATTTGGCTAGCAAGTTAAATTATAAGGGTAAAGTTTAAAGCAATTTCTTCCAGAAACCCCTGAAGGTTTTGTGGAATAAGGCAATTTCTTCAGTCCTGACACTGCAAGAGCATAAGAAATTGGAGTAAAATTAATAAAAATGAAAACAATGTAAACCCTTGCTCAAACTCTGAAGCAAAGGGCTGCTGTGTTTCTGTGAAATCCAGCACAGGATGTTGTTAGCCAGCAGTGCAAAGGGCTGGTTTGTGTTGGAGCTGCAGTTAAAGCTGTGGGAAGAGCTTCTCATGTGGCATTTCTGGCTGGGGCTGGGCAGGCCCTGGGGTGAATCTGAGCCCTCGCAGACCCCATCACCCCCAGGAGCTGAGAAGGGACAGGATGCAGCTGTGCCAGGAGCCAGAGGGCTCTGGGCAAACCAAGCACTTTGGGAGGCGTGCCTCCACTTTCTGAGCTGTCTAGGGCTAAAATAAGCAGAGAGACTGGAAATTATCTGGTTTTGGTAGAGTTCATCTTTCTGCCACTCTGCCTTTTCCCCTTTCCTGTGACATGCTGCTCCGGTTTCAAACAGGACCAGGCTGAGCCACCAGAGAATTGTGTCCCCAGCAGCTCCCAGGGACACAAACCCTGAGGTTCTGCTGCTCTGGCACTGCAGGGGCTTCATCCCTTTGGAAATGCTCAGCATGCAACTCCTCCCAGGCTCTTTGCTTTTGCTCTAGCTCTAGAACAAAAGTGTGGGTGCTCCTCTCTCAGGATTCTCTTGTTTTCATTCGTTTAACTGCAGCTTTTAGGGGTGTTGCTGAATTAAAGTATAAATTGCTTTTGCTCACAATAGCAGTTCTGACTGTGTGAATCTGCTTTCTGTAAGGGTGACTGTTAAGATGAATCTCTTTGCATAAGAAGCTCATTTTCATATATTTACCCCGTGCTTTTACTGCCCCGTGGTCCCTCAATTAGGGCTTCTGTGGTTCCCTTGATCACTGTGTTTGTGAACTGCAGCTGCATAAAGCGAGTGCTTGTGATCACAAAGGCAAAGTGGAAAGATAATTTTACACTGACCAAGCCTTTGATATCTGAACCCATTCCTGGGCCTGGCATAATCCACTTCTGTAACTTGGGGCAAGCTATTGAAATGCAGTTGGGTCACCTGGATCAGACACAAAGCAGTGTGGTGAATTATCTCAGGAAGGGAAATGGTCCATAATGTTTCAGTTTGCCCATCTGTGTGATCTTCCAGCTTTGTTTTTGCTCTGAAGCCACTCTCTGAACAGAGGGCTTGGAGAAGCCCCTGCACTCCAAGTTTCGATGCAGAAATTGCTGTTCCTTTCCTCCTTCCCCTGCGTTCCCTCTCCCTATGAGGAGCCCGGCTGTTTTCAGAGGCTGCGGTGCCCAGGGGAGCAGCACAAAAATTCCTTTTTGCTTGAACTCAATTTTCCTCAAAGTCCTGAGGAGCAGCTGGCCTGGGGCTTACAATACAAGTTATTTTAGTCCTTTTTACTGCCGTGGATGAGATTGTTTGACTTACAGTTTAAGGCATGTTTTGGGAGAAAAATCACTGTATATAAATGAAAGAAATTATTATTACTATTATGGGGTTTTCCATAACTTTTGTAGTTTATAGGCTGTCAGCATTTTCTTTAGAGGCCCTGTATTTTAGGTGTCTCAGTATGGCCTTGAAGTTGTTCTCAAAGTTAAAAGCTGTAATACTAAAAACCATCTCAAAGTGAAGTTGTTTCCCTTCCCTCTCTTTTTCTCATAAAATGAAAAGATCTTTAGGAACCTTTACATCACTAGGACGGAGATAAATAAATGTCATTGTTGGCTTCAGGCTCTGTTGGGTGCTAAAATTAAAAAACCCAAACCCAGAGCCCCAAATACAGCAGACAACAAAGAAACCCCAAAGCATTGTTTGTGTTTCATCCTACTGCAAACCCGGGGAAGGCTTTGCCCCAGCAGGGCTGATCTCCTGGCTCAGGTGAATTTGGTGCCCGTGATCCTCCTCCCACCCAAATCAGAGATCAAACTCAGGAAATGTTCAGAAGACAAATGCCATGTGCATCCTTGGAGCTGTGCTGAGCCACCTCCCTGCCCTCTGGCACAGACAGGGTAGGACTCAATTTAACATTCCTCATTAAATTAGAGCCTGGAAATGCAGGGAAATGACCCAGAGGAGGAACATCAAAATGCTTTGAACACGTTGCAGTACTTCTGTTCAAAGTTAGGGGACAATGTTTTGATCACTCCGTGATTTCTCCAGGGAAGTTCATGCAGACACAGGGTTTATGTTAGAGCCCAGTCTCAGGCCCTGCTGAACCCACCCTGGAGCTCCCTGTGGCTCCAGTGGGACATAAAGAGATTAAAGAGGATGGAAGAAGCCATAGTGAGCTGCCCTAGTGAGCCAATTGTCAACAGCTGCTTTTCAGCAGAGACATGAGAGGTGAAATATCCCAGGAACAGCTGGCTCACCTCAGCAGGTGTGTGTGGCCTTTGGCTTTTGCTGCTCCTCCTGCTCTGCTGGGGTTGAATGGGGGAAGAACCAGGGGATTTTGGCAAGGCAAACCATGGAAAGAGCAGTAGGAACAAATCTCCAGAAAAAGCTGTGTTGGATCAATATTTTGCTGGTGGGAAATAAACAAAAATGAAGCATTAGTGTGTAAAAAAGAAATAAGAGACCTGACTGTGCTTCTGAAGTCCTGGTGGGAGTGCTTGGAGCATCCCCTGAGCTGCTGTGTGCACCGGGTGCATCCTACTGGAAATAAACCCAGCATGTGCTGGGTACCACCAGAGGGGAGGACAGCACAGTTTGGAGAGGCAGCAGGGATGATTCTGTCGGTAAACAACATTTCAGACAGGATTTGGCTGCTTTTGAAAGTTTTGTTTCCTTTCATTTCTTGCCATTCTCTCTGTAGTGCTCTGAGGCAGGAGGGAGACTCCTCATGTGAGTCCCAGAGCAAGGCAGGGCTGAGCTTCCCCTTCTCTGTCCTCTCTGCTGCTTTTTCAGTCCCAGAGCAAGGCAGGGCTGAGCTTTCCTCTCTCTCTCCTCTCTGCTGCTTTTTCAGTCCCAGAGCAAGGCAGGGCTGAGCTTCCCCTCTCTCCCCTCTGCTGCTTTTTCAGTCCCAGAGCAAGGCAGGGCTGAGCTTCCCCTCTCTCCTCTCTGCTCCTTTTTCAGTCCCAGAGCAAGGCAGGGCTGAGCTTCCCCCTCTCTCTCCCCTCTGCTGCTTTTTCAGTCCCAGAGCAAGGCAGGGCTGAGCTTCCCCTCTCTCCCCTCTGCTGCTTTTTCAGTCCCAGAGCAAGGCAGGGCTGAGCTTCCCCTCTCTCCTCTCTGCTCCTTTTTCAGTCCCAGAGCAAGGCAGGGCTGAGCTTTCCTCTCTCTCTCCCCTCTGCTGCTTTTTCAGTCCCAGAGCAAGGCAGGGCTGAGCTTCCCCCTCTCTCCTCTCCTCTCTGCTGCTTTCCGAGTCCCTGCAGCATGAGCAGACCACAATGAGAGGCTGGCCATAAAGCAGAAGATTGCCTTTAAATGCTATTTCTTTCCTTGGTGTTGATGCTCAGGGCAGTTTCACTCTGGAGCTTTGAAGTGGTGATTGATGCCTGGGCTGTCCCCACCGTGGCGTGGTCCCTGCAGGTGAATTTTGGGGGTTCTTTCTGTGTGCTGTGACTGCAGCAGAGCCCTCTGTGTGCAGGGCAGGCCAGGGCTCCAGGAAAAAGGGAAAAACACCCAGGGGTTGCCTGGGTGCCCCTGTGCTTGGCTGGGCTGCAGGGAATCCAAACGCTCCTCTGGGGAAGGCTGCCTTGCCCCTTTCTCCAGTCTTAGAAATCCTTGAGTTTGAATTATTTGCCACAAGAGTTTGTGCAAGAGCCTCTGGTCTGTGCAAGAAAGGAGCTGGCATTTTTGAATGCAGCACCTTTTGTGTCACTCTGGGCAAGCAGGGCATGGTGCTTAGGGTGAGCACGGGGTAGATCAGCTCAGCACGTGCCATTTTTGGTTGTGAGGGTACTAAAAAGGTTCTCAAGTTGTAAGTCATGGTTGGAAGGAATCTCTTGACTTATTTGGATTGTGTATCACTCTGTGACCAGTTAGCCATCATCTCTTCATTAAAAAATACATTGATTTTCTGGGCTGTCAGCCACTTATTATTTATAAAGAGGTCTTAATTGGAAGTGTTGTCCCATTGGAAATGTTCCCATGAGCACAAGCAAGAGTGGTTCCAAAAATAGCGTGTTTAGCAAAAGAAAGAAATCTTCAACCTCTGTGGCATAAAACACCCCGAGCTCTCACCCAGCTGACCTTGGAAGAGTCCTGCCATGCTGGGAGGCACTGTGCTCCTAAAAATGAAACCAATTTATGTTCCTAAAACTGGGCTGCCCTGCTTTGGGTACCCCTGATCACTGTGCCTTGTGCCACTGGGGTCAGGGCAGCTCCCTGTGGGCTCAGGGTTCCTCTGAGCCCTGCAGAGCCCCTGGCATGCAGCACTCTGCTGGAGGCTTTGCATTTTTGGTTTGTACCTTTTCTGACAGTCTGCAGAATTTTCCCAGTCAATTGAATTGTGCACTCAGGCATTTCTGTTTACATACAATTATGGTTTTATTGGATCTAAAAGCATTTCCACTATTTGTGTAATGCATTTTTCTTAAAGAAGAAGCAAGTCAAGGAAATTCACCGATGGTTTACAGGGTGGTGTGCCCAGGAGCTCACAGGAACGCCACACTCATGTATTTTATGTAACTCCTGGCCACTGCATCCTGACCAGGAGCTTAAAACCAAGCTTACCATGAGGAGACCTTTCCCTTAAAACCCAGGTTAGCATGAGGAGACCTTTCCCTTAAAACCCAGGTTACCATGAGGAGGCATTTCCCTTAAAACCCAGGTTAGCATGAGGAGACCTTTCCCTTAAAACCCGGGTTAGCATGAGGAGACATTTCCCTGAAGTGCAGGAAAGGAGAGGAGCCCAGCAGTGCTGCCTTTGAAGGGAGAAAATGATGTCTCATTCTTTGCCCATCTAAAATTGCTGCACTGAGTAACAGGCACGGGAGTGTGGAGGCTTTGCAAAGCTCTGCTGTGCACATTCCTCAGCCCATTAGATCAGTTTCCAGAGGGACCCGTGCTGATTTCAGGAACCTTGGAGAAACTGAGCCCTGGGCCAGCAGGGCTGGGAGCTGAGAAATGGAGGAATATTCACATTTCATGGCAGGAGACGCCTTTGTGTGGCATCTGTCACCTGCTGATGAACCAGCCCATCCCTGTGGAGGGGTTTGGGGGCTTGCTCCCGTCCCTGTGGAGGGGTTTTAGGGTTTGTCCCATCCCTGCCATCCTCACGGAGGGGTTTTGGGGTTTGCCCCATCCCCATGGAGGGATTTGGGGTTTGCCCCATCCCCATGGAGGGATCTGGGGTTTGCCCCATCCCCATGGAGGGATTTGGGGTTTGCCCCATCCCCATGGAGGGGTTTGGGGTTTGCCCCATCCCTGCACCCCCATGGCACGGTGGGGTTGCTGGGTCCCCCTGCCCACTCCTCCTTCAGTGATGTCCATGCCGACCTTCAGCTGGGCACAGCCTGATGTCAGTGCAGCCTGACTAAAGTCTGAAAGGTTGAATGTGCTCCTCCTTTGAAGCCTCCCTCCTGGTTATCTCAGGAAAATCCCCAAAAGGGCTCTCTTTGCTGTGCTGCTGGGAGCCCCCTGCCCTGGCAGCTCTGCCCCCCTCTGGCTGGGAGGGATGGGCACGGGGCTGGGCACTGCAGGGGGAGCAGCCTGGCTGCTTTCCTGCCCCTGCACTCACATCTCTGTCCCTGCTCTGTCTGGGGAGGTGCACACAGCTTCCCCGGCTCCCGTCCCTCATCTGAAACATCAGCTCCGGGGCTCAGTCTCACATGCTCAGCTCCCTAGCTGGAGTTAATGCTCCAGGCCTAATTCCAGGCTGGTTCTCAATTTGTTGGATGTGGTTGATGCACACATCAAATAGTTCTGGCACCCTGATGCTTCCTGTGAATGAAAAATGACACGAAAGAGTTGCGTGAA
Source organism: Agelaius phoeniceus (assembly GCF_051311805.1). NCBI lineage: Eukaryota > Metazoa > Chordata > Aves > Passeriformes > Icteridae > Agelaius > Agelaius phoeniceus. Next base: position 418,144 of record NC_135282.1, on the reverse strand, counting down.
TTTCATCCCCATTCATGCAGCAGACTAAAAGACAACTCATGTTTGGCAAATACACAGGAATGGGAGAAAAGATTCACATCGGAGGAAAAAAATGTAAATGTTCTCAAGAGAGGGCTTTTTCCCACAACGGAAAGAAAAAATAAATTTAAAAAAAGCAGTAATGGAAACCATTGAAAGATCTGGTCAGGAGGGTGTAGTATCTTAATGAGGTGCTAAGATCTCAGCAGTATTCTTGCAAGAGGGTGTGTTGCATCTCCTCACAGCTCTTGGGGCATTACAGAGGAGAGGTTTTATCTCTGGATGAGGATGGAGTGCAGCCCCAGCTGGGCTGTGTCTGTACAGCTCAGCCCTGCTCCCGTCCCCCTTGCGTGGCTCCTCTTTATTTATTGACTCTGCTTAGGACAGCAGCTGTAACTTCCTGAATCGATGGCAAACGTGTGGGTTTGTGGGGTAACCGGCTGCTTTCGGCTCATTCTCGCTCTGTCGGCTGGAACTGGCCGGGTGAAGCACTGGGATGGGTGTGTGTGTCCCCAGGCACAGCCGGGCAGGGGCTCAGGGACAGCCCTGGGTCTGGGCACGCTCCTGGCCTCGCTCTCTGGGAAATGCCCGGCTCAGGGGGGAGCTCAGGGGGGAGCTCAGGTGGGAACTCAGGGGGGAGCTCAGGTGAGAGCTCAGGTGAGAGCTCGGGGGGAGCTCAGGTGAGAGCTCAGGTGGGAGCTCGGGGGGAGCTCAGGTGAGAGCTCAGGGGGGAGCTCAGGTGAGAGCTCAGGTGGGGGCTCAGGGGGGAGCTCAGGGGGGAGCTCAGGTGAGAGCTCAGGTGGGGGCTCAGGGGGGAGCTCAGGTGAGAGCTCAGGGGGGAGCTCAGGTGAGAGCTCAGGGGGGAGCTCAGGTGAGAGCTCAGGGGGGAGCTCAGGTGGGGGCTCAGGGGGGAGCTCAGGTGAGAGCTCAGGTGGGAGCTCGGGGGGAGCTCAGGTGGGAGCTCAGGGGGGAGCTCAGGTGAGAGCTCAGGTGAGAGCTCAGGTGAGAGCTCAGGGGGGAGCTCAGGTGGGGGCTCAGGGGGGAGCTCAGGTGAGAGCTCAGGTGGGAGCTCGGGGGGAGCTCAGGTGGGAGCTCAGGGGGAGCTCAGGTGGGAGCTCAGGGGGGAGCTCAGGGGGGAGCTCAGGTGAGAGCTCGGGGGGAGCTCAGGTGGGAGCTCGGGCTGGGCTCCCCGTCCCAGCAGGGCACACAGCGTGTGCCCATTACTTTACTCCATTTCCCACTCAATTCCTGGATAATGATGGGAAGTGAGACACAGAGATGGGAAAGAACCTGTGGAAAGTCACATGGGAAAAGCGAATTGGGGAATAAAACCAAATGTCCCGAATCCAAGTGACTTTTTGGTCACGCAAAATGAGCATTCCCTTATCTCACCTAGCGGGCCCGAGTATCTTGTCCTTAAGCAAGCGTAGTAAAGATTTTGCAATATTTTCCAGTCTGGTTGCAGCAGCCTTATCGTGGAGGGGCTGGGCGCTGGCTGTGCTGGGCCCTGTGGTGAGCAGCAGCACTCCAGGATGTTTCTTGTGTGTTTATTTGTCATTATTTACACTGCAGCGCTCCCATGGAGCGCCCATGCTCTGGGATGTTTCTTGTGTGTTTATTTGCCATTATTTACACTGCAGCGCTCCATTGAGCGCCCGTCCTGCCCACTCCCGGGCCATCAGTGGGGCAGGGGAAGGATAAACGCCCGTCAGCAGCTGGCCAGGGCATGGAGGGGCTGCAAGGGTCAGTACAGAACAAAGGCTGTGCATGGAATTCACAAAGAGTGCGAGGCGCTGCCTTCCACAGGCAACGTCTGCATAGCCAGGGTTTAATGGGAATGGAAAATGCTAACATATAAATCCAGTCCTAAAAAAAATACAGCCACAGCAAACTACTGAGTGGTAAATATTTGTGCCATTAAGCCAAGCACTCCGTTTCTGATGTGAACTATTAAAACTCCTGCTAAAACTTTCATTAAATCATGACTTCAAAACTCCCTTTCAAACATGCTGCTCTGTATGGAGGGGAATGAGCCTGCAGAGCGATGAGGGCAAACCAGCTGAGTATCCTACAAAACCTTGGGACTTTCTGAGGCGTGAAATGCAGACGGGATCAAGCTCTGACCAAAGTCGAGCAAGGGGGTTCCAACAGCCAAAGGAGCTGTTTTCCTTCTCCTCCTTTTCCTTCTCCTCCTCCTTTGGCAGGACTTTCCTCCTGCCAAAAGGTGTTTTCCTCCAGGAGCACAGCCCGGGTCTGTCAGTGTGTTGGTGTCACTCACCAGGGCCCCTTTCTGCTCCCTCCCATGCACACACACCCCAAAAGGATTGAGCATCCTCGGAGCATCCCCGGAGCATCCCCGTGTCAGGAAAATGAATCCACAAACACCAGAGGTTTATGTCCAAAAAGGTGGCAGAGGAGCCCTTTCTGGCTTTATTCCAATGAAGGGAGAGGCCATGGGGCATTCCCCTGGGATCTCTGGAATTTTTGGAGGATGCAGCCTCCTTTTTACCCCAATTTCCCGGCCACATTTCCCTTCTCTCTTTCCCCATTGGCTGAGGTACCTGAGAGGTACAGACTCCCCAAAATGCCTGATACCAAAGATTCCTCTCTAATGTACAACCCTCCCTTTAAATTTTTAATTCTTACGAAATTTAGGAGTTTTTCTTCCCCATTGTTTCTTTCATCTTCCAATGTCCAATTTTGTTTATCAGCAAACCTAAAGTTTATTTGTAAAGGCAAATCTCTTTTTCCATTCATCAATCAGGGGATCCTTCCCATGGTTTCTTTTATCTCCCAGTGCTGGTTTTATCCACCAGCAGACCCACAGCTTGTTTGGAAAGACAAATCTGCTGTTCCTCTCAATAGGAGCATCCCTGGAGCATCCCCAGTGCCCCTGGATCATCCCTGGAGCATCCCCAGAGTGTCCCTGGAGCATCCCCAGAGCACCCCCGGCCCCTCCGGCACCACTGCTCCGGGGATGCTCCGGGGATGCTCCGAGGATGCTCCGAGGATGCTCCAAGGATGCTCCGGGGATGCTCCGAGGATGCTCCAGGGATGCTCCGAGGATGCTCCGGGGATGCTCCGGGGATGCTCCGAGGATGCTCCGAGGATGCTCCGGGGATGCTCCGGGGATGCTCCGAGGATGCTCTGGGGATGCTCTGAGGATGCTCCAAGGATGCTCCGGGGATGCTCCGGGGATGCTCTGAGGATGCTCCGGGGATGCTCCAGGGATGCTCCGGGGATGCTCCAAGGATGCTCCGAGGATGCTCCTGGGACACTCCCGTTCTGCCCCGCTCCTGTCCCCGTTGCCTGCGGGGTTTTGGCCGCATCCGACCCCTCCTGCTCCCAGGGTTTCCTGTTCCCAGCAGGCAGCTTTGTCCCTGGAGGTGAAGGGCAGGGGGCTGCAGCATTTGTGAAGAAGATGAATGCACTATTCCCAAATATTCCATAAACAGCTCATTATTGCTCTTATTATCATGCAGAGTGAGTGAAATTTTAATGTTTCACCGCTCCAGGCTGTCAAAGTCCTTGTGCTCTTCAAAGAGGAGGGCTCAGATTCTGTTCAGTCTTTGTGGAGGAAAATTAGGGCATCTTTGTGCTTTTTAAAAATACATTTAGAAAAGGTCATACGTACTGTTTCTTCACTTGGAAGTGTATCTCGGGATAACCACGGTGTCCTGTTGTGTGAAAAATTGACAAAAAGGTCTCTAAAGCCTTCTCCATACTAAATAAGAGTGAATATGGATTGATTCTTCTTAATTATGACTTTCAGTCTTGCTGAAACAGATGTTTGCTAACTCAGATTTCATTTCTGGCTTGGCAGAGAAGTGAGCACAACAGAAAGCAACGAGGGCCGCTGAGATTTGCCATTGCTGCTGGCTTTCTGAGCTTGGTGCTGCTTTGGAATTCAGCACAGCTTCTTGCTGTCGCTGGAGCTCACTGTTAGCAGGCAGCAAGCCTCTGTTCTGTGGGCTTTCATTCCACCTGGGCTCGGTGAAAGCAGAAATGCAGGAGAGTGTGGGTCAGACCTGGCTGCTGCCAGCCCTGGTGCTGGGGCTCAGCTGCCCCAGGTTCTCCCTTCTCACCTGAGTGCTCTGCCCCAGCAGCAGGGACTGGGAATCACAGCTCAGGTGCTGACTGTCCTGAGTGGCTCCTGTCTGATGCAAATGCTCCTCTTCTTACAAAAGTTATAAAAAGCCATCAGGAGGAAAAGTCCAGGCACTGTTTTGGAAACTGAGAATTGTGGAAATACTGCCTAATAGGAAAAATATTTTTAAAACTGACTCTCCTGTGTGCATCCCTTTAGGGGATTCTGGTCTGTGCCTGCCTCTGGTCCCTGTCACAGCTGCTGCCATTACCTGGACAATGTTTCTGGCCCTGAGCTCTCTGCTGGGCCTGCAGGGCTGTGTGGCATGGGGAGACATTTCTGCCTTTGTCAAAATACAGGTAAATGGGGGAGAGGAAGGTTCATTTGCTTCTTTAATCATGCTTCTGTTGGATTAGAGAACGTGTCCTTTTATAAATGGCTTTTTCTACAGCATTCAGGCCAGTTGTTTTCCTTTGGGAATGCTTTCACCTGAGTTAAGAAAAACAGAGCAGATTTAGAAAAGGTGCATTGAGGCATGTCTGCTTCTTGTTTTAGAAAGGCAACACGTTTTTAATGTAATAACACAGAGTAGCAGAAAAAGGCACAGAATAGAAAACAAAGAACCTTAACAAAGGACACCATAGTCTATTTCATTAAGCAGTTTTGGAAAGTTATCCTGGATTTGTATCAGCATTATCACAAAATCTATTGCATTATTCTGCTTGTAGGGCAGGTGGGGGAAGCTGAATGCTATTTGATTCATCTATCCCAAAACTCCTGTAAGGTTCTGGCAGTGTGTGTGAGCAGAGCCTGGCAGGGCTGGTTTGCACAGGCAGCTTTAGCAAGGTGGGTTTTACCTGCACTGGGAATTGTGTTTAAGGAGCCTGGGGGCAGAGGCAGCACAGCCCGGCTGCAGGGGCAGCACAGCCCGGCTGCAGGGGCAGCCTTGGCAGGAAAAGCCTCCCAAAGTCACCTCCTGCACGGGCCAGGCTGGACCAGGGCCTTTGGGACTTCAGCTTTGCTGAATCCATGCTCCAGGATTAACCCCTTCAACTCAGGTGTCCTAGAAGGGATCAGAGCATAAAAGACAGAAATGAGCTCTTGGTTACGGGAGAAGGGCCCATGGGAGTCTGTGTTTAGTCTGTGTTTAGGGCCCCTCAGTGATCTCCAGGTGGATCTGCCATTGAAAAAAAGAGATTTCCTTCTTTTCTTCATTTGCCAGTCTGAAAAACTCTTTCTGAGCCAGCCCTGACAATCCCATTGGGTTTCCTGTTCAGTGCAGTGGGATGTTCTGGAGCTCTGAGCTGAGTGGACACAGAGCCCTGCTCTCAGGCTGTGCATTGCATTAAATCAGAATAAAGCCTTTTAGGCAATGAGTAACCGCCCCAACACGGGCACCTGGGTGGAATAAGGTGCATCTGTAATTCCCTGGATTAAATGGGATCTCTGTGGAGCCAGACTGTGCTCATCACTGTGGAGAGCAGTGGCTGCCTGGGCTGTGCCCCGAGCCAGGGCTGGGAGGGTCCCAGCTCTGCTGGTTCTGGCCCTGCACAATCAGCTCTGGCCAGAACACCCAGCAAGGGACCTGGGGCTCCCCTGCTCTCCCTCTGGACTGGCTCTGCCCCACTGTCACTGGCTCAGCTCTGCCCTCACTCCATCCCTCCATACACGTTTACATGGCTCTGTACACAGAATTTTTCTCTTACATATGGATATAACTGTTTAACTGTAAGGACATAGCAAAACTCTCTGACTGCTATGCTGCTAATTATGTAAACGAGACTATTTCTTGAGAGACAATACTAATACTTTCACCTCTTCTTTCTTTGGAATAGAGCTGTGCTTTAAGGAACATGAAAAATGTTTCACTTAAGCACTAAGGCAGCTTTTCACACAGATCATCAGTTCAGTTCTGTCTGTTGGTGCTTACACAAGGAAAGCCTGCCACGCTGAGCTCTGCTTCTCCCTGACTGGCATTTAAATTTTTTAAACATCAAATATTTACTGATGTAACCCAGTTGCTCACCAAATTGAATTTCAAAGGTCCTTATCCTGCAGTTTCTGTTTGTGCACATCTCCCATTCAAGGCAGCTCCATGCATCTCTAATGAAAATGAACCTGCTTCTTTCTGGAGCTATTTTTTAACCTTTCTGTGCTCCCCTTTATTACCATGATTTACAACAATATTGTGAGTGTTATTAATCCAGGCTGCAGTCAGTGGGTGTTTGCCATGGGTTTGCTCTGCAGTGCTGCATCTTAAATGGTTCTGGCTTCCAAACTGGAAGAGTTTTGGCTTGCAGCCCCTCATCTCTGCCCAGCATTCACCCACAGACACAACCCAAAGAGCAGAGAAAGGGAAATGCCCTGGAAGGTATTTCAGGTCTTTGGAGCTGAGCAAGGTGTGGAAGCACAGCCCAGAGGACATGGGTCAGGATGTGGGGCTGAGCAGGTTTGTGCTCAGGGCTCCTGGAGCTCCGCTCATCTCTGCCCCCTGATGCTGAGCTCAGTGAAACCAGAGGGTGGAACCTCTCTGCTGGGGTGGGGATTCTGTAGCTGGAAAATTAAAGAAAAGCCACCTGGAGCTGTGTGTGTGTGTTAGGGAGTTGATGATTGCAGCTCAAGGGTTGCAGTCTGTTGCCAGCATTCCTTGAGCAGTTGGGAGCTGCTGGGCACCCAGGGACAGAGGCAGAGCTGCTGCTCCTTGAGCAGGGTCTGTGCTGGGGTGCACCTGAGATGCACCAGGAGCAGCTGGAGCTCCCAGGGACAGGCCTCAGGTGAGGCTGTGGCAGGGCAGGGCTGAGAGCCCCCGCTGACACCTGCCCCTGCTCACACCTGCCCTGGCAGCTGCTGCATGCGGCCCCTGTGCAGGGCTCTAAAAGAGATGGGATCCTCTCAGGAAATGGCATCTTTATTCAAATGGATGTGGACTTGGTAGCAGAAAAATAGCAAGATGCTCCAATGTTCTACATATTTGAAAGCAGTAATTTTTTTATTTTTTTCTGTGTGCCATAATTAAAAAAGAAAGCAGCAGGACAATTCCCTCATCCATTCCCTCCTCCTTTTTCCTCTCTCTTATAGAAATGATATCTGGTAGAGCAGCCAAGATATTTTTCAGTCTGGTGCTCATGGGTCTTTTCATTACTTTTCTGTTCTCACACTGCTTGCCCAGTACAGCAGCTGTTAAATAGACAACTCTGAGAACTGGGGAAGGATATTGGTGAAATATTTGATTAACACTATTTTTGCAGGAAATTGATATGTCAACTATTTTTAGCCTCAGGCAAAGGAATAATCAAACCCAATCCATGTGGCAACCTTCTCCAATTTCAGATGACTTTATAACCTCTGATATTTCACTCATTTTTACTTTTATATTGCAGTCTGTCACAGCTTCCCACCCTTGGTGATTTCATGCAGGTTTTTTAACTGTATGATTGTCCCATTAGGAAATACATTCAGCAAACTTTCCTGTTGGAAAGTGTTGTGTTCATTGCTTCAGAAAGTGTGTGTTGGCACAGCTCTGTTCACAACAATGAAACATCTGAAAGTCTGGCTCTTGTCCATAACACACTCTAATTCCCTATTCATAAGCTAAATTCCTTTTTGTGCAATTTGCCATTTTTTTTTCATTACATATGCTAGTTACATCTTAGGGTGAATCAGTCAAATGGACTCTAAATTAAAATAGTTGGCAGATCTGAGCCCCAAATCTGTTGCAATGCAGATTTCTCAGAGCTTGGAAGAAAACAGCCAATAAAGCCACCACAGACAGGGGTGATTCTTCTTTCTGTCTGTCTTTTTCCAGGTAACTGAGTAGATGAATGTACCCTAAAGCTTTAATCTTCTGGGCAATTAGGAGAAATAGGTGGAAAGGAAAGTCAATAAACCGTGTGAACCTGAATAGGTCACGCTAACAGCCAGGATGTCACTGTGAGGACAGGAAATCCTTACCTTAGATGCATCATTTTAGTCTCTCATTTAATCCATAAAACAGAATCAAAATTTGTTTTGAACCATATGCACATAAGTGAGGAAACAAAGACAAGTGGGCTCCAAATTGAGCTTGATGGGGTAAATTGTCCACTGCTTTGGATGAGAGGAAGCCCAGCTCCTTGGGCTTGGAGCTGCTGAGTTTAGGTCAGTGGCAGCCCTGCCCCAAAGGTGCCTCCCTTTCACACTGCAGAGGGAAGGTGCCCACCCTCCACCCCTGGTGGCCACCTCTGTGTGCCTGAATATTTGCTTTTTGAATCCAGGGAGGAGAGGAGAGGCAAGTGAATCTCGTGAAGGTTCACCCCACCCTCTGCCTGGCTCCTCTTCCTTGGCAAGCCTTCCCCCAGCAGCTGCTGCCTGTTTTCCTTCTGCACTCGTGTTCTGACATTTCCTGCAGCCCTTTCCGCCCCCCTTTCCTGGCCTCCTCTTCCTCTCAGCATGGCTTGTGCCTGGCTCCCAGGAGGGCTGGACTCACCCCCACATCCCTGCACATCCCTGGGAGCAGCCCTGGGGCCCTGGGCGCTGCTGGCAGCCGTGGGGGCAGCACAGACAGACAGACGGACAACACAGAGTTACTCAGACCCTCGGGTGTGAGCACAGACAGACAGACAGACAGACAACACAGAACTGTTCAGGCTGGAAAGGACCCTCAGACCCTCAGGTGTGAGCACAGACAGACAGACAAGCACAGAGTTATTCAGACTGGAAAAGACCCTCAGACCCTCGGGTGTGCACACAGACAGACAGACACACGGACAGACAACCCAGAGTTATTCAGGCTGGAAAGGACCCTCAGACCCTCAGGTGTGTAGACAGACAGAAGTGTGTAGACACGGACAGACAACACAGAATTGTTCAGGCTGGAAAGGACCCTCAGGTGTGTAGACAGACAGACACACGGACAGACAACACAGAATTGTTCAGGCAGGAAAAACCCTCCCAAGCTGGGTCCCACCAGTCCCTCCTCAGGGCACAGGCTCCCAGGCAGGCACTGACTCTGCCCTGCTTTGGTGCCTCTTTCAATGGGATTTTTCCTCTCTCAGTGCAGTTCCTTTTGGGAGCAGCTGCATGTGGCCCTCTCCATGCAGAAGGAGTGATTTGAATAATTTGGATTACAGGGAGCACACGCACAGATCCTGGATTACTCAGTGTGCTGCTGCTTTCCCTCCCCTGAAAGCTTCATAAACTGTCCTTTCACAGGCTTTTAATAAACACTCAAGTGACTTAATCTTTTAGTGTAAAGGCCTGCTTGTATTTTAAGCTTTCTGTTATCAATGTCATTAAATCAATATCCTCAGTTCTATGGGATCCAAGCCACATCCAAGCTGTCACACACAGTTTAACTTTAAAAGGGCGATATTGAGGTACAGTCAGTTCCTTTTTCATAGATTAGAGAGCACTTTGAAGTAGAGCTGTTGAAGATCAGAGGGAGTTTATTCCTCTGCAGCCAGTTTCTTACGTGTTGGGGGCTCTCTGTCCTAATGACAGTTCTGCTGCAGAACTTCAGGGAAGCCTCAGAAGGTGAGTGTTTTATGCAGTTATCATAAATGGCACTGGAAAGCCTTGTGGAGATTATGTAATGGGTGACAAAACACGGACAGATTCTTTAGGAGAAATAAGAGGGCAAATTAGGACAGACCCTTCTTTGCCATTCTTTAATCTGTTTATCTATTTTTCATTATTATTATTTACTTACTCTTTCTCCATCTGAGTGCATACACAGCTCTGGACAGGTCAGAGCCTCGCTTGGTGTGGTTCATTGTCTAATGAGTGACATCTGTGTTTAGAGTTAAGATGGAGAAAAACAAGGACTTGTTCCTTGCCAGAGAAATGTAATTGAGGGTAAAAGATACATCTGGGATTTATTTGGGTAAAAGATGCACGAGTGCAGTACCATGTCTCCTTCCAACCTGACCCTGAGGTGCCCCTTCCATTTAGAGTATTAGAATCCAGATTTATCTAGAGAAATCTTACAGATCAGAAATGGCAGTTATTGCTCCATCTTTGCTGTCATTACAGCAGATCTTTCTCTCTCTCCCTTTCTAGGGTTTTTTAGCCTCTGTCTGTCACAGAAATGAAATAATTTGTAATACAAGGCAGCTGTAGACTCTCTGGGTTGCTCACTTCAGGAGAGATGGTGAAGATGGTGGATGTCACATCACTGAGCACAGCTGCTGCTCAGTGACAGTGCTGGGGGGACAGTGACAGTGCTGGGGGGACAGTGACAGTGCTGGGGTGACAATGACAGTGCTGGGGGGACAGTGCTGGAGGGACAGTGACAGTGCTGGGGTGACAGTGACAGTGCTGGAGGGACAGTGCTGGGGTGACAATGACAGTCCTGATGTGACAGTGACAGTCCTGGGGTGACAGTGCTGGGGTGACAGTGACAGTGCTGGAGGGACAGTCCTGGGGTGACAGTGACAGTCCTGGAGGGACAGTCCTCTCTCACAAAGCCCCTGCCCTGCAGCCCCATCCTGGGACTAGGGCTGGGGAAGAGCTGAGGCCAGGAGCTGCAGGCCTGGGCCAAGGATGTGCTCAGGGAGATGAGAGAATTCCCTTTATGCTGTGCAGAGGGGTGGGCTGAGCGGGGAATGTCCTCATCTGCAGCACAGCTGGGAGGTGCCTGGCGCTCAGGAGGAGCCCTGCAGGCCCTGGCTGGGCAGGAATTCTTGGTTATCTCCAGGCAGGAATTCTTGGTTATCTCCAGGCAGGAATTCTTGGTTATCTCCAGGTAGGAGGGAGCTGTGCTACCTTGTGCCTGACACTCCTGAGAGGAGAAGGAGAATTGCATCAGGAACCTCTTGTACTTGGTTGAGTTTCAGCAGGATGAGGTGGAGGGGATTTTTCTTCATTCCCTAAAACAAAGAGAGCAGAACTTGATTATCTTTGGTCTTGACAGCAGAGCTGTGTCGCAATAATCCGAGAGCTGTTAATTCACCAGTGATTGTTTTATGTTGGAGACTTTTGTAATTAAAAAATTGCCATAAGGCAGGGCCCACGTAATGTGGACTTTAGGGATTTATGTATTAGAAAGGGTTGAACAAACACTGGAAATCCTCTAGTTTGCATATTTTGTCTGTAACAAACTGTTACTTCACTCCAATATAATTTGAATAATTTTGTCATCAAGCTCATGTAACGGAGTGGAGAATGGGATCTCAAAGCTTCTGGAATACAGGAGATTGAGTTAGTTGCTAAACCTGTTTATGGAAGATAGAAATTATGTCATTATAATGCTGAGGTGTGCTAAAATAAAATCCTGAATTACAGCATGGCTCTTTCAGTTTGAATGTATGTTTTAAAATAATTGCTGTTGTGGAAAGAAAATGTCTGGGAGTTGATCATTGTAGTGCACATATTTCAGAGTTATTAATCGTAAAATGCGACATTTTTATTGCGCAGTGAGAACAAACGGTGAACAGAACCCAAAGAAGCCAAGCATGGCTGAGGAGTGATGTCCCAGTCCTGCAGAAATGAACACAAGTATTTGTGCTTATGTACAACAGTGATCCTGGTTTGCTGTTTGCTTAAAGGAGCACAGATTCCTCATTCAGAGCAGAAAAAGTTTAATCCCAGTGTGTAAAATTAAGACTGAATACCATCTTTGCATGTTTGGAGCTTGTGTTGAAGATGTGAGGACTGAACAATTTCGCTGCCAGTTCTGGTGTGTTAATCTCTAATCAGTCTCCTGAAATTATTGTAGCAATGAGAATGTGAAATAGCTGAATACTGGAATTTAGCCCTATTTAAATGCTCCTTCAGGGTTTCTGTTTTTCTCTTGCAGACGCCCAGGCAATACAGCCAAGCACTAAATAAAAGCAACAGAGTTCATCTTTACTGTGCATTTCTGGATTATAGGTATGTTGCATAATTCAAATTCTTTAACTTGGTTTTATTAAATTACACTTTGTGATGCTGTGTATTATCTATATTCTTCTTGCTTCCTTTCATTCATGGAAATGGTTAAAGAAATGGAACCAATGGCTTATAAAAGCCACAATCTGATTGTTTCTTCTTACCACCCATAGGAGACCTGGTATTCCCAGCCCCTGGGTTGGGTGGTAATTGGGAACTGGAAACATTTTGTGATCAGAGTTGCAGCCTGATCCAAATCCTGCTTATCTCGTTTTGTGAGTGTGTCCACTTGGGCACCTGCTCGGATGTTCCAGGGTGGCAAAGCTCCAGCACAGCCTCTGTTTTCACTGGCTCTGTGCCACAGCAGCCTGTGAAATCAGTATTTCAGAGCTGGGAGTTCTGGCCAATGCATGGAACGGATAAACATCATGCAATGATCCATCTTGAATGCAAATTAGAATTAAGGGGAAATAAATATCACCTCGAATTTCACTCAGAAAATAAGAGTTTCACTCAGAAAATAAGAGCTATGGAAAAGCAGTAGCTTTTTATTTTTTTATTTCTTTTTTTTAGCATTGAATACATTTATTTCTTTCCTTTTGAAATGCGTGGCTCTTAGCGAACTCATTGAGAAGGAATACGAATGGTGAATTTTTAATTTCATGGGTTTAACGGGTTTTGAGCTGTAACAGCGCAAGCCTAATTGCTGCAGCAGTGGTGTGGGATGCTGTGATCCCTCCTGAGCACCATGCACCTGGGAAGGTCACAGTAATTGTTCTCCTGAAGTTTTGTTCACCTGTGCTGAGCTGCCCCAGCTGTTGGCAGTTCCTCGTTGTTATGGTTACTCACAGATTAGGATCAATTAGAAGCAGGTTTTATGAAGCCCATGAATGTGGCTGGGGCATTGCTCTCCGCTGGGGCTGGGGCCCTGGAGGCTTTGTGAGGATACAAACCCAGCTATGAAATCTGTCCTTCCCGATGAGCCCCGTTGTGCCAGGATGGGTTTATTCCCTGTGCACCGTGGCTAATTTGGTTTCTGCCCCACAGCAGAGTCTCTCTGAGAACTCAAGGAGGTCCTGAAGGGCAGGAGAATGAGGTAATACCTCCCTTTAAAGCAGGCACTGAGGGGAGCACAGGTCCCTCAGTCCATCTGCAGGACCCAGAGAAACACAGAAGAGATAAATATTTCCTGTCCGAGAGTGGGGTGCGTGGCCTGTGCTGCCTGAGGTTCTGGGTCCCCACCCCACCCCAAGGCTGGCAGGGCACAGGCAATTCTGGCTTGTCCCAGGCAAAGCAAGCTCATGAGGATCGCTGCTCAAAAGCAAAGAGCAAAGTGCCTGAGGATGCTGAGAGCAGCCCCCACACCCTGCCCAGCCATCCCCACACGGGGCAGGAGCTGCCCCTTGGGTGCAGGGACAGAGCTGACAGGGATGGGAGGCTGGAGTTGGGGCTCTCAGCCTGAATTGCTGTGACAGGATGGCTGTGACACCAGGCAAGGGTCAGGCAGCACAGAACACACTCTGATGCTGGGGCTTGTGCAGGATCATTGACTTGTCTGGTACTACATTCTCAGAATGGGTCTGGGTGAAATGCCATAAATGAGATGCAAAATGTAATGTGAATGCAGTTACCATTCATTGATTATAAAACTGGGAACAGATCTCTAGAGATGTTCATGGAGGGGCCTGATCTGTGCTTGGTCCTGGTGAATATTTTCCTTTGCTGTGTCCATGATGGAGCTGAGAGGGCACTCACAGTGCTGGGGGATTGATTCCAGAGCTTTCCATCTCCTGTGCAGCACGGGGCATGTGAAATTAGCCCCCAGCAGGTGCATTTTGGCAGGGGTAACGTTTGGTTTTTGTGCCTCCCAGCAATGGAACTGGCGTCTGGTCCAGCGAGGGCTGCGTGAGGCAGAGTGGGGACCTCAACTACTCCGTGTGCCTGTGCAACCACCTCACCAACTTCGCCATCCTGATGCAAGTGGTGCCTCTGAAGGTGAGACTCGGCAGGGCAGTGACTCTGTCTGAAATGAACCATAAATACATCAGTTACATCCTCTCATCACCTAAGTGCCTGAAACTGGGCGCACTTGTACCCAGCTTGGGTTTATTTCTTGTTTCTGTTGTGTTGTCCAGAGAGTTTAATTAGTTAATTCATACCCCAGCCCTTTGTGTCAGTCTGTCCACTTGAAGGGGGGTTGGCTTCCTCAGGCCATCCAGTTTTTATCTCTCCATTATTCTCTTTATTGCTTGTGAAGCACCTAATGACCCCATCTGGTTTCCAAGTACAATTTTTCTAGGAACTCTTCAGGCTGATAATAAAATGCAGCTTTGCCTCAAGACCTCCCATCTTGTGAGACAGAAATGTCTTGGGAGAAATGTGCTATTATTAACCCTGTTTAAAGAGCAGCATTCAGGGAATTAGCCAGGATTAAACAGGACAGCACCAATTAAATGTCACTGAAAGATTGGTTGGTTCTCCACTGGGAATAGTTCTGAAAGGCCCAGCTTTCAACTAGACAGATTTAGGATTGTGATGATTAATGGGATGCTGCCATAAGTTTTAGTATCATGTGATATTGGTAATTAGAGATCAAAGATATTTCATACAGAATTCTTTGGAATCGGGTTTTCCTTATGTGGTCTGAAACACATAACTGGGAAAGGCTGGATGTGAATGGACCTTCCAGTGCCTCACAGTCCTGTAATAGCTCCTTTTTCAATAGTTTCTCTTTCCTTGAGATTTTGGTCTGATGCATTTCCATCCACCAGAATGTTTTTCCACAGCTTTGTTTTCCCCTTTATGATAAAAGGAAAATCTCATCCCAAACCTTTGTCCAAGACATTTCCTTTAAATGGACCATTAGGATTTTCTTCTGGTACTAATTTTTCTAACTAGTGAAAAGAACTGTTACCTTCCTTGTGTGATTGGCATGAAGATGAGTCAGGCAAGACAGAATTTCTGCCTTTCGAGCTGTGCCAGCAGCCACAAATTCCCAAAACAGTTGCTGAGTAAACCCTGCTGAACCAACATGACAATTGGAAACTTCTCCCAGGTGTCCTTGGAACCCTCTTAAGCAAATGTTAAAATGCTGTGGGTTTTGAGCACATCCTTGTGTTTGTTCACCATGTTCAGAAATTCATGAGCCGAGGTTCAGAGGGCCCATTTAAATCACCCCTTGGAACAAATGCTCTAAGACATTATTGCAGTGATGTTATATCTGATCTTGAACTTTTGTATGTTTTAATCATCTTCTCATAAAGGAAGTGCACAGATAATATGAAGCAAGTAAAAGAGGGTGGGAGTGTGCAACTGCCACATTTGAACAGTTCTGTTTACACAGCTATAATACATCTGTGGCCAAACAAATTGAAATGGATCACATTTTTTTGTATGAACACCGTTTTTGACAGAATGTTTATTTTTCTCTAGATTCTGGAAAAAATTAGATTCTTACCCAAAAGGGTCTGCTTTTCATAAAAAATGGAAATAAGTAATTGGACATGAACTGCCTGAAAACTGTAGATTTTTTAATCAAAAGCTGTATTTTGGTACCAGAAAAAAAAAAAAGGGGGAATTAACTTTTCATGGGAATTCTCTGGGTGTTTTAGACTTCCCTTCTCCTGTGGAAAGTGCCATTCCCTTTCTCCCCAGGGTACAGACACAAGCAGCTCTCAGGGGAGCAGGGGAACCTTCAGAGCCTTTCATGCAGCAAAACCAGGGGTGCACGGCTCTGCCAGCCCTTGCAGAAAGGCAGGCAGGTGCACAGAAAACAATTAAAGCTCTAAAAAGGGGGATACTGACAGGGATAAAGAGATGCAGCACACAGCAGTGCCTGTGCAGCAGCCTCAGAGCTGGGAGAGCATCCCCAGGGAGAGCCCTTGGGGAAATCCAGGAGCTCCTGGGAGCAGCTCAGGCTGATCAGAGCTCTGAGTCCCTCAGCTCCTCCTCACTTCGATTTTCCTTCTGCTCAAAAACAAAAAAAGGCCATGAGCTTCCCATTAATGTGGCCTTGCAGTTCTCTAGAGTTTGCTGTTCCCAGCTGGAGTGCACAGGACCCTCAGGGGTTCACCCAAAGCCGAGGGGTCCCTGAGCCCCAGCTCTGGAATCAGGGTCAGGGTCCAGCCAAAGCCGAGGTGTCCCTGAGTTGTGCTAAATTCCAGCAAGAATCTTCTTGCTTAAGTCCTTCTCTTTGTTCCTTCATTGGTTGAATGTGGCTTTTTGGTTAAATTAGGTTAAATTTGTTCCTTCATTGGTTAAATTTGTTCCTTCATTGGTTAAATGTGGCTTTTGGTTGAATTTGGTTAAATTTGTTCCTTCATTGGTTAAATTTGTTCCTTCATTGGTTAAATGTGGCTTTTTGGTTAAATTAGGTTAAATTTGTTCCTTCATTGGTTAAATTTGCTCCTTCACTGGTTAAATGTGGCTTTTTCCAGCTGCAGAGTGCAGCAGGACCCAGTCCCTGGCAGCCCCTGTGGCCCTGCCCCAGCTCCCTCCCTGCTCCTGCTGCCCTCTCACCTTCACAAACTCCTCCTGTGCCTTTCTTGTGCCCATCCATGCCCTGCTATGTTCCTCAGCACTGCAGAACTGTGTTATTAATTGATGCACCTGCCTTGGGGAGGAATTACAGTGTCCACATGGATTCCATTTTATTCCACTGAGACATTTGTGGGAACAAAACTGAAGGGCACCTTGCACTTCCTGCTGCTGTCTCTTGAACACTTGAGATGTTGAGATGAGGGGTGCTGAGGAACTGTCAGACATTTGTGGCACAGACTGTCAGGTGGGTGTGATTTCTAGGGAGCACAGAAATGCCAGAAAGCTCTTGAGAACAAGCTGTGAGTTCTCCATTTTCCTTCTTGATCTTTGCTCAGAACAGGTCAGGTTAATTCAGTCGCTGTTCTACTGTCTGCCAGCTGGAGGTAATCTCCAAAGGCTGAAATCTGCTGAGACAAAAAATCATTTTTATTCCAATATTCAGAGAAAGGAATTGAAAGAGAGTAGTGGCAAAGGAAAATCTGAAATTCTGGGGTATTAATTTAAACGTGGCAAAATGAACCATCACTCTGATGTCTGTGGGATCTGCACCAGGATGGGGAGAGCTTTGAAGGCTGTGAATTGGTTAAAACTGAGCTCAGATTGCAAATGTAGCTGCACAGCACTCCAGATCTTACCCTGGTTTCAGCAGGAGCCCTAAGGCACTGAAGCCAGGGTGATTGTGAAAGAAGGACACACACAATGCTGCTGATGAGCTCAGCTCAGAGCCTCCAGAGGTGTGGCATTAGCAGCTGTAACAAGTTTATCTCAGGATTGAA
Organism: Agelaius phoeniceus; assembly: GCF_051311805.1. Taxonomy (NCBI): domain Eukaryota; kingdom Metazoa; phylum Chordata; class Aves; order Passeriformes; family Icteridae; genus Agelaius; species Agelaius phoeniceus. Next base: position 400,879 of record NC_135282.1, on the reverse strand, counting down.
GTGACCATCTTGGAGAGCTCCCGGCCATGTGGTGCTCAGCTGCCAGCCTGGCACTGCCGGGTGCCTGCTGAGGGGCTGGAGCACAGGGCAGGCTGGAGCTGTTTGTGTTCCATCACTCTGGGGTTGTGTCTGCATCAGCCTGGCCCACATTCCTGCTTGCTGACATTCGTTTATCTTGCTGGTCCTCACTTGAGAATGATAACATTTATTTTGAATTCTGGAGATCAGTGGTCATCAAGTGGTTTAAACAAATAAATGAGTTGATTGAAGGTAAAATGGGACTGCAGATGAGCAGAATGTTCCTGAAGGAGCATGTTCAACCCTTGACTGCCTTTGAGAAGTGTCAGGGGTGTAATTAAGGTCAGCAGGCAATCAGAAGGTGGAGATTGCAGGGAGCTCTTGGACAGCTCTGGCCAGGTCAGTGAGATTGGGGATTGCTCAGTGCCCAGCACACACTGGTGTGGGACTGAGATTGGGGATTGCTCAGTGCCACCTTCCAGCACACACTGGTGTGGGACTGAGATTGGGGATTGCTCAGTGCCATCTCCCAGCACACACTGGTGTGGGACACTCAGGGACTGAGATTGGGGATTGCTCAGTGCCCTCTCCCAGCACACACTGGTGTGGGACACTCAGGGACTGAGATTGGGGATTGCTCAGTGCCCAGCACACACTGGTGTGTGACATTCACAGGGGCTGAGGATTGCTCAGTGCCATCTTCCCAGGAGCTGAGATTGGGGATTGCTCAGTGCCCTCTCCCAGCACACACTGGTGTGGGACACTCACAGGGGCTGAGATTGGGGATTGCTCAGTGCCATCTCCCAGCACACACTGGTGTGTGACACTCACAGGAGCTGGGGATTGCTCAGTGCCATCTCCCAGCACACACTGGCTCACAGGGGCTGTGCAGACATGAAGGGTTTGCTCTGATCAAGCTTTTCCTTCTGATGGGGAACCCGAGGTAGGGAAAGAAATCCCTGTAGCAAATAGATAGATAGAATGCAAACAGATCATTGCTGCAGCTGCCCTTGGGAGCTCCTGTCCTTCTCCTTCCTTGGTGCACAGAGCAGAGTTCCAGGCTTTCCTCCACCCAGCACAAACCTCTGGGCAGCCCCTGGTGCACTGTGCACCTGTGGTGGGAGAGAGAAGGAGCCCATTTATGTGGATGTGTTTGTTCCCTGTGGGGCAGGGCCGGGAGCTGCCTGAGGGGTTTGCAGCTGGATGGGACATGGGACATCCCCTTGGGCCTGGGCTCCCAGCTCTGTGCTGGGGCTCCTGGCGGCAGGGACAGGGACAGTGGCAGCAGGGACAATGACAGTGGCAGGGACAGGGACAGGAGAGGCAGAGCAGCAGCCCTGGCACACACTCAGACAGGAGCTCTCCTTCCTAGACAGCAGGAACCCAGCCCAGCCCAGAGCTGCAGCAAAAAGGGCTTCAAAGAATATTCAGATGCTGTCGCTGCATTTTGGGCAGCCTCACTCCCCCCTTCAGTCAGGGGCCCCTGCTCCTGCCAAGGAACATGCCAGCCATCTGGCAGATTTGTTTCTGTAGTGATCCAACAGCTACAAAGCATGCCAGGCTATTTGTACCATCTGCCACGGAAATGTCACTTCAGCTAAAGGATGGTGGACACCTGGGGACCCAGGGTTCAAAAATCCTTTTAAAGAGCAATCATTTTCTCCCACAGAAAAATAGAGTTTGAACCTTGGGTCCTCCTCCCCCAGAACACCAGTGCAGGACACAGCTGAAATATTTATGTCTCCTAAACCATTCTCTAATTTGTTCTTTTTTTCCTGCTTTTCCTCTTGCTGTCTTTTCCAACTGTGAGAATATAAAAATGGCTCCTATAAAGTTCAGATGTGGATGGACATTTCCAGCTAAGCAGTAGTGTTATACAATCTGTGGTAGAAATTGTTTGGGGTTTTGAACATGTTTTCTGCATTTCTAAAGCTAGAAATGACTTTGTTTTTATGCCATTTGTAGCCTGTTCACGATTCAGAATAGACTATCAATCAATACAGTTCAAGCAGCTCACCAATGGGCTTGTAAGCAGACAAGTGTTTATACAGGGAAAATACTTAAAACTGTCTGATCTTGATGGTGGAACTGTAGAAACAACCCTTAGCATTTTTAGGGAGCCCAGGATTCTGAAAAGGTTTGGGTATTCATCTGTGAGCTTCTATTTACAAAAAGAAAATCATCCCAAATTTCTTTTCTTGTGGCAATAGACGTGTTTTTATTTTAGCTTTCGCTGTTATAGCTGAGTTTTGATAATGCATGGCTGATTGAAAAAAGGTGCATCAATTCGTGTTCATAAAGGCTGTTTTGAAAAAGTCCTGGTATGGCAAAATGCTTCAAAAATATGGGGCATAGATGGGTAATTTATCAGTTTGGAGCATTGTTTCCTAAATCTAATATTGCAGTTATTAATCAAACACTGCACTTTGTGTGCAATAAAATAGCAGTCTGAAACCATAAGCTGTTTTCTTAAAATTTTCAGCCAGTTCCACACTCAAATAGGACAATGAAATGGAAATAATGTGGCACTCTCTGATTTCTGCTGTTTTGTAATTTTTGTATAATTACTTTTCTCAGCATGCTTTTCATTGCTGGGAACATAAAAAGAATAATGCCTAAGTCCGGTAATTTTTCTTTGTGCTGCATATTTAAAAATTGGGTAGGCATTGCGATTTTTTGGTCCCTGTTCATTACCAGTGACATTTCGTGTGACTGAGAAGGTCCCCACAGACAGTTCAGACAGGCTCAGCCATCAGATGAACAAAGATAAATCAGCCTGGGTGTTGATTCCAGTGCTGCTTTGTAAACTTTCTTTGCTCTCTGGGTCTCTCCCCTTGCCCCTCCATTTCATGGCAGGGATCGTTGTCCCTGTGCAGGAGCTCCTCTCACACTGGGATTGGGTATCGGGTTCCTTTTGTCCTTAGGGCACCCAAGCTCATCTTCCTGAAAATCCAGCGCTGCTCTTGATTTCGAACCCTTGGTTTGAACTTGATTTTCTTGATTTTGAGTTTGTTCCTTCCTTTGCTGTTCCGCCCCTCTGCCAGGTCAGCTCTGTTGATTTCCATGGGAGGAAATTGGGGAATTTCTGGGTGTCCCTAATCCCACAGAATTACAAGGGAAAAGTTGGGCTAGTGCTGCAGGATACTAAACCCTCAAATTCCTCAGAGAATTGTTTGGCACTTACTGCATTTCACTCAGCAGGGGAGAGCAAAAATGACTTTTTATTTTGGAAAAGCACAAATGTTTAAGAGTGCTATAACTGTCGAAATAACTGCTTTGTTTGAGAAGCATGATAGAGTACCTATTTTAATCAGAATACTCACCAAAAGAACACAGACTTCCTTTCTGTGGTGGAAATGAAAGCACTGAACCACTTGGCAGCCAGTTCTCCCTGCTGACTGAAGGATTTCCCATGCAGTACGAAATGTTATGAGCACCTTTATCCATCACTGTTCTCCTTAGGTGTGGTCACCCTGTGCCCGAGCCTGCTGTGCCTCCTGCAGGGGCCTCTCTGTCCCCAGGGCTGGGCTGGGGGCTCAGGGGCACCCAGGGCACAGCCCCACCCAGTGCCAGCCCTGATCCAAACGGGCCTTTGGAGCCAAAGCCCAGCCTGGGGAAACACAGCTGGACACGCTCACTGAATGGAATTGTCCTGGGAGCTGGTGTTTGACTGTCCTCAGCTGCTCTGAGGGGTCTCAGACCCAGCCTGGCAGGAGAGTGCCCCGTGGAGCTGATCTGATCCCCTCTGTGGGGCTGATCCCCCCCTCTGTGGGGCTGATCCCCCTGTGGGGCTCTCCAGGGCACTCGGGTCTGGCTGCTGGATGGGACAGGAGGAGGGCAGAGAGCAGCTGGACCAGCCCTGGTGGATGCACAGAGCAGGAGCAGAGACCAGCCCTGCAGGTTGGGCAGAGCAGGAGCAGAGGGCAGAGAGCAGCTGGACCAGCCCTGCAGGTTGGGCAGAGCAGGAGGAGCTGCTCCTGCTGGAGCAGAGGGCAGAGAGCAGGGGACCAGCCCTGGTGGATGAACAGAGCAGGAGCAGAGGGCAGAGAGCAGGGACCAGCCCTGCAGGATGGACAGACCAGGAGGAGCTGCTCCTGCTGGGGCAGAGAGCAGGGGACCAGCCCTGGTGGATGCACAGAGAGCAGCTGGACCAGCCCTGGTGGATGCACAGAGCAGCTCCTTGAGTCTGGGATAATCTGCTGTGAATACAGCACTAAACATTTCCTGCAGGCTTAGACTTGAAAGGAAGGCAGAAAAAAACCCCACCCTGCTCTGCACTCACAGATTTTGGAAGAACTTGGAAATATCAGCTTTTCTAGTCCCCAGACTTTATTATAATCTGATATCACCTCACAACTTGAGTCCTTCCTCCCTGCCATGCTTCCTTCAAGCTTCATTTGAATTAAGAACTTTGAGATTTGTAATGAGCAGAACCCCTACTGTTTGATGACACAGTGCCCAGAACTACTTTGAAAGATGATGTGGGCATTTAAAAATACCAATTAATATCTTGGCAGAGATATTTGGAAAATTCTGTATTTTTTGTGTCACAGTGAAAAGTTTTAAATAAGCAACACCAGGCTGGGCTGGCTGGAGGGAAATGTGCCTTTAATCCTGAAAATCCCCCTCTGCAGCACTTTGTTGGAAATTGCTGGGAGCTGTGGAGTTAACAGAGAAGGGAAATTCAAAAACAATTCTGCTGGAAATGGCTGATAAAGATGATTGCATTGTGGCTCTCAGAGGCCATTTTTTCTTTACATTTGCAGTATCTGATGCATGGTGGCTTGAGAAAAGAAGTTTGTGCACCAAATGAGGCTTTTCTGTGGGTGGTGATTGTACAGTGCCACTCAGCATGGCCCCACCAAAATCCACCCTGTGCTCTCAGGAGCAGACTGAGCCTCCTGAACTCACCACAGATGTTCATTTTAAAAAATGGAATGTTTTGTACCTAACAAAGTGCTTGGCAAGCTGAAGGAAAACAGAGATTTGTATTGTTATTATTATTTCACATGTAAATAAAGGCCTCTCTGGGCTGAGACTGAATTTCAGCAGCCTTTCTGGAGGCAATTAAAACCATTAGCTTCATCAGCCAAGGCCAGCGTTTTAATGTCTCTGAGACACTCAGGCTGCCAAAGTTAATTATTCATCCTTTTCTTAATTGGATTCAGATTACATTTTAAAGGTACAACTTCAGTGGATTTGGCTGTAACTGCTCCCCAGGAAGTGCTCAGGGAGGATGCTCAGGTTTGCAGAGGGTTTGGGGGGATTTCAGTGCTGGGCAGCCCCTGCAGATCTGTCAGATAATGAACAGGAAAATCCATCTGCACTGCAGGGATTTCCTGTGGGATGCAAAGCTGAGCAAAAGGGAGATGGAAATCTCACTCACCTTCTGTCTGCACCTAGGGCAGAATGCAGCTGTCGTGGCATTTCCAGCAGTGAACAAACACCTGCTTTAATGCAATGTGCCCACTCATGGGCACATGCAGACATATCCTGGGCTGTGCCAGGGACTGAGGCTGAAATACAAACCAGGGCTGTGGTCTCCTGCTCAGCTTGCAGGACTCATCTTGGAGGCTATGAAACCTTTCTTGGTTCAGGAACATGCCTTTTTCTGGAGGACAAATTGTTTTTCAGAAAGGAGATTTCTAAAGTAGTGTGGACAGTGAAATTACTGCTTTTGGTGTCGTAACAGTGAAGCTGTCACTTGGTACAGCTGTCAGGATCAGCTGTGACAAGCCCTAGTTGGAGTGTTTGAGCTCAGCCTTTGTCTGATGCGTGACCTCTGAAGGCAGAAATAGAGAGATGATTTGCAGTATGTGAAGGGAAAATTTTAGGTTGGAAGTGTTTTCCTTTGGCCAAGTTCACCCTTTGCCAAGCAGAAGAGTGCAGTCAATGGCCTGAGAGGTGAGTAAGGGACAGGGGCAGGAGGGCAAATGTGCCCTGGAGAAAGGGAGCACCAGGCAGGTGCCCTGGGCTGGCTGGGGGCTGCTGTGCTCCTGTGTGTGCTCACTCAGTCACTTCACAGGAATAAGGAGCTTTTCCCCTCTAGACACAAACGATTTTTCCTGTGGAGCCTACTGAATAAGGCTTTCAGCCTGAATGACCCTTCCCAGCTCCTCCAGCTACAAAAAGTACCATCTCATTATTATAATATATTTTCATCTTCCTTGCAGTTATTTATAAACAGAGGGGTTCGATAGCACTTTCTATATTTTTTCTTTTTTTTTTTGAACAGCATTATAAATGAAAGATTTGTACTTGCAGCCTGAGCTGGTGTCTTTCCAGGAGCATTTCTCAGGCTTGCCTGTGAGTTTCCAAAACAGACGTGTTAAGCAATGTAGTAACTCCTCTTAGGAGGGAGCCCAGGGCTGGGGCAGTGCCACAGGAGCGTGGATCTGCTCCATCCCCTGCCTTGGCCAGGCCTCCAGCAGCTCCCAGGGCAGGGGCTGCTACAGCCTAGGCTGAAAGGGTGGGAGGAACTTTTGGTTTTACCTTGTCAAAGCAGAAACTCAGAAACATCTGTCTCTTAGTGCTGGTATTGCTGACACTCCTGACTGCACGAGCTCGTTTCCTGGCTTTTCAGGGTGAAAGAATGACCATATCAATGCAAGGAAGCTAAATGTTTTAGAAGAAAAGAATAATTTAATGTAGATTGGGACAAGTGTGAGAATCAGGCTGATGGGATGACTTCACACTTTGCTCAGTGTTTTATTTGGTACTTTTTAATGCTATTTTCCTTAATAATAGCAATGCAGCTTGATTAGAGTTTTTGCGCTGACTACAAACCCATCCCAAATTACTGTTTTACATTCCACATCATGCAGGAAGTCTGTAAACTTTCAAAAAGACAAACTGAGGTTAGGTAAAAACAGCCCTTATCAGAGCACTGGAATTAATTGAAATCGTTTCTTAATTAATGAGGCCCAATGCTTTGACAACCCAGGTACTTCTGACAAATTGCTCCTTTTATGCCCTCAGATGGGAACACACCACATCCAGGTGTGCTGTGGCAGCTGGGGTGGGAGGTTTGTGGGGCTCTGGTGTCCTTAAATACAAATTCTTTTCCCTCCTTCACCGCAGCCCTGCAGTGAGGCTGCACACCCTGGAGATCATCCCCAGCCTGGTTTTGAGCTCTTTTGTGCGTTTTTCCCCTGCTCTTTCCCTGCAGTTCACACCTGCATGGGCAGGAGCTGCTCTGCCTCTGAGGGCAGCCCCTGCAGCCCCTCTGGGCCCTGCCTTGCAGCTGGAGCTGGCTCAGGCTGAGCCCAGCTCTGTCCCTCACAGGGGCAAGGGGAAGCTGCCCTGCAGAGCTGCTGCTTTGCAGGAAGCTCCCACCAGGCTGGCCTGAGTGTTGGCTCGGGAGCAGCACTCTTACAGCCTCATCAGATTTTGGTTCTGCTCACCAGAGCAAGAGCAATTTCCAGCTCACAGATGCAGGGACCTGGGCAGGTTATTTCAGGTTTCAGTGAATCTTGTACATTTTGTTGTAGAAGAGATTTTTTTTCCCTTTTTCATTTCTAAGTCATAGAGGATTCACATTTTGTCTTGCCCTGCAGGGGTTTCTGGAGAAAGACTGAACTAAAACCCAGAGACAGACTTTCTTAGAAACACAACATCAAAGAAATTGGGGAGAAAAAAATATCTGGGTGATCATTATCTTCTTTTGGATTACTGTGGGAAAAACCAAACAGTTTGATCGGGGGGGATGGATCACCTTTCCCACATGGAGAGAACTGGGATTGCTCAGCCTGGGGAGGAGAAGGCTCCAGGCTGACCCAACTGTGGCCTTGCAGCACCTGAAGGTCCTGCAAGATGGAGAGGAGCTGTTCACAGGAGCAGGCAGTGACAGGAAAGGGGGAATGGCTTCACAGGGAAGGTTTAGAGCAGACTTTGGGAAGGAATTCCTGGCTGGGAGGGTGGGCAGGCCTGGCACAGGTGCCCAGAGCAGCTGGGGCTGCCCCTGCATCCCTGGCAGTGCCCAAGGCCAGGCTGGACACTGGGGCTGGAGCACCTGGGACAGTGGGAGGGGTCCCTGCCATGGCAGGGGTGGCACTGGGGGGGCTCTGAGGTCCCTCCCAACCCAGGCCTTTCTGTGATTCTCTGATTTCTGCCCATTTCCCCTGGCTTGCTCCTTGGACCTTCTGCGTTTGTCAGTGACAGTAAGGGCACAGCACCCTTGAGATCTCTGCCAGTGCAGCACCAGCACAGAGCACTGTAAATCTGAGCTCTCTCTGAGCAGGGAAGCTCTCCAGGGAACATTTTCTGCCTTAAGGACTGCTGAGAAATACTGATTTCAGAGTGACTTTACATCTGAAAAGCCTCCCCAGCTCCCCTCCTCCTTCTGCAGAATTGGGAGCCACCTGCAGCCAGGGAACAGGGTGGAGGCGCCAGGAAATAAGGTCCATGCATTTTGGACATGAATGTACCTGATGAGGAAATCGCTTCTAAACTGCTCCATTTACCACACAGATTGTTCCTATTTCAGGAACATTCTGTGGAGAATGCCTGCACATGCCTTCTTTGGGGGATGAGGGATGACAGCATCTCTTTTGTAGGAATTATCTGGAGCTTTAAAGCTGTTCCAGTACACAGAACTCTTTTGTTTCTGTAATTGATGCTGTCCAGTCAGGGAAAAGAAATGTGTCTTTGGCTGGCAAAGAAAAAATACTCAAGAGCTGCATCATATTTCCTAGGAACAGTAACACCATAGCAACAGTTGTCTTTCAGTGCATCCCTTACAGGCTCTCAGATTGCTGAGCTCTTCTGCTGGAAACTCAGCACACGTGAGCTTGGCAGGTACTTAGACTAAAAACCCACACTCACAACACATCTTTTTGTCTGTATTAATGCTTTCCCATGACCACATGGCAGGTTATTTCACTCCTGTAAAAGGAATTTTAATGGGGAGTTTATTGGTAGAGCTGCTTTGGTTTGATAATCTCTGATGGAATACTTCATTTGGGTGGGAAGTTTTATTGTGTGTGTGTGGAAAATAATAGAAAATCCCAAACATATGTGAAAGGACTAGTTTTTATTAAATAAATGTGCTGTAAAAAAGTTTTGGAAAGATATCATTCCTTTTAGTATTTTGTTATAATCAATGATTTTTTTTTTAAGCTTGGAATTTAGTCAATAGTAAATTGAGATTGAAACAATAACACAGTATTTCAAGCATCATAATTAAAGCTTTTTGATTGAGTAATTTTTTTTTCTTCAGTTTATGAAAATGTCAAGTCTGTCCAAAATCAAGTCAGGAAAAATGTTTGAAAATTCTTCTAGGATGAGAAAGCTTTTTCCTGCCTTGCTCTGTTCTACTTATTACATATTAATACTGCCTGGCTCCCTTTGCTGGGTGTGGCTCTTTTGTCATTCTTTTATGAGAACTTGCATGGAAAGTTAAAACACATGCTGATTAATTGGAGTGGCCAAACCACCCTGTCCTTCTTGCATTGACTCTGTCCAGGTTTAACACAGATCCTGGGGGAGAGCACCGTGGGGTTGCAGTTTAAATGTTCCTAAAAGTTGCATTACCTCCACAAGAGATGCCAGCAGGCAGAAGCAGAGGCTGGGAGCAGAGCTTTGCCCTCCTGCTGCTCCCACTGGGTCCATGCTGGGGTTTCCATGCTGGAGTGTCAGCCCAGCTCCCTCAGCAGGCACTGCTGGCTCCATCCCTTGCACAGAACCAGTGATGGATCTGTCATTTCATGGCTGTGGATGGCTCTGGTGGGTGGGTTCTCTGCTTTGGGTTCTCTGCTTTGGGTTCTCTGGTTTGCTGGCTCTCCCTGCATGGTGGTGCTTGCACAGGGCTGGGAATGACTGGGAGCATCCCTGGGAAGCATCCCTGGGAGCATTGCTGGGGGCATTGCTGCAGTATCACTGCCAGCATCCCTGGGAGCATCACTGGGCCCTGTGAGCTCCTGAGCTGAGCTGAGCTGCCCAGGCTGAGCTGCCCAGGCTGCCCGAGCCCTGCAGCCACAGCAGGAGCCGCTGCTGCTGAGGGCCTGGGCTGTGACACAGGACAGGGACACTGTGGGCAGGGCAGGGCTGGCAGTGCTCAGTGTGACTCCAGCTCACAGCTCTGTTCTGGTCCCTGTGTGTGCTCAGTGTGACACCAGCTCACAGCTCTGTTCTGGTCTCTCTCTGTGTGTGACTCCAGCTCTCAGCTCTGCTCTGGTCCCTGTGTGTGCTCAGTGTGACACCAGCTCACAGCTCTGTTCTGGTCTCTCAGTGTGACTCCAGCTCACAGCTCTGTTCTGGTCTCTCTCTGTGTGACACCAGCTCTGTTCTGGTCTCTCTGTGTGTGACTCCAGCTCACATCTCTGCTCTGGTCTCTCAGTGTGACACCAGCTCACAGCTCTGCTCTGGTCTCTCAGTGTGACACCAGCTCACAGCTCTGCTCTGGTCTCTCTGTGTGACACCAGCTCACAGCTCTGTTCTGGTCTCTCTCTGTGACTCCAGCTCACAGCTCTGGTCTCTCTGTGTGTGACTCCAGCTCACAGCCCTGTTCTGGTCTCTCTCTCTGTGTGTGACTCCAGCTCACAGCCCTGTTCTGGTCTCTCTCTCTGTGTGTGACTCCAGCTCACAGCTCTGGTCTCAGTGTGACTCCAGCTCTCAGCTCTGCTCTGGTCTCTCTGTGTGACACCAGCTCTGTTCTGGTCTCTCAGTGTGACTCCAGCTCACAGCCCTGTTCTGGTCTCTGTGTGTGCTCAGTGTGACACCAACTCTCAGCTCTGTTCTGGTCTCAGTGTGGCACCAGCTCACAGCTCTGCTCTGGTCTCTCAGTGTGACTCCAGCTCACAGCCCTGCTCTGGTCTCTCTGTGTGACACCAGCTCTGCTCTGGGCTCTCAGTGTGACTCCAGCTCACAGCCCTGTTCTGGTCTCTCTGTGTGACACCAGCTCTGCTCTGGTCTCTCAGTGTGACTCCAGCTCACAGCTCTGTTCTGGTCTCTGTGTGACACCAGCTCTGTTCTGGTCTCTCTCTGTGACTCCAGCTCACAGCCCTGTTCTGGTCTCTCAGTGTGACGCCAACTCTCAGCTCTGCTCTGGTCTCTCAGTGTGACTCCAGCTCACAGCCCTGTTCTCTCTCCCTGCTGCAGCTGACGAGAGAACACCAGGTGGCCCTCTCCTCCATCACTTACATCGGCTGTGCTCTGTCCATCGTCTGCCTGACGATCACCCTGGTCACGTTCGCCGTGCTGTCGTGAGTAATTTTTGCTTCATACCTGCTGAGCAGCCAGCACGCAGCAAGGCGAGCAGGATCCCTTCAGCTGCTCAGCATAAAACAAAGGCTATTAATTCTACAACCTTCCTTAATTAGATTCTGCACGTGTATTTGTAACACTTGGTTGGTTATTTCTAAATTACTTTCATTTCCTGAAATGGGATGGTCTTTATATAGCAAGCCATTTTAATCTCGTGAGAGATTTTAATTTTTTTTTTAACTGTCCATGCTTTGCTATAGTTCAGGAACCTTGCAAAGAGCCTTGCAGGAGGCTTTGGTCTGGACTCCAGTACCAGGTGAGCAGGGACTGCAGGCCCACCCTCTCTGCCCCCACATCTCTGGGTTGCTCAGCGTACACTGACAGCACCTCCTGCTTTTCCACTGCCCTGTCTGTGAGGCAGGAGTTCAGAAAGGAGTGCCCAGTAAGGAAGTCTCAGTCAGCACTGGCTGCCTGACTTTATTTTCACACAGCTCGTACACAATTACCTCATGCAGCCCACGCTGATGTTCAAGTGTCTCGCTGTTCTCCACCAGGCTGCTTTTCTGTGGTGCTTTAGTGGGGTGAAGGACACTGTAAGCAGTGTGGAATTCACTCCATGGCTCGTGGTTAGAAACCTCTGCACCCAAAGCAGGGCAGCCCTGTGAGGGCTCTCTCTGCTGGGAAGGTTTCTGCCCCAGGGCACTCAGGACCTTTATTCCTATTTATGTTCCCCTAGTGACAAATGAGTTTGAGGCCCAGCTGGGCTTCGTACAAACATTGCTGGAAAAAAGCTTTCATAAAGGTTTGTGTCTAAATAAGAAACAGAAAACCTGACTAAGGGTGAAGTAACTTGTCCAAGGCTGTGCAGTACTTTGGGAGTACAGCAAGGACTGGGGTTCTTGTCTCCTTTCACACACTAAACCATATTCTTCTCACTTAAGAGTTTGATTCTTGTTTTCTTGTATTTTGGACATGCTGTTTAGAGGCCAGTTTCTAGGGAAAAGGACTAGCTAAATCTCAGTAAACTGACTGCAATGCTTGTTTTTTTCCAGACCCCGTATTATTTCCAAGTTTCGAGATTTTTGTTGGTCATACTTGGATTAAGAGCATAATGTGTGGCAAAATCCACTCTAAATAAGTCCAACATCTGCCTGTCTGCCATTGTGCTGTTGGCATGTTTAGGCTAAGGGGAATGATCTGCTCCATTTTAGTCTGAGGGCAGAATTGGATGTTAGGGTGTTTCAAAAGGAAAAAGAAGCAAAAGGAGGAGGTGTTGCTGCAGCAGGGCTGAAAACTCCTCAAGGAGCTGGAGGCAAACAAGACTTGGAAGAGAGCTTGGAGCCAGCTGACTGTCACAGGGTTAAGCACCCCACCTACATACAGCATCCTTCAAACTGCCAATTGAAAATAATTTGATTATCTTTTCACTGGAGAGCAGGGTCCCGTTAAGCAGCTGAAGTGGAATTTTGCAATGTGGTGTTAGATGACTGTGACATAAGTGGAGAAGAATCTGGCAAGTTCTTTGCTTCTCCATGTCCTGGCCAGGGCAGCCCCTTCCCAGGGGGACAGTGAGCCCTGCTGCCCTGGTGGGTGACACTGCCCAGCCTGTGGAGCTGCTCAGCACAGAGCCACTGGCACCAGGCAGAGCATCCTTGAGCTACGTTTGGGATCTCAGTACTTCTTGTGCCCTCCCTCTTCATTCCCGCTCCATGGAGCGGTGCAGCAGGAGGGTGCATTGGAATAGGAACCTGTTATCACCAGCACTGTTTGTTTTTCAAAGAGAACAGAATTTAAGGCAAGCCTGAGATGTTCAGATCAATGTTTTTGTTTTCTGTTTCTTATTTTGGGATGAGAACAGAAACACGAGGTCAGCAGACTTCCAGGAAAGCCTGTTCTTGTCAGATTTCCAGCTGGTTTTTGAAAAGCCAAGGGAGATACGTTCAAATGATGTTGAAACCACAGTCAGGTTCCTGTCAAGACAGGCACTGCCCATCTGTGTATGGAGCTATCTTTCTCAGAAGTTATACTTGTATAAATCAGAATTGGAACCAATGTCTTTCCCCGTTCCCTCCTTTCCCAGAAAGGCAAATACCGACAAAATAAACCCAGGAGCTCTGGCGCAGAGTGGGCACAGGTTTGCTTTCTGTGGGGTGTGAGCTCCTTGTCAGCTCAGCACCCTCCAGGACCAAGCCCTTGCTGGTGTTGTGCCCCTGGCCGTCCCTTTGCCACGTGCAGGGTGCTGTGCTGTGCCAGCATAGAGGGGTGCTCTGCTCAGGCGCTGCCCAGGCTGCTGGCAGCAGAGCTCCCGAGGCCCCAGGGTCAGCCCAGCCGCAGCCAGGGCCAGCTGGGTGCCTGCTGCAGCTGCACGGGAGGCCCTGGGCCGTGCTGAGGTGTTTCTGTGCCCCGCAGGTCCGTCAGCACCATCCGCAACCAGCGCTACCACATCCACGCCAACCTGTCGAGCGCCGTGCTGCTGGCCCAGGCCCTGCTGCTGGCCAGCTTCCAGCTCAGCCCCGCAACCGTGAGTCTCTGGGGTCCTCGGGGCAGCTCCAGGCTCTGCTGGGGCCGCGGGCACAGCCAGGGAAGGTTCTGCAGGGGAGCTCTGGCTTTAACAACGCGCCCTAGCCAAAAACGCCATCCTGCTGCAGGGGAAATGCTCAGGCAGGGCACCAGGGCTAAGCCATTAAACTGGCATCCAAAGCAGCCCAGTGAGAGCAAGACAAACAGGCCAAGCTAACTGCATCACATACCAGTACAACCAATTTCTTTCCACTGTTAATTTTAAAAATGAAATTTAAAGGAACATGAGATGGAAAGTTCCACCTGAAAAACAGGAGCAAAACCTGATTTTACAATAAGCTTCCAGGGTGCTCTGTGTTTGTGCTGGTAAAAACTCGGCTAACCTTGTGACCAGCTGCTGCTCCACATTATTTTTCAGAAGCAGCCAGTGGCTTCTATTACTGGGGGGTGGTGGTGGTGGTATTTTTTCTCAATAGAAGTAAATATGAGGTTTGCACATTGTTCATTTTGCCAACACAACAACTACCTACATTTATATTCAGCTCAAATGGGATCCCTTGAATTTCTGCTACATTTATAAATAACTGTAATGCCTGGTTTGCACAGGCAGTCATTACCTGAGGACCTAAAAGCACTTTGGAAAACTAAGTTCATATTCTTTTGCTGTTTAACATTCGGGTGGGTCCTGAATGAGTCATGCAGTGTGCAAGGGAGAAAATGAGAGGGGATGGTTTAGAAGGAAAATGAAATGGAGACATTGGAGAGCAGCAAAAGATGAAACTGAAGACAGTAGAAACCAGGCATGAAAATAATCCTCTTTAAGTAGAGAGCTAAAACCCCGTTGAAAGGACATGGGCTCGAGGGCAATGGAAGGTTCACCAGCATGACAGGGTCAGGTATTCTCACAGGGCTTTCTTTTGCACCCATCCCAAATTGTCAGACAATTCAGCCGAGTCACTTCAGAGGATGTGTGAAAGCCTCTTTAGAGCTGAGCAAGGCCAGCAGGGCCTCAGCCTGTTCTGGTGTGGGGCTCCAGCTGTGTCCAGCTGTGGGCTGGAGCAGCCGCATTCTCCAGGGACCAGCCCCAGAGCCACCCACGTTCATAACCTGCCTTGGGCACACTCAGGTCCTGCTTGCTTAGTCCAGCTTGGGAAGCTCTCACACAGACTCAGGCTGCAGTTTAGTAGGTGCAGATTTCCCCCTAAGCCTGTCCCAAACCTGCTTTGGTGAAATTGGGATGGCAGCACCAGGAAGCGAGAGCTGTTTTACACCCCAGGCTTTGGGAAATAAAATGCTTCACAGAATCTGTGGATGTTTTAGCCCTGCCTCCTCTGTAAGAGCTGTAATTGTTTGGGATAACTCTGTAAAGACCTGAAAGTTGACAGAGCTGATGCAAATACTGTCTGCTGGGCTTTTATATTTATGCTTTGTCCTCTTGGAATCCGGGGGGTTGTGATTCATCCTTTTATTGGTCTCCTGTCGTTACCCACTCCTGACTAGCTTTGAGAGCAGCCTAAATACCTTTAATTGCAGCAGTAATTGAGCTGCTGAGCAGCGGTTTCCAGAGAGGGAGGCAGTGTTTGCACTAGCAGGGTCAGTCTGTAACCTCTGCAGGGCTGCTGAGTGGGGCTGAGCTGTTCTGGGTGCCCTGCAGGACCCCCTGTGTCCCCCTGCCCGAGGCTGGCATCGCCCCTTGCCCTGAGCCTGCCCATCCTCTCCCATCTCTGCCTCTGGGGACGTTGCAGTTTTGATTGCAGATATGGCACACAGCATTCCCTGCTATTCTCAGATGCGTTATTTAATGATTTACAATTCATTCTACAGCAATTTTTCTTTTGTAGAATAACAGTGGATCTTTTTTTTCTTTTGTAGAATAATAATGATTTTTAACCATAAAGCTCCATCTTCACAAACAGGACTTTAATCTTTCAAGTACACCTAATTTATTCATTTATTTATAAAAAGCTGGTCATTGACACCTATCATCAATAGTCAACTGATCATGGAAGGCAATTCTTCCCAAAATCAGGATGTCTTTTTGTGTCTTTATATTACTGAGACACAGGAAAATGAAAATTGAAGTATAAGGTGTTAGCCAGCACTGGGCTTTTTCCAGCACAACCAGGAAAATCTAATGTCTCTACTATCTGCACTTCTGGATATTTGTCTCTTTCTCACTCAATACTCCTGCCTGGAATTGCTGGAAACATCCAAAAGGAGAGGTGAAACAAGCTGCCTTTGTTTGTGATATAGCTGTAAAATTACCTATCTGCTTTAAGACTGTCCTCAGGACAAAAATGACAAAGATTGTCTGGCCCTTCTGAAAGCCTGCTTTACCTTCTCATCAGAAAGAGCAGGACAGACCTTGCTGCTGGCTGGGCTGCTTTCTCTATTTCCACAGACCCTCCAGCTGTCAACCCTAAGAGTAGCAGGAAAATACCTGCCTTTTTACAGGTATTCTGCCACAAGTGGGTGTTTCACAGGGGGCAGCAAGGGAGACATGCTTGGGTTTAGTGTGTGAGGACTCAGCTTCTCAGTGCTTTTACAGAAGGCAATTTTGCCATGTAAGAGTAACTGCTGAGCAATAATTAGGGCAGAAACCCCAACCAGAATGAGCAGCAAGTTTGCTATGGATTTTATGTACAAATCTGCAACTAGGTATTATACAAAATTCTATGCAGACCAGCCTCCTGCTACTTCCCTGTGTGCCATTTTTCTGCTGCTTTGTGATTCATATTGTTTGGCTACTCTAAAGCTGGAAAATATCCATTTGACAGAACTAGCCTGTATGTCAGCTTTATGTTGCATTTAGATTTTTGTGGACCAATCTTCTGGTAGAAATCAAAAGGCATTAAAGTGGATTTTATAGCCTTATGATAAAATTAACTGGAAAGGCTCTTACAGCTTTTGTCAATAAGCTAATCTGGTTTAATAATATGTCACTGAACTTTGTGAAATACTAAACCACATACAGACCTCACTTACACAAATTAACCCCAAATTTATTGCTTTTGAACACAGGTAGTCCCATTGGATTTGCATTAGAATGTCCTTGCACTGGTCCAAGTGAGCCTGGGCAGGAAAGCCTCCATTTTCATTGCTCTACCAAGTCCCAACATTTTAATTTTCACTGGAGTACAAAATCCCAAATCATCAGCATAAAGAATAAAAGCCAGCCCAGCCCAGCACAGCTCAGCTCACACTGCAGAGGGAACGAACCATTAACATCTGAGGCAGCAAACTGGTTCCTACTGGTGCAGCTCCCCCAGCACAGCCTGGAGCCTCCTGGGGCTGAGGGAGGCAAAAGCCTTCCCTGCCCTGGGCTGGGGACAAGCAGCCACTGGGGAGGGCACAGGGCAGGGGGCACAGGGGGATGGCACAGGGGGATGGCACAGGGCAGGGCACAGGGCAGGGCACAGCTGCAGGGCACAGAGGAATGGCACAGGGCAGGGGGCACAGGGGGATGGCACAGCTGCAGGGCACAGTGTCCATCCCAGCAGCCTGGCACACACAGGGCAGGGCTGGGGAGCTGAGCTGGGGCAGAGCAAACCAGGTCCTCTCATGGGGCATCACCCTGGGGACATCACCATGGGGACATCACCATGGGGACATCACGGTGGGGACATCCTGCAGTCACATCTGCTCTGTCCCTGAGTGATGGGCACAGCCACCCTGCTGAGAGCTCCTCGAGAGAGGCAGTGAGGAAGGGGAAGGGAAAAGCAGAGAGTGAGGAAGGGGAAGGGAAAAGCAGAGAGTGAGGAAGGGGAAGGGAAGAGCAGAGAGTGAGGAAGGGAAAAGCAGAGAATGAGGAAAGGGAAAAGCAGAGAGTGAGGAAGGGGAAGGGAAAAGGAGTGAGTGAGGAAAGGCCAGTGGGGAGCCCCTGAGGCCGGGAAGAAGAAAGGATTCCATTCTCCTGTTTTTAAGGCTGATCAGACAGGGGCTTAGAGAAAAATGAAGATGTCTGAGAGGAGCACCTGAAGGAGAAGCAGGGAGCAGGGAACAGGACAGCACTTGTACCCCACTTCTCTGACTCCTGTATTTACTGCAGGCTCACAGCCAGATGCAGACACTCGGTTTTGATTCCCTAAATATTTTGTGGACTTTATTGGGAGTGTTGCTCCTACTGTTATAAATAAATAACACATTTGGATTTCCACACCACATTTGGCAATGTTGTTAGGGGGTTTTTTATTATTTTTTTAAAGGTGAAAGGATTTGTTACTCTGAAGCTATCTGAAAATGCAGTAGAAAAATGAAATTGTCTATTGCTTTCTAAGACAGTTTTACTCCAGTGATTTAGCATTTAGCCTGTAAATGTCTATAGAAGTTAAAAAAAAAAAAGAAAACTGATGTGACTGTATCACAAAGAACTAATGTATTCATTTTTACTCCTAATTTAGCTGCCTTGCAAGATCTTGGCCATTCTCCTTCATTTTTTCTTCCTGAGTGCGTTTGCATGGATGCTGGTGGAAGGATTTCATCTTTACAGCATGGTGATCAAAGTATTTGGGTCAGAAGAAAGCAAGCACTTATATTATTATGGAATTGGATGGGGTAAGCATTTAGTAGCTGCTTACTTTAAGTCTCCTCACTATAGGACAAGATTATATTCAGAAGCATATTTGAAATTGTCATCTTATGATCACAGTTTGCCTTACTGAGAGCAGGTCTGTTGGATGAGAAAATGCTAATTCTGACTGCAATCACTTCAAAAGGTGCAGTCCTTGAGCCAGCTCCAGTGCAGGGAATGCCACAACCTCTGCAACCAGACCCTGATTGTCCCATCGGTGGCAGCACCGAGGGAGGGAGGCCTCACCTCACTGCTGTGCTCTTTCTGTGGTTCTGACTCACACCAGTGCTTATTCCATCTGCAGCCTGCAGAGTCAGGTGTGAAAAACAGGCACAGGAGTGTCAGGAGACCTCATGGGTTGGTGCTTTGCTGTAGCAAAGATTTCTAGGCCCTCCATTTGCAGGTGACAGAGTCTGTGGTGCTGGATGTTCTCCCACTTCAGCCACTTTCCTCTCCTGCAGAAACTGCCACAGAGTGAAGGCTTTGTTCTGAGCTGTCACATGACATCAATTCCATAATTTCCTGGTTTTTGTTGCCCAGATCTGATGTAACACAGCAGAAGAAAATCATAGAAAATGAACTTCCCAATATAAATTGGGAGAATATACTCATCCCCATCAAGCAAATAGATCTTTTCATCATTGGAAGGAAATACACTTTCTGTTGTGTCTAATGCTTCCTCTTTCTCAATAAATGGCATACTTAGCCTTTTAGAATGGATGTCCTAAAATTGGTTTGAATTATATACCACAGAGTTTCTACAGCCTGGTTTTTTGTATTGTTTGGGGTTTTTTCTTGTATAGAAGAAACAGAAGCTTTCAAAATACAATGCTTCTTAACTACTGAGGATACCCCATATTTATAAACATAGCTTCATATAAATATATAAATACTCATAAATGTCCTTCTAGCTGCAGTTATTAAAGAATGAAAATACTTCTTCCAAAAATTATACCTCTGACAGTACTGGAAAACTTTACACAATTTGTGAGGATGATAGTGGTAAAATTAAGCAGAAATTGCCTGTCAGAGAATTTGTAAAACCCTCATGCAGAAAACCTAAAGAATTAAAAAGAAAATTGATACTTTAAGCTATCATGTCTAATACTCTGTCTGGGACCTGTTTATTAAATTCTGTAAGATGATCAAAGCTCAAACCTTCACATTTTATTAAATCATACAGGAATTAGCAAGCAATCATTTAATATTTGAAGGGATGGGTTTCACTGCATTCAGAACTGCTGGCAATAAACCCCTTGCCTCCTGTCCAGTTCCTGGCCTGGAATGAAGTGGCACAACAGGACCTGGCAGTGGTTAAAGTGGTTAAAATAAGGCTGATTCTGCTTCACGTGTAGCACTGCTTGGAGAGCAAGAGCAGCAAGTCCATAAAGCAAAGCCAGGCTTAAACAGGCCTGTGGTTCCCAGGGACATTAGCACTGATCCAGTTTAACAGTTAAACTGGTACTGTATTAAAAAGTCATTTTGTCTGACATCAGGTAATTAATGTTGGATTAAACAGCTGCAGGGGGATCTCAAGTTAGACTGAATTTGAAAGTGGCTCCGAGCGGTTCATACAAAATTTAGCAGAACCTGCAGGGCTCACTGGAAGATGTACTTTCATTGCTGATAATGCCTCTGGATCTGCCTTTCCCTGCCCTGCTGCAGGCTGCCCACTGGTGATCTGTGTCATTTCTGCCACCTCGTCCCTGGACAGCTATGGAGAAAGTGGCAAGTGAGTATGAAAAGCCCTCGCTGCAGGTGCCATGGGGGTGAAAGCCTGGTGGGGAGGAAACCTGTAAATGTGTTAACTGGGCTGTGGTGCTGCAGGATCCCCCTGAGGAGCAGCAGAGAGAGGCTGCAAGAGATGACTTGTGTAGAGATCTTGTTAAACACAGGAGCCTCATGTCTGGTTTTCGCAGAGATGATGCACAAAAAGCTCCCGAGATCTTCTCCTGCTTTTCACTGAAGAGCTCCTCAGTGAGCTCCCTGCTCAGGGGGAAAAGCTTGCACCAAGATGAGAGTAATCATTGATTAAAGATATTCAGCCTTCCAAAGAAAACCGCAGTTACACACCTGAAATCTGGAATGGATAATGTCCAAAACGTTGAAAATTAATTTCCTTTCTAATTTAGGAAAAGAAGAGTAAAATTATCTGAAAGAGCACCATAGGAGTTAATCCTAAAATAATTTTACAGGTGGCAAAGTGGTTCATCTCTTCAGAGCTGCAGGAAGGGCCTGACTGTGTTTGCCAGCCCCTTCCCCAGCACCAGCCAGGGGAGGGCTGCAATTTGCCTCTGGCTGCAATGGGAGAAATTCACTGCAGTGAGACATTTCAGAGTGCTCCAGCCCTGAAACAGCCTGTGGCCGAGGACACCAGAGCAGCAAATTGCAAATAAAACATTTCCTCTCTTGGCAGCTTTGCGCTGCTGTGAGGCTGGGCTGGGGCAGAGGGGTGGCACTGGCTGTGTGACAAACCCAAGTGAGATCCCACCTTGGGCCCCCGTGTCAGGGGGAAGGAGCCTTCTCCTCATGGGCTACCATTCCCTTGCTTTCAAAATTCATCCCCTTCTTGCACTCTCTTTTGGTTGTTTTATAAGCTGGGGGTTTTTTTTAGTTGATAACATTACTGATTCAATGCCTGTGTGTTTCCTCTGGAACATCTCTGATCTCCCTGCAGCTGCTGGCTCTCCCTGGAGGACGGAGCAATCTGGGCTTTTGTGGCACCAGCCATGTTTGTCATTCTGGTAGGTACAGGCACAGCTTGCAGGGCTCGGGCAGGGCAGCTGGGCTGGGCAGGGCTGTGAGGGGGGTTTGGGTTCAGGTAAGGCTGCCCGGGGGGGTTTGGGCTCAGCTAAGGCTGCCCAGAGGGGGTTTGGGTTCAGGTAAGGCTGCCCAGGTGAGTTTGGGCTCAGGTAAGGCTGCCCGGGGGGGTTTGGGCTCAGGTAAGGCTGCCCAGGTGAGTTTGGGCTCAGGTAAGGCTGCCCAGGTGAGTTTGGGCTCAGGTAAGGCTGCTCAGGTGAGTTTGCAGGGCTCAGGTAAGGCTGCCCAGGTGAGTTTGCAGGGCTCAGCTAAGGCTGCCCAGGTGAGTTTGGGCTCAGGTAAGGCTGCCCAGGTGAGTTTGGGCTCAGCTAAGGCTGCCCAGGTGGGTTTGGGCTCAGCTAAGGCTGCCCAGGTGAGTTTGCAGGGCTCAGGCAGGGCAGGTTGGCTGGATAGGGCTGTCAGGTGGGTTTGCTGGTTCAGGTAAGGCTGCCCAGGTGAGTTTCTGGGTCCAGCTCTGATGAGCTGCCCCTTCCCAGGGGTGCAGGCTCACAGCTGCAGTGTTTTGGCACACAAACACTCCATGGCAGGTGTGGAATGGTGCTCACGTGTTCAATTGCAGGGAGTTGTAGCTGTGCTCGTTCCAGGGGTCAGGAGTGTTTGCACAGAACCTGTGCCAGGTCAGCACCTCAGTTTGCATTCCAAGGTGTGTAGATACAGATGATTGGAGAGCAATTAAAATAATCTAATATTCAAGAGTCCCCTCCTCACTTTAGCATTGCTTTCTGGCCATTGCTCAGCACCAAAGGAGGGAGTGGATGCTGTCATTGACACCAAACCTGCCCAGGCTGCTGCCCAAGGGTGGTGGTCACCCAAACACACCAGGCTCATCACCTGAGCCAGCACAGCCTCTTGAAATCTGCATGTGCAGCTGCTTGGCAGGGAAAGCAAGAGGTTAACTGGCTCTGATTTAGGATATCTAACATTTGTGCAGCTCAAATGATGTTCTTGTAGGGATGCAAATACTTTCAGAAAGAGAAAGAGTGAGCTCACAAGGTTGATCCACGTAGAGCAATTTGTTAGATAGTCTAAACCCAGCTCTGCCCAAAATAGCAGCAAGAGAGCTGACAAATTACCTCTCTGGGCATTGGAAATTCCAGCTGAAAAATGTGTTGGTGCCTATAGGGAAATAGCAGGGCTAAACACTATCTGGTGTGTGTGCATGTGTGCCTGTGTTCTTTAAATAACAAATTAGCCACCAGCTGCATAAACTAGCATTTAAGTCTGAAAATACTTCTCAAAAAGCAGTTTTTGACTAGTTCAATCAGCAGTGTCTCTGCCAAGAAAGAGGATTATGCTGTGAGGAAAACAGGGGAGTGCTCCTTTCAGCTCCCACTCTCCAGGGACCAGGCAGACACAGTCCATCCACATTTATCCTGCCCAGACCTCACGGAGCCCAGAGCAGAAGGATGTGGAGGGGCTGTGACTGGGGAGGAACACTCACACACTCTTGTCTAGGCAGTAATTCACAGAACCTCCCAGCCCTACACAGATTCCTTCACCAAATACGCTCTTTCCTTGGGGTTTGAGTCAAGGGCTATGATGAAGGAAATAGCTCCTTCTATATGTAGGTGTTTTGGCTTCTCCATACATCTTAGGGATTTGAGATCCCTGTCCCCCACGCCCCCAACCACAGCACACAAGCCTCTGCATCATCCTCTTAAAGCAGTTTTACTAAAAGCCCTTGCAGTTCATTTGCAAACCAAACTGAGCTCAGCCCAAGAGGCCTGGGACATGTCTTCAGTCGAGGGGGGAAATCCCGACTTGACAAAGTACCTGAATTTTTGACAGAAGACATCAAAACTTGTGGCAGAAGGTTTGTTTGTCATCAGCCACCTGCTGCCTTGGTGTGCTTCCCTGGATGGGGTGGAATTCAGGGAGTTCTGTGTGCCTGGAGCAGACCCTGGGCTGCAGGGCCAGGGCCTCTCTGTTCTGTCCCTGCTTTTTGTATTTTCCTGGTGCTGCAGTTCGAGTGAGAGTTGGCAATGCTGAGTACACCACAGAAATGGCTTTCTCAAATGTGCTCATTACCACCTCAAAGGATTTACACAGGTTATTTACAAAATACGATTTGGTAGCAATAGGGAAAATGGTCCCAAGAGCATTGAATTTCACCTCTTCTCTCTTAAAGCCGATTGAGCAGCAGGCACACTTGAGGAGCTGGCAGTTCCACAGGATGGCCCCTGGATAAACTCAAGAGCCATGGCAAAAATGAACTATTGCAGATATGCTCTGATTCTACAGCACGGGATGATCCGCCCTTAGAAATCGAAAATAAAAAAGGGGTCAGAAGATTTGGAAAAAAACCCAAGAAAATCATTATAATCAAATTAAAACATGTTTAATTCACCCTCTCGTCCTCAGAGTTAGACTATTTATGTCAAAGTAGAGGATGATTATTGAGTTTTAGCTGAGGAACAGCACTTCTTTTGAAGTCTTCTCTTTCTTTTTGTTCTGTAGTTCAGGATAGTTTTTGATCTACCCTTGTTCTTGATGCTTTGTAGCTCATGTGTGACTTTGGACAGGAAGGGGGAAATATGCCTTTCACCTTCACATTGTCTACCCTTTTTTTTCTTTAAACCCAAGGTCTTTGCACAGCAACACAGTCCTTGCCACATTTCCTTCAAGAGATAAAGATTTCCTTCTTCCTTCACCTGTGACTCCAGCACAAACTTTCCTTTGTTGAACATTTTCAGTGTTAGTCTTTTCAAGATTTCCTGCTTTTCTCTTGGGAATTCTTTTCATTTTATTGATATTTCTGCTGGACCTGACATCAAAAAGAGCAGAGCCTTTGAAGAGCAGAGCTCAGATTTACCATATTTTTCTCATTGCTCCTTTAAAATGGTCTTGTACCCAAGATTGACTGATCTACAGTCAGGGTATTGATTTACAATCAGGGTATTGATTTACAGTCAGGGTATTTATTGATTTACAGTCAGGGTATTTATTGATTTACAATCAGGATATTGATTTACAGTCAGGGTATTTATTGATTTACAATCAGGATATTGATTTACAGTCAAGGTATTGATTGACAGAGTATTGATTTACAGTCAGGGTATTTATTGATTTACAGTCAGGGCACTGATTTACAGTCAGGGTATTTATTGATTTACAGTCAGGGTATTTATTGATTTACAGTCAGGGTATTTATTGATTGACAGTCAGGGTATTGATTTACAGTCAGGGTATTTATTCATTTACACTCGGTATTGATTTACAATCAGGGTATTGAATTACACTCAGGGTATTGGTTTACACTCAGGGTATTGGTTTACACTCAGGGTATTGATCTACAATCAGGGTATTGGTTTACACTCAGGGTATTGATCTACAATCAGGGTATTGAATTACACTCAGGGTATTGATCTACACTCAGGGTATTGGTTTACAATCAGGGTATTGGTTTACACTCAGGGTATTGAATTACACTCAGGGTATTGATCTACACTCAGGGTATTGATCTACACTCAGGGTATTGGTTTACACTCAGGGTACTGATCTACACTCAGGGTACTGATCTACACTCAGGGTATTGATTTACACTCAGGGTATTGGTTTACATTCAGGGTATTGATCTACAATCAGGGTATTGATCTACAATCAGGGTATTGATCTACACTCAGGGTACTGATCTACACTCAGGGTACTGATCTACACTCAGGGTATTGGTTTACACTCAGGGTACTGATCTACAATCAGGGTACTGCTTTGTGTGGGGATCCTGAGCACCTTGGCTGTGGGCAATGCACCCATCCAGGTTTCCTGATCAGGCAGGGGCGCTGCTGAGGGAAGGGGAAAGGCTGTGGGGGCGGGAATCGCTGACACCAGCCCGGCCCTGGGAGCCTCTCCTGGCCAACAAAGCCAGCACAGGAGGCTCCTGTTTGCTGCTGGGCTGGTACCACACCCTCCCCTGGGACTCCTGACCAAGGCTGTTCCTCCTCCTCCAGGTCAACATTGGCATCCTCATTGCTGTCACAAGAGTCATCTCCAGGATCAGTGCAGACAACTACAAGGTCCATGGAGATGCTAATGCCTTCAAGTAAGTTTTTCTCATTGAAATTATAACACCAGTCCCCCAGAAGCAGTGTTACACCATGGGCTGCTCCCAGAGCACTGACACCACCCCTCCTCAGAGGGCCGGTGCTGGTGCTGGTGTGCTGCCCTTGAATGCAGCCAGTTAACCTGTGTTTATTAAAGCTGCATGCTGCACGGGTGAAACCTGTGGCTCAGAGGAGCTGAAGGGTTCCCCTGCCTATTGCAGGTTCCAGCATTTGCTGATTCATTATTTTCCCTTTTGTAAATGGAGACTTTCCTCTTCCTGCTATGGTCAAAAGCTGAATTTCCCAGAGCATCATCAATCTCTACTGGGTTATTGCAATTCTTCTGCTTCTTCTGAGCACAGACCTTGTTTCTAGCCCCAGTTCAGTATAATATTTAGGCATATGCTTATCTTTAAGATTCTCTTGACATTACAAAGCACACAGGCTTACACTGGATTCAAATGTGTGCCTAAATTCAAGCAGATCTTTATATCACAGTGCCTGGAGCCTCTTGGGGTGGTGGCCTCTGGGAGTGACTCATCTTTGAAAGAGCACCAGCGAGTCTGGAGGGGAAATGTAAGGCACACACAGAGATTCCTCTGAATGTACAAGGACAAATTCTGGTCTCTGAAATATATATAGAGATTACACGTGTGTAGCTAAGAAGATAATTTATTATATCAGGGCTAAATTAAGATGTTGACTATTCTATTTTGTGTCTCCTAAAGAAGCTTTAGTCCAAATAAAGAAATGACACTGTATGTAAATAAAAGAATATGGAACTTAGATAGAGGAAAAATGTGATGATGGTTTGTGTTTAATGTTTCTGAGGCACAGGTTATTGTATGATAAGGATTTGGTGCCACTGTTCTGAAATGGTATCATAAAAAACAATTTTTATGCTTGGATTACTTCTGTAATTTTGATATTGTCATTAGGTTTTAAATGTTGGTGACAGTTACCTAATTGAAGTTAGTTTACTTATTGCACACTTATCCAACAGGAAAAGAAAAACAGTAAATAAGTCTACACAAAAATCAATAAGATAATTACACTGTAGTGAAATGAGAAGCCTGGGAATTAAAATGACTGTTTCAGGTTTGGCTGAGCTCCTGTGACCTTCAGAAATATGAAGGAAATATAGAAACTTAGGAAGCAAATAACTGTATATGGTCAATGCCCATTTCTATGCACTGTTAGAAATATGAAGACAAAGACACATCTCCATAAGTACAAGAGGAGCTCCAGAGGTTGCTCCATGTATTTGGATATTTTACTGTATTTCAAGAAGTGGATTCAATACACACTGTAGCCTGCACACTAACACACATTATTTTTTTAAACTGTGTGTGTTTGCACATAAGTAAATTGATTTATGAATGATTGGTCAAGGAGCATTAATGAGGAGCATATGTTCTTAGCCCAGATATTATCAGCTGTAGATTTAGAATGGGGTAACTCTGTACTAAAAGTGAGACTCCTCCAGGTTCCCTGGCTGAGAGATGCTCTTTGTGCCAAGTCATTTTCACATTACAGGTTCAGGATTTGACCTAACAAAAGTTACAGGGAGAAAAGTGGAGAAAAATTATTACCAGAGGGTTGATGCATCTGAAAACTTGAACCATTAAGTTATTAAGTGGAAATATGCTCTTACAGAACAGCTTTCCTCACAGAAATAAATTAAGTCAACAAAATACAATAGCAGGTAAATAGAACTTAGAGAATAGTTCTTCTGTACATATAATTAGAGAAGTGGGTCCTCAAAGAAAGTTTGAAAAGAGAAGTGCATAAATACATGTTCAAATCAGATCCTGATTTAACATAGCAGTGAGGCATGATGAAGTAGAGTTTTATGTTCAGAGGATGTCATGGGGAAAATAACTGGTCTGTTGGAAAAAAAGATAATTATAAAGCCTTTATAGCACAGAGTTTACATGCTAGTATGAAATCCTTGTGTGTATTTTCCAAGAAACAAGAGAACCCAGCAGGGCTCTGATGTGGCAGGTGCAGGGGAAGTTTCCTCATGGTGTGCAATCCCCGTGGCTCCAGCATCACAGCTCCTGGGAGCTATTGCAGGCTGTTAACCCAGGAGGGTGGATGTGCACAGCAGAACAAATCAGACACACACAGAGACCAGAGAAGCAGACAGGTTGGTGGTTTCTGTGGGGAAGGACTGCAGGGTAGTTTTTGGATCAGCAAGTCGAGCAGGCTGAGGGAGGGATCCCCGAGGGCTGCAGATTGCTTTGTGTACCCAAATCAAGGGGGTGCCAGGCATCCCGGGGGGCTGCACCCCATGGACATGGCTGAGGGCTGGGCTGTGGCAGGAGCAGTTTATCAAGCCTGCTCACTAAGGCAGAGCTGGTGAAGGTGGGATCTGGTGAGGCAGGAAGGCTTTGGCACCCGTTCTCAGCAGCCAGGGGGGACAAGCCAGAGCTGGGCTTGTGCTTTCAGACTGCCAGGGGCAGAAAATGGGAGCTGCAGGGCAAGGAGCTGGGGAGGGGAACCTGCTCAGCCCAGCAAACCTGGGGCAGAAAAGAAGAGGAACTTCAGTGCTGTCTTTTCCAGCTGGTGTGAGATGTACATGGGCAGACAGTGAGCTGCTGTGACAGCAGGACAGACAGCAGGACAGACAGCAGGACAGACAGCTGGGACAGCAGGACAGACAGCAGGACAGACAGCTGGAACAGCAGGACAGACAGCTTCCCAGCAGGGACAGCAGGACAGCAGGACAGACAGCTTCCCAGCAGGACAGACAGCAGGACAGACAGCAGGACAGACAGCTTCCCAGCAGGGACAGCAGGACAGACAGCAGGACAGACAGCTTCCCAGCAGGGACAGCAGGACAGCAGGTTGGACAGCAGGACAGACAGACAGCTTCCCAGCAGGGTCACCCCTACAGTGACCGTGAGCTGGGGCCTGGCAGCACTGACCGAAGGGGCTGTGGCAGGGGCTCCAGGAGGTGCCAATGCCACCTCTGTCCCTCTCTGTCCCTGGTGGCTCAGGCCAGCACACGCCTCAGTCTGTGAGCACCCGGCTGAGTGGCCTCACACTTGTGGACGTGCCCAAGCCCAAGCCCAAATGCAAGCAGAAATCCCAGCCTGCAGGTGTCACAGCACAGGCCCCTCCTCAGGCTCGCCTCTGGCCAGGCCCTGCTGCCAAAGGAAAGCTTTAATGCCACTGGCAAGGACTAAACTGCACTGCTGCTGGCAGAGCAGCTGCCCTGGCTCTGTGTCCCCTGAACTCCCAGGCCCAGGCAAGCTGACACCACGGCCTGGGCTCCTGGTCCTGGCTGCTGGCTCCTGCTGCAGCTGCTGGCCTCTGCTGAATGCTCCTCTCACTTGCCCTAAAAGCTCTGATTTCTCCCCAGGGGCAGAGGGAAGCCCAGGCTGTGCTCAGGCACCATCTCTGCACGTCTCAATCCAGGTGTGGTGGCACAGCCCTCGCCTGAGCAGAGATCACCTCAGGAAATCCTGACAACAGAGACACGTTTTGGGTGTGATGGGATCAGCTAGAAAGGGAGTTTATTGCTGGAGAAGTGCTGCTGCTGGAGCATGTTTACTTTCTGAAAAATTAAGTTACTTGGCAATGCAAGTGATATTACCAACAAGGCTTGTTTCTCTTGGCAACAAGCAGCAATAAACTGATGTAATTATTTAGAGTAATTGTTCCTGATTTACCATGTGGCAGCAGGTCCTCTCAAATGCTGACTCAAACGTGACTGCAGAATGTGCACCAGGGTGAGCCAGTGCTCTGCTTGGAAGGCAGCAGCTGGCAAACCTCAGGTTTAAAAGCCAAAACAGAAAAGAAAGTTGCGAGCAAAATTCCTTTTAGTGT